>NC_058131.1:2072922-2084261 GCF_016433145.1 Gracilinanus agilis | reverse complement strand
CCAGGACCCCCCCCCCCCCGGCCAGGAGCAGGGGTTATTCCACACCTCTCGGCTGCCTTTGGCTTTTGAGGGGAGAAGGGAAGGACTTGCTGGCAGCAAAGCCTGGGAGGTGGGAAGCCCCCCGTCAAGGCTCTCGTTTGGCTGGGCCTCCCCCAGCCGCCCCCCAGCCTCCTGCCTGGGGCTACAGTCACCTCCTAGAACCTCCTTGCGGTCCAGGATGCCCTGGGAGGCCCCCGTGGCCTCTCCGCCGGCCGGTCCCTCAGGGGTTTTCTTCTCCACAGCCAGCCCAGGCTGCTCTCCGGGTGCCAGGAAGGTGAAGTCTTCGCTCTGGGGGGAGACACGAAGCAGGGCTCGGCTCGGGCAGCTCCCCCTCGTGGCGCCATCCCCGCCCGCCCCTCCGTTAAGGGGAGCTGCCAAGGGTCCAGCCTCGCTCAGACCCAGGCCTCTCCGGGTTCCAGCCTCCACGCCCAGCCTCTCTGACGTTAAGGAGCTCCTCCTGGCGTCCTGCTTGGCTCGGGTCACCCAGAAGACGGGGGACGTGGAGGGGGGCGGGGGACACCCTTCCACCCCCTCCCGCCTTCATTCCGTCCTGGGGGGAAGCTGCTGCCCTGCTGGGAGGCCCCGGCTGCCCCCCAGCCCCGGGCCCTGCCTCCGGGGTCCTTGGCCCTCCCCGCTTGCCCTGTGCAGCTCCACAGACCCCAGACCCCCGGCGGGAGTACTTGCCCCGCTCCCCGAGCTCTCCTCCGTGGGGCGCTGGCCGGAGCCTCTCTCCGCCTGGCCGCTGGCCGAGGAGCCCTCGTCTCCGGAGCTGGGGGGCTCGGGCGCCCCTGGCTGGGCCGTGCCGGGGTCCGGAGCCACGGTGGCTCCCACAGTCAGAGGAGGCCGGGTGGTGGAGGGGAGCGTCGCTGTGGGAGATGGTGGGGGGAGTTCCGGGGGCAGCGTGGGCTCCTCCGCGGGCCTCCTGGCCGGCACGAGTGCGGATCCCTCTCCCGAGGCTCCTCCCCGGCTGCTGTTCTCAGGCTTGGCCGGGGCCACGGTCGAGGGTGTGGCGAGCCCCTTCGTCTTCCTGGACATCAGGCTGGGGTCTAGCAGGGGCCTTTCCGCCACGGCCACGGCCACGGCCCCTGCGGGACAACCGATAGCCGGTCAGCTGCCAGGTGCGTGCCCGGGGGGAGGGCCAGAGCGCCAAAGCCCGAGCGTCCTCGGCTCCTCCTCCCTTCCCAGGGGATGCCTGGCCCCCGAGAGCTGGGCAGAGGGGCGAACCCCGACACCCCCAGAAAAGGGCCTTCGAGGACGACTCCCCTGAACCAGCTTCAGAAAAGGGCATGCAGGGATCCCCCTGGAGGCCACCGCCCGGCTCCAGGACTCTGGCCGTGCCCGTGCCCCCTGTGCTGACTCAGTTTTCTCATCTGTACAATGACAATCTTCGCACTACGCCTCTGGGGGGCCCCTCCCCAACAGGGAGCCTTCTGGGGCTCCAGAGACAGGAAGGATTCCGACGGCTTTTTGTTGTGGTCGTTGCGGAGAGACTGGTTTGGGGGTAGCCTTCTGAGATGGGGAGCTCACTACCTTCTAAGGCAGCCCAGCCGGAGAAGCCTGGTCTGCCTGGGTTCTGGGTTCCAAGGGCCTCCCTCCATGCTGCCTCCTCCCCAATCCCTGACTGAAGGGGGCTCAGAGACCCTCACAGGATGGTCCCCAGGGACCCCTTCAGGAGCTGGGGCCGCCCTGAGGCTCTCCCTTATGGACCTGGCCCATATCGAGGGGCATCGGGCATTCTAGGGAGCCCTATTCTGGAAGGCCCCCTCAGTCGGGTGCCAACCCCCCAGGTTCGAGGCTGGGGGGAGGGAGAGCACCCAAGGGGGGCCCAAGAAACTCACCCGCCCCAGAGCCGGAGAAACCATCGTCGTCATCCCCGGAGCTGTCGAGGTCCTCAGGGGGTGTGTTGGTGGCCGTGATTTGCTGTGACAAGAAGGGGGCGTCAGGGAGGAGGGGGAGGCCGAAGCCCCTTCCTCCAGGCAGCCCCCGCCACCCCTAGAGAGGAAGCTCCGTGCCGGGGGTCCCCCACCACAGAGGCCCCAGCCCAAAGGAGGAAGAGAGCCCCCACCTTGGGGGGAGGCAGGAACAGCCAGTGGGGGTGCCTGAGTCCAACTGTTAGGGTGAGGGAGAGGAGTCAGAGGGGGGTGCCAAGGCACCTCGGTGTTCTCATCTGTAAAATGGGCCGAGCCTTAACGGGGCCTGTGCTTAGGAACCCCGAAGGTGCGAGTCCCTGCCCGCCGCCCAAACACCTGGCAGCCCCGAAACCAGGCTATTTCAAGGTCATTTTGCATAACCACAGAGAACCCGGGAGAGCCGCCGGGGGGGAGTTCGGGGCTCAAACAGCCGAGAATTCTGGGTGGCCCCGGCCCTGCCCCCCACTGCAGCCCGGGCCGGGGCACCGCCAAGCCCAGATCAGATGGGCCGGGGCCTAAGTAGGTCAGCGGGAGCTGGGCCGGCCTCCTTTCTGGCCTCCTCTGGGCATCTCCCACAGGCAAGCGCAGCCTGGCAGGGCTCTGCCGCTCTCTGTGGGACCCCTCTGGGCACGGAGGTTGGCATGGAAGGGGTCACCGCTGAGGACAAGAGGCGAGCCAAAGCCTGCTGCTTTGTGCCCGGCCGGTCAAGCGGCCCCCAGAACACAGATGCCCGACCGACGGCATCTCAGGGGCCTCAAGATGCTGCTGCGTTCAGTCTTCTACAGAGAAGGCAAGATTTGAATTCAGGTCCTCCTGACTCCAAGTCCACACTGAACAGGCTGGGGGCTTGGGATCTTAGAAAAGAGTCCTAGGGAAAGGACGCTGGGCCTTCTGGGCCTCAGTTTGCCTCTCTGTAAAATGGGCCCAGGGCTTCTGAGACCCCTTCCTCCACAGGCCCTCAAGGCAGAGGCTGCCTCCGAAGCCTGCCTCAGTTTCCTCCCCTGTCACAAGGAGCGGTCAGACCAGTCCGGGCCCTGAGGAGGCCTGAGCCACCCGGCACCTCCATTGCCATCCCTGCCCAGGGTGCCCAGCTCAGACAGAGCTGCCACCGAGGGAGCTGCTAAGCCCCTGCCCACCTGTGTTTCCCTCTGCCAGCCTGGAAGCTCCTGGGTGAGTGCCCAGCCATAGATGGCAACCCTGCATCACCCCGCCTACTCGCCAAGCATTGCCCGAGGCCCTCCTGGCACTGGGTGGCAGGGGAGGCTGGCGCAGGGGCTCCCCCACATCTCTAAGCCCTCCTCGATCTCGGCCCCAATAGGACGGCGAGCCCCGAGGAGCCCCCCGCCTCACTTCCGGCCTCGGCTTCTCTCGGGCCCCCGAAGCGTCTGATTTCTCCCTCTGAGCCCTTTTCTCCTCTGCCCTGCCCCCGAGGCAGCCGGACGGGCAGACACACGGCGGTCACTCCAGCGGCGATGCCCGGGAACCAAAGGCGCGCTCGCTCCGGGATCGCGCCGGCAGGGGGGGCTCGGACAACTCCGAGACTTCTCGTGCTTTAAAGCAGACCTGGCAGAGACAGTCTCGGAGAAGGGGCCCAAGTCAGCTTGGGCATAAATGGGCGAAGGCTGGCAGCCCAGTGCCAGGGCCGGGCTTTGACTGCCGAGCCATGGGGAGTCCCTACCCGCTTCTGAGAGAGGTCCTGGCACGGCGCCGAGGAGGCCTCTGGAAAGGGCTGGCAGCAGGGACCGACGGACAAGAGGAAAGACTGGCAGGAGCACAGAGAGGCCGAGGAGAGAAGGCCGGAGTCGGGGAACGAGGCGCCCCTGCCTCTCCCCCAAGAAACAAACTAGGGGGCTTCCCGAAGCTGGGGGCGCAGCATCCATCACTGCCGAGTGCCCAGCATCCAGACAGGAGAAGCCCAGCTGAGGTCCGCTCGAAGAGGCCGGTCCTTCCCAGACCTCCCCTGAACCCCCCATGAGGGCTGGAGGGAGCCAGAGCGCTGGGCAGGGGGGCCCGGGAAGAGGTGGGTTCAGATCCTGCCTTGGCCGCTCCATCTGCTCTGTGGACTCCATCCACAGTCCCTGCAGCTCCCTAGAGGAGGGGGCCCAGAGCCAGGAGCCCCCAAGGAAGGCAGGAGAGGGAGCCCCAGTGTGCAGGCCCAAATGGGTGGTGCCAGGCAAGCCCCGGCTCCAGGGGGAGGGGGGGAGAGAGGCCATCTGATAAAGGAATCTGGTGAGTCATGGCATGGAGGCAGGGCTGGGCACAAACCCGGGAAGGAAACAGGTTTGGCGAGACTCTTTCATAACCCTCTACGCCAGGGGACTGACCCACATTGAAGCCACGGCTTGCCTGGGCAGTGCCCAGCCCGGGGTGCCCTTCCCCACGAGTGAAGCCCCCCAGCCAGAGTGCCTTCTCCCCAAAAGTTCCCTGAGCCTCCTGTCTGGCCCTCCCTCTGTCCCACAATGCCCTGCCTTGGGTTGGCTTCTTGGGGGCCGTATTGTTCTCAGCCCCGCTGGAAGAGGCCTTTCTGGCCCGGGAAGGCTGGCGAGGCCGGCTGCCCACTCACACCTTGGAAGTATGTCTTGAATGAGAGCAGAAGAGGCCCAGGGTGACCAGCATGGCAGGAATGCCCAGAGAGGGCAGCAGGAAAACCCAAATCCCCGAGCCCCTGGGCGTAAATGGCCTGACTCCTTCGTCATGCCCGCAGGCAAAGAAGCAAGGGCCAGAGGGAGCAGAAGGGGGGATGCCCTCCCATCATCCAAGTAGCAAAGCCAAGAGCCCAGCCCACATGCAGGTGCCAGGCTCGGGGCGCCCAGAGAGTAGGCAGCCCAGCAAGCAAAGGGCACATGTGATCCCGCCCCCCATCTCATGGGCAGACCCTGCCTGTCCCCCTAGACCAAACCTCAAGGGTGCCCCCACTTCCATTCTTCCTTCCCACATCCTTCAACGTAAGCTTGGAAAGAAAGCAGCCAAGGGGTCGTTCTTGTGCTGGGAAGGGCCCCGGGTCTGGGTTCAAATCGGCCTCGAACACTTGGGCTGCTCTTGGGAGCCAGGTTTTGGCTTGTCCAGAGAGACTGAAAGAAAGGAGCCCGCGGGCCAGGGGCAGTGATTGCCCAGGGAGGAGCAGCCTAAGCAAGAGGCCTCCAGTCACTGCTGTCTCCAGCCTTGCAGGGAGCCGCCGAGAGAAGGCCTTCTGAGAACCCTCAAACCTGGGCACGGAACCAAGGAAGCCGGGCCCTGCGACCTGGGACCAGAGAAGGAATGGCAGCCAAAGGCTGGGCCATCTCAAGAGAACAGACAAATGCCAGGCCTGGCCTTCCTCTCCCTAGGCAGTGGGGCTCTGCCCATCTCCCAGGGACAGATGACTGGGGGCAGGGAGGGAGGGGAAAGGCCCCAAAGGGAAGGGGATGAACCCACAGAAAGGGCCTTCAGGGGCCGAGGCCACAGAGATCCCAGGCACACAAGGGGCAGCTGGCCCAGCCAGAAGCTTCGGGCCCAAATGTTCTCTTTCAGTGGCCCTCATTAATTCTCACACCCGTGCCCTGGAGGCCCCCCATCCTCTGAGGAAACCGAATGGAGGAAATGGAAGCTGAGAGACCCCCAGCCTCCCACGGGTAATGCGCTCTCTCTGAACTCGCCACACGGGCCCAAACTGGCTCTCCTGTGAGTGGGTGACTGAGCATTTGTTGGGCTCGTCCTCTGTGCCCAGCACACTGGGCTTTACATCTCGGAAATTATCCTTGTGCCTTGGTGGGGCCAGCTTCCCTCTAAAACAGGGTGCTGGCGAGGGGCAGCTCCTCTTCCTATTCTGAGTGCATGAGGCCACCCCCTGCCCCTGGGTCACTTGCCGCTGTCCAGCTCCCTGCGGGCACATGGCTCCTCATCAAAGAAATGTGGCTGTCCCTGCCCTGCCTGGAGCAGGAATGCCCAGCCCTGAGGACAGCCTGGTAATACCCTCCCCAAGTCTGGCTGGCTCAAGGCTGCTTTCTGCCATTGCACAAGGGCTAAGCCAGGGGTCCCCCTTGGGCTCCCCGCCAAGACCTGTGCACAGAGAGGGTGGATGTCTCGGGGCACCAAGCCTGACAAGCGGCTGGCAGGGGTGGAAGGGTGGGGGGAGGGGGCTGGGAGATTCCCTGAGAGGCTGCCCTCCTTCCTTCTAAAGAGGGAGCCCAGCTCCACCTTGGCAGGGCACGAACAAGAAAAGGGAGCCATTACAAACTGTAGTATATGTTGGTGACAGAATTCTATTGTGCTGAAAGCTATGATGAACTGGAGGAATTCCATGTGAACTGGAATGACCTCCATGAACTGATGCAGAGTGAAATGAACAGAACCAGGAGAAAATTATACATAGAGACAGATACATTGTAGCACAATCAAATGTAACTGACTTTGCTACTAACAACAATGCAATGACCCAGGCCAATCCCAAGGGACTAAGGAGAAAGAATGTATCCACATCGAGAGAAAGAACTGTGGGAGCAGAAACACAGAAGAATTGCTCTACTGCAAATATGAATACTATGGAAATGGGTTCTGAACAGCGATGCATGTATAACCCAGTGGAACAGCTCGTCAGCTTGGGGAGAAGGGAGGGGAATCATGAATCATGAATCATGTAACCATGGACAAATATTCTAAATTTTAAAAAAGAGCCACTTTCTGGCCCCTATAAGGGATCCTGATGGGGCCCAAAGAACAAGCATGGGATTGGGGCCAAGAAATGGGCCTCTGGGGAGGGGCCCTGGGCGGGCAGATGGCTGCCCTACCCCCAGGCCGAGGGAGAGAATGATCCCAAGGTCTCCAGCCTGGCCATCACCCCAAAGCATGGTAGAGGAAATGCAGGAGCTTCCAGGTGGGGCCAATCGGCCATTCTGCCTTCCTGCACCCGCTGCCTCAGAATGGCCGGCTGGCATCGTCATCTCCCGTCCTGGCAGAGCCAAGCTTTTCTCAGCTCTTTTCCTCCCACTGAGAACCTGGGGCAAGCTGGAGCGTGCCTGGGCCGGGTGCGGCCACAGCAGGGAAGGGCTGGGCCGGGTGAGAGATGAGTGGAGGAGTGGAGGAGCAAGCCCTGAGTCACCCCAGCACTTGGGGGGTGGGGGGGCCACCGGGCTTTCCTTCCCATCCCCCTCAAGGGCTGCCCCCTCAGAGGGTTGGTGGTCACCATACCTGGAGGGCTTCTCTGGCCCCCTGCACTGCCCACACCCCCTCAGGCAGTGCTTCCTGGGGCTCCCCTTCTCCATGGGGGACTTTAGGGGGACTCGGGGGATCCCTGTGCATGGGCTTCTCTTCAACCCACCTCCCCCGGCCAACCCTGCCTGGCAAACATGGGGCGAGGGGGGAGGAGGTGCCCCAAACTTAGACTAATTCAGACTGAGGTGCTAACGACCCGCCACAGTTCCATGGCAGGGGGCCCCTGTGGGGGAGGGGGCCCTCGAAGCCGGGCCCCCAGCACCCCTAGCGCTCCACAAGCCAGGACTCATCCTGGAACCCAGCAATGGCAGCCAGGCTCAGAATAACGGGCGGGCGGGCAAAGACCAGTTCCCCAGCTTGCCTTTCACCTGGGCGTGGGTGGGCACTTCCCTCTGGCACTGAGCAAACCGGCCCAGCCCAGATTCCTGCTGTGCCACCCTCGGCCGCCCGGGCCATCCACAGGGCAGGGGGGCAGGAGATGGGCCCCTCCTCCTAACTGGCATCTTCTCTCCTGAGCTTGGGGGGTGGCATGAAGGACCCGTAGGGCAGCCTTGGAGCCTCCCCAAGAACCTTTGGCCTTCGTTCTAGCAATACTTTCCGCTCTGAGAACATTCCAGCGGGTCAGCCTCCCCTCCCTCTGCCCGTCCTCTCCTCGAGGAGCCGGGGGTGAGATGTCCTGGGGGGCAGAGACCTGGGGCCCCGCCCCCAAACCTGAGAACCCCCCCCAAGGTCCAGGCACAGGTGCCAGGTGACAGCAACTTGAATCACTTCCGCATCCCTCAGACTCTTCCTCTGAAATGGGTATCACTGACTCCTCATTTCTGCTGGGGAAGGCCAGAGGGGACCTGAGCACTCCCTGTATTTGGGGCTCCCCCTGAACCCCCACACCCCACCCATACCTCTTTCCAGAGGGGTCTCATGCTACTGGAATGCCCCTGCCTCCAGGCAGCCCTCCTAGAGGCCCCTGAAGCCCAGGGCCAGAGAGGACTTGGAGATTCGTGATCTTCCTCTCCCTCCCCCTTATTTACAGAAGGGGAAACTGAGGCTATAGGAGGGAAGGGAGCCTCCCCGAGACCTACACTGAGAGAGGAGCGTAGGTGAGACTCGGAGCCAGGCTTTCCGTCTGGCCCCTCCTCTGGCCGGGCTCCCATCAGCCTCAGAAGGCAAGTCACTTGTCCAAGGTGGCACAGCTAGTGTCAGAGGCAAGACTCAAACCAGGGTCTCCTATCTTGGAGTCGGGGTGTGCCCACTGGGCAGCCCAGCGCAGGGTCTGGCACAAAACTTCCCCCTCTTGGGGTGGCAGGACAAGCCTGTGTGGGTGCCCGGCCTGGGCCTGCCAGGACCTTCCTGGGCCCTGCCTGCGAGGGGGGCAGCATCCTCCCCTGACAAGATAGAGGCTCCTTCTGGCGTCTGCCTCAGTTTCCCCTTCTATAAAAGGGTGGGCAGAGCAGCCTCTGCCCGGAGGCATTGTCTCGGCACTCCAGAGCCCTTGTGGAGTCCCCGCAGGGCCTCAGTTTCCCCATCGATCCTGGCCGGCGGGCATGGCAATACCCCTGGCTAGGGCAGCACCCCACGGGCACAGCAGCGCCACCAAAGCCAGAGAAGGCAGCTGGCCCTGGGGAGAGGCGGGCAGTGCCATCCGGCTGTGCCCGTCTCCTCTGGGGGCCATCCCTGTCCTCCAGGAGGGCACTCTCTAGGTTGGCACCAGCAGTCGCTCAGGAGGCTCTTGCCCAGCCGGCGCCAACAAGCACGTACTGCCGCAGCCCTCCCAGCCGGGCCAGAGGCACTCAGTCCCATCCATCCAGGAGGGAGACGAGGCAGGTGGAGAAAGAACTGGCCCAAGGTCTCGCCGGCCATCCCCGGCCCTTCTCTGTCCTCAGACAGGTCTGGTCCCTCCCTGCCCCGTCCCACCACCCAGTGTTTGCTCGCTCAGAGCCGCCCCCCCCCCCCCGCTCGAGCTCAACATCCTGCCTTCCCCCAGGCCAGGGCCCAAAGCGAAACGTCTGTGAGACAAAGGCAGGGTGGCTGGAGAAGGGAGCAAAAAGCCCAG
Source organism: Gracilinanus agilis (assembly GCF_016433145.1). Taxonomy (NCBI): domain Eukaryota; kingdom Metazoa; phylum Chordata; class Mammalia; order Didelphimorphia; family Didelphidae; genus Gracilinanus; species Gracilinanus agilis. The sequence continues at coordinate 2,075,072 of NC_058131.1, read as the reverse complement.
AGCCGGCATTTCCTGCTCTCAGCATCGGTTCTGCCCTCCGGGAGCTCCTGGTCCGCTTCACACACACAGACTGGAATGAAGCCGAGGGGTGGCAGGGCCTGAGAGCCAGGCTCAGAGCTTGAATCTGGCCGGGGGACCCCCCAGTCACTCCCCCCTTGCCCGGCCCCGGCCGCCCTGCCTGGCGTCAGAGCCCAGGACAGAGCCCGAGAGGACAGTCGGGGCCCAAAAAGAAACTGATGCCAGGGATGGGGAGCAGCCCAGCCCCAGCCCGAGCCAGGCCCAGACCTTTGCCTCTGGGCTCCCCTCCCCTCTCAAGCCCCCCACAGGGCCCCCCAGGAGGAACGGCCAGAGCCTCTGAGGACCAGAGTGGCCGCATGCCTGGACGGAGACACAGGCCTGGGCGGAAGGGGTCTCGGGACCCCCCTTAACCTCCCCGAGGCACAGCTGGGGGGAGAGAGCCAGCCAGCCAGCCGCCATCCCTCTAGCAGCACTCGAACTCCAGACCCACAAAGCCCCTCAGTGTCCCCCAAGAGGTCTCTCGGGCCCCTCCCTGCTCCCCCATTTGGACTGCTGACCCCCAACATGCCCCCCCACTCTGTCCCTATTTCATTCAATATAAGCCCTGCTTTGTGCTGGGCATCGGGCACCGGAACAAGCTCAGACCCCGCCCCGGGGGCCTCCCTCAGCCCATGTCTCTGGCTCCAAAAGGGGCCCCAGGGGGGAATCCGGATGCCTCCTCCCAGGCTGTACCAGCGAGTACTGGGTTCAAATCCCACCTCTAACTCTCATCGAGTGACCCTGGGCCAGTCACCAGAGATCACTCTCAGGGAAACAGCCCCATTTTACAGATGAGAAGCTGAGGGGCTGGCCAGGGCTGTGCAGGAGGGAAGGGACGGGCAGCCCCCGGGGGCGCCCCTTCTCTGGCAGTCCGGCGCCAAGGCAGGATCTGAACCTGGGCCTCTAATGCCTGAGTCGGCGCCCTTCTACTACAGCCAGATCAATGCCTCGCCTGAGCCTCACTTTCTCCATCTGTTAAAAGGGAAGAATGGGAGCAGCGCCCTCTTGGGCTTGCTATAGGAGTGGCTGTGAAGAGCTGGGTTCGAATCCCCCGGCCTCACTCTTTATTTGCTGGGCTAAACCCGGAGGGAGGGGCGGGGAGGGGGGAGCAGGGCAAAGGCGGGGGCTCCGCCTGGGCACTGCCAGAAGTCTGGAGCTGCTGCTCGGACTCAGGAACATGGGTCTGAGCTGACGGGTGCCCAGCTGGGAGCACAAGTTGGCATCCACATAGGAGGCGATGCCAGGCACCCCTCCGCCAAGCTGCTCAGCCTCTCCAAACCCTCATCCCGGCCTCCACCCCGATTCCTGCTGGCATGACCTCTGGGGTGCCCAAGATCCCAGGGTGCCACCCCCGAGCGGCGAGGACAAGCCCGGGCAGGAAGCAGGAAACCACTCGGGGTGAGAAGCTGAGGCTTCCCTTTCCCTGGTCTGAGGGGTTCCGAGCCCAGAGTGGTGGGATGCCCCGTGGCACGGTGGGACCCCCGTCCTCCCCTAGCCATCCTGGGCATCTTCCAGCCTGGCACACATGCCCAGCCAGGAGCCCGTCCCCCAGAGAGAGCCCGGCGGGAAGAAGCCGTCCGGAGATGCCCCGGAGGGGCTGCAAGCCTAGAAGCCAAGCAGTGAGAGGGCCGGCCCCGAGCGGTGCCCGCTGCATAGGGACAGGGAGGAGGGGGCCGTGGGCGCCCCACGTTCTAGGCCCCAACCTGGGCAGACAAGCCGCAGGGATGCCCAGCCTGGCACACACAGCTGAAGCGCCTCCTCAGAGCAGAGAGAAGGGCGCCGGCCTGGCACCCTGGGCCAACCCCATTCTCCTCTCCCGCCGGACTCCTGGGCAGCCACCCTGGGCTTCCCATCTGCCCCTGGCCACATCCCAATGAGCTGTTGCTGGTGCTCTGGCCAGCCTCAGTTGCCTCATCTGTAAAACAAGGGGGGGCTGGAGAGCTTTGGGGGGCCCTTCGTGCTCTGCACCCAGATCCTCCCCCCCCAACAAAGGCCAGAGAAGGGAAAACCAGCAGCTGCCAGCCAAGAGTGACATCACCCTGGAAGGCAGCGGAAGGCCAGGAAGGGAGCGAGCTGCCCGCCCCCCCCCCCCC
>NC_058131.1:1975490-2063026 GCF_016433145.1 Gracilinanus agilis | reverse complement strand
CCGGCCCTCCAGGCTCGCAGCGATCCCCACCGCCCAGGCCCGGCCCCGCAATCCCGTCCCAGCGCCACGCCAGTCAGGGTCCGGGTTCAGGTCTGCCCGGATGTGCGTGCAGGAGGCTCCCGACTGCCAAGGGAGAGGCCCGCGGCCCAGGCTGGGGCCATGGGTGGGCAGCCAATGCTGGCAATTTGGTCTCCAGTTCTTGTGGCTCTGGGGAAGCCGGGCCTCGCTGGCCTGGGAGCCCCTCTGTGCCAATCTGGGGCCTCCATTTTCTGCCGTGCCAGCTCCAGACTCTCCCTCTGCCCGTCCCCTCCCCAGATGGCGCTGGGTGCCTTCGGGCTCCCCACGCGCTGTGGAAGGAGGCCCGCCGGGGAGAAAATGGAGGGAAGATGGGCCTGCTGGCCGGGCATTCCGATGCCAGCGGGTCTTCCTGGGGAGCCGGAGGATTTTCCGTGCCGAGAACAGCCAGGTCCTTCCCAGCTGTTGGGAGAGCCGCTGCGGCCCGGCCGTGTGCCGCTCTTCCCCAGCGCCATCTTGCAGGACCGGATTCCATTGGCTTCTTCCAACCCTCAGCCTCCAGCTTCTAGGCAATGCCTGTCTTGGTTCCAAGGCGGAAGAGTGCCAAGAGCTGGGAAACAGGGTTAAGAGATGGCCCGGGGTCCCCGACTCCTCTTGGGGGGCTTCCAAAGAGCTCAGCTGGAATTCCGGCGCCTCCACTTGCCTTCTGGTGGGTCGGCAGGCACCCCAGGGCTCCCCGGGGCTCCGGACTGGCCCTCCTTCCCCATCTTCCGTGGAGGTATCTCGTGTGTCTTCGAGCCGCCCTTCTTACTCTCTGCGCCTTCCATCTTCTCTTTCTTCACACGGCTCCTTCTCCCTCCAGGCTCGCCTGGCTCTCCTTGCCTTCGCCTTTCCCCAGCTCTCTGGAAAGCCTCACCGCTCAGCCATTTGGCTCTCTGGCTCTTGCTTTGGGGCTGCCTCTGCACGTAGTTCTTCGGGCTCGGCACCTGCCACAGCTGATCCCCCAAGTCAGGGATGGGGAACCTTTTAGAGATGGAGTGCCGGGTCCCCCCCACCTTCCCCCTGACTGAGTGCTGTACCCATCCCCCCACATGCTGGGTATGCCCTGCCCCCCCCAACCCTCACAGGGGAGAGGGGAAGCGCTCCCATTGGGCAGCTGGGCAGAGGGGCAGGGGAAGTGAAAAAATGTCATCAGGCACAAGAGGGGGAGGGAGCAGCTCTGCCTTTCTAGTAATGAACTGGGGGGGGGGTGGCCAAGTACCCACAGAGAGTGCTTTGGTGCCATCTCTGGCACTTGCACCATAGGTTCGCCACCACTGCCCTAAGTCATCACTTCCACCTCGTATTCCTAAAGGATGTTCTCTAGCTGACACCTGGGGAGCTGCTGGGCTTCCCTACCATCTTCGATTTCAGGCTTAGCTCTTGTCATCGGAGCCCAGTCGCCACCTTTGGCTGCACAGCGGAGAATCCGTCTCCTCTGAATACTGACCATCTGCGGACGGCCGTGCGGAGCGTCCCCTTCTGGGCTGTCAGGAAAGAGCGTTCGTCCTTGTGAAGAAGGGATCAAACTTAATTTCTTACGCTGTGCCTGTGAGAGGCCTTGATGGGACTCGGCTGCTCTGTGGCTACATTCTGCACTCCGAGGCCAGACTGGCCTGCTGTCCCCATGGTTCCCTCTGGGGCGTCGGTCTTCACAGAACTGACTAAATGGGGCTCCTCGGGCATCCGTGGCTGGGCCAGACTCATCTTACCGAGATGTGGGACGGTTTGCCTCGGGCACGGGGGCACGGGGGCACGGGGGGGGGGGGAGGGGGAGAAAGGATTCTGCCCCAGGATGCTCTTCTCGTCCTTTTCTCCACTGTGGAGACTGTTCCGTTGCTCCTGAGGGATTCTCGCCCACAGTCGTGTACCCAGTGATCACTTGAATTTGGTTCACCCGCTCCGGTTTGTTCAAGGTCCCTGACACCCAAGAAGCCAGAGCTGCTTAAGCTTTCTGTCTCCTGTTTGATGGCACCCGGTGCCCCTTCACCCACGCCTGACACTCTGGCTTCCCACAAAGCACGGCTCCTTCCAGACCCTTCCCTTCATCGACAGACATCTGAAGCCGAGCTTCCCTTTGGCTTCGGCCCGGCCGCTTTATTGCTCCTGGGCCCACTCACAGATGTTCCCCAGTAACACACGGGGCACCTTCAGGCCCCGCGGGCTCATCGTCCCATGGCATGCCTTCGATCGCTTCTGCCGTCCCTGCCATATTCTTGTCAACATACTCGAGCAGCTGGACATTTCCTTCTCCTTTTGTCTGAACTCTCCATAGGAACTATTTGGGGTAACCCAACAAGCCACCAATCAGAGTCCCATTGAGCTACGTGAGCCCTCCACCACGACAAGGCAGAGACCCACGAAGGAGAAGGACGGGCCTGTTCTGGACGGGATAATATTTTCCTTAATTGGGGCTTGAACTTCCTGTTCTCTAGCATCAGAATCAAGCGCAAATGTGCATCCACTAATGATGATCTGTTAAGAGATTTTACACGTGTCTTCTTTCCAGATGCCTTTTTGGGGCAGCAACATGGCTCAGTGGATAGAGCACCAAGCCCAGAGACAGGAGGTCCAGGGTTCAAATCTAGCCACAGACACTTCTTAGCTGTGTGAACCCGAGCAAGTCATTTAATCCCCATTGCCTAGCCCTTACTGCTCTTCCAACTTAGAACCTATAGTATCAATTCTAAGATAGAAGGGGAGGAAGGAAGGAGGAAGGGAGGGAGGGAAAAAAGGGAGGGAGGGAGGAAGGAAAGAAGGAAGAAAAGAAAAAGAGAGAAAGAGGGAGAGATAGGGGGAGGGGAAGAGGGAGAGGGAGAAGATTGTTTCACACAGAGGCCCAGCCAAATTCTGTATCAGTCCCTCTACAATTTGCTTAGATTCTTCTCTTACTATTTACCTTTTGGTACACTATTACACTCCATATTATTTCCAATTGAAAGTGAGATAAAAGATGCTTCTTGACTGCACAGTAAAAGGATGGTGAAACAGGGACGTTTCTCTGGCACTGGCAACAAGACCTGACAAATGCTGCTGGAACTGTAGTTTGAGCTCCAAAAATCGATCCAATGCAAACTGGTGTGGAGCTGGAGATTTTGATTCTCTTTTTAAAATGTGACAGCACAGGATGTATCTGAAGCAGCTTGCCCTGGCGTGATTTAAACAGCATCAGTTGTCATGAAATTGGCTTTACCGCAGTAGAAGTTGTCTGGGGTTTCTGCCTTGTGATTATAGGGTGAATTCACTAAGAAACACTAAGCTTCCGGGTGTTCACAAATAGTGGCTGCTGGTGGTTGTCATTCAGAAAAATGTCAGTCTTGGCCCTAAGCACAAAGACCCACAGAAGCGCGTTTCCTTCTTTTCTTGATCTGCCATGATGCTTGTGTCTGGTTACTTGTTAAAAGTTTCAGTCCTAAGAGCAACTGGGTAGCTCAGTGGATGGAGAGCCAGGCCTAGAGACAAGAGGTCCTAGGTTCAAATCTGGCCTCAGACACTTCCCAGCTGGGTGACCCTGGACAAGTCACTTAACGCCCATGGCCTACCCTGACCACTCTTCTGCCTTGGAGCCAATACACAGTATTGACTCCAAGATGGAAGGTGAGGGTTATTAAAAAAATAATAATAATAAAAAGTTTCAGTCCAGTGATACATGTGACCCACGAAAGGTCACCAAGTTATAACTGTATCCCTTAGAGTGCATCAGGCAGTGGTGGGAAGTGGTGAGAGAACCCCGTGTGGTCTCTGCCAAAAGCTTTTCACCTCTGTTGCTGGAGCTTGAAAGCAGCTAGAGATAGTTTGTAACACAAACAAGTGTGGCTCTGTTCAAAGGAAACTTACTTTGTAGACCACGACATTCTGATTTCATATGATTTTCATGGAGAAACATTCTTCTATTGATATTTTTTTTCCAACCACTTAAAAACGCGCAAATTACTCTCTTCTTGAAGGCCTCAGTTCGCTACTCCTGGGTCATTGCGCAGACTAGGTGTGACCTGTTGAAGGCTTGCACCAGGGTGGGGGCAGTGTCAGAGGTGAGGAAGGAGCCCATCCAAGAGATGCTGCAGAGGTGAAACTGTCCAGAGTTACAAAAGAGGTGAAATCAACAGGCCTTGATAACTGACAGGATATAGTGGATAAAGAAGGAAAGGCATCAAGGATGATGCCTAGGTTTCAAGCCCAGGGGACTGGCAGAATGGTAGTGTCATCAACAGTAATAGGGAAAGGGCATCCAAGTGACTCAGTGAATAGAGAGCAGGGTCTGGAGTTGGGAAGACATGGGTTCAAATCTAGCCTCAGACACTTCCTTGCTATGTGATCCTGGGCAAGTCACTTATGCCCTTCCATCTTAGAATTGTTACTAAAACAGAAAGTAAGAGTTATAAGAAAAAAATTTTTAAGGTAATGGGGAAGGTAGGAAGAGGAGAGATCTTGAGGGCAAAGAGGAAAGTTTGGGGGGGGTTGTTTTGCTTTTTTGATATACTGAGTTCAAGACATCTATGGGACGTGCAGTTCAAGATGTCCAATAGATAGCTGTAGGTGTAAGATTGGAGGTTCAGGCTAGATGAGTAGATTTGAGAATCATCTGGTTGGAGATAATACTTGAATCTATGGTAAGTGATGAGAAGAGCAAGCAAAATAGTATAGAAGAAGAGAAGAGGGCCCAGGACAAAGTCCTGTGGGACACTCATGATTAGTAAGCATGACGTAGATGGAGATCCAGCAAAGGGGACAAGTAGGAGAGCCAGGATAAAAGCGTCAGAAAAACACTGAGAGAAGAGGGTCAAGGAGAAGGTGATAGGCAGTGTCAGGGCTGCAGAGTGGTCGAGAATGATGCTAAGGGGGGTAGCTGGGTAGCTCAGTGGATTGAGAGCCAGGCCTAGAGATGGGAGGTCCTAGGTTCCAATCTGACCTCAGATACTTCCTAGCTGTGTGACCCTGGGCAAATCACTTAACCTCCATTGCCTAGCCCTTACCACTCTTCTGCCTTGGAGCCAAAACACAGTATTCACTCCAAGACAGAAGGTAAGAGTTAAAAATAAAATAAAATAAAAATAAAAATAAAAAAAACATAGAATGATGCTAAGAAGGTCTTAGATTTTGCCAATTAAGAGACTGTGAGTAACTTTAGAGAGAGCAAATGGAGAGAGAGCATTTGGCAGAAGACTATAGAGAGTTAGGAAGAGAATGATATACCGGTCATAGATGACTCATGGCTTTCTCAAAAAAAAAAAAAAAAAGAAAGAAAAAAAGAAGTCGGCTTCAAGAAGAAGGTTGGCTCATGGGGGCAGATGGGTGACTCAGTGGATGGAGAGCCAGGCTTAGAGATAGGAGGTCCTGGGTTCAAATCTGGCCTCAGACACTTCCCAGCTGTGTGACCTTGGGCAAGTCACTTAACCCCCATTGCCTAGCCCTTACCACTCTTCTGCCTTGGAGGCAATACACAGTATTGACTTCAAGACAGAAGGTAAGAATTAAAAATAAAATAAAATAAAAAATAAAAAAGAAGGTTGGCTCAAAGAAGAAAGTAGGCCTCAGGAGTCACCTTCAGCTCCAATCATTGACCTGGGTGGGTGGATACCTGGTTTTCCCTTCCTGTCTTCTGGAGATAGTTTAATTCTGATTGAAGGTTAACAAAGTCTTGGCTGAGCCAAGCACTGGAGCAATATTTAGCTAGGTTAATGTCTTTTCTACCCTTTTGTACTTTCACTCTTTCTATCTCATAAATAAAAGATTTATAATTTTCACACTTAAAAACATTCAACCACAAAAGGGAAGAGGAATAAATATGGGATACCAGCTAATGGGGAATGGTTAGATCGAGTGAGTTTCTTGAGGATGAGGAAGAGCTGGGCATATATTTGGGCAGTATTAGGGTGGAGCTAGTAGCGAGGGAGAGGCTGGAGGAAAGTGAGAGGGATGGAATGACAAAGCTGGGCAGGCGGTTGGATGGAAAGGGGTCACCTGTGCACCCACAGGGGTTTCCCATGGCAAGGAAAAGGCAGCCGCCTCTTCACGTGAGACTTCTGTCTTGGACCTTTTCATTGGCTTTCCTCCCTGCCTCAAACGCTCTCACTTTGCCTCATCTTTCTCTGCTGACTTCCCTACTTTCCTTCAAGACTCAAGTTAACTCTCCTCTTCCTCCAGAGGCCAGCTGGCCCCTTTCCTCTGTGTTGATCTCCTGCTCGTCCCGCATCTATCTCTCTTCTATGTCCACAGTGGCACTGACCCCACCAGACAGTGAGGGCTACACGAGAAGGGACTCTGAATTTGGCAGCAAAGGCTGCTGGGTATTGCTGTTTGAGGCCCTTGGCAACCTTCAGCTAACCAGCTACGGCCGTTTGGGAGTCCAGCTCCATCTGTGTGTGTGTGAGAGGGCTCTAGCTTTGACCAACATCACTTGGTACCGTTCTGAAGGCTTAAAAGATAAGAAAATGCTTCCAGAAGTCCAGCTGGAGCCTTCTAAGGAGAGAAGCTGGATGAAGATTGGGACCCTTTCATCCTCCACCTGCGATGGAGCCAAATGACGATGAGCAGATGACCTGGATGAAGGAAGACATGAGGAGGGTGTGCTGGGCTGGGATCCAGGGCTCCTGCTTTTCTAGAGATTAAGCCCAGCCCAAGGTGTTGTCTATGCCAAGCAGCTCCTGAATGAGCTAAGTAAGAGTGAGAGATCTTTCTAAAGCAATTTTCCTAAGGAAACCTGTCTGATCTGGTCCCTCCCCTACTCCGGAAACTCTTGGGCTCCCTATTACTCCAAGGTCTAAGAGAAAATCCTCTGGTTAGCTTTTGCAGCCCTTCCCCCACTTTTCCCCCACCATCTCCCACTTAAGGCTGCTCTGCTCCTTCCAAGCTCTTTGCTCTTCCGTCCCCTCCTGTGTCTGTGCCTCAGGCCTCCCCTTGGCTCTGATCCCACATTGCACTGGGCCTCCCACGTGTCATCTCCTCATCACGCTGGGGATTCCTCGCTTTCTCCTCTCCTGGGCCCTCAGCGCAGTGCCCGCCTGGTGCACAAACCCTCTTGTGGGGAGGGCGGTTAGGGAGGAGACGCCAGGCAACACGAATGTCAGGCTGGACTCTGCGCCTGGTGTCCCTCGGAGGGGAGATGCCCTCCCTCTCTAGCCTTTCCAAATCTTCTCTGCCCCGCCCCCGAAGCCCCCTAAGCTCCAGGAAGCCCTCCAGGAGTTTCCTAGAACCATCTCAGATGGGCTCCGAGAGCCCCCTTCCGCCTTCCCTCCTGCCCCTGCTCTCTCCCACTGCTAAAAAAAGGGCAGCTGCAAAGGGAAATGGCGGACGGGGGGGGGGCACTTTGGGCCAGAAGGCTTCGGGGATAGTCAGGGAGAGCACAGGGAAGGGATGGGCACGACCCATCCAGGAACAACGGCGTCCGTGCCTTGGCCCTAATTCGTGGCTCCAAACGGGGGCCGAGCGAGAGGAATAAGGATTTGGGAGATGTTCCAACAGCTCAGCCCAGGGGAGCGCCGGCTAGTCTCGGACCCAACCCCCCAGATGGTGTCGCTTCCTGGCTTAGGCATTTCTGGGCGCTCCTCTGGGTCTGCCGCCTGCTAAGTAGAGGAGATCCGTAGCCGCCCTCTAAGGGATCCCGGCTCAGGACCAGGAGCGCCCCCTCCAGACGGCTCTGCTCGCCTCTTCTTTGCAGGAGCCCTAAATGGGAGTCGGGCCTAAATTCGATGGAAGGCAGGCGGGACGGGGGCCAGGAGGAGCTCCCTTTGGGCTCAGGCTCCCCCCCCCCCCAGTGATCTGGAGGGGTGCAGACATAGCACTCGGGCTGTACCTTCAAGAGGACCAAGGAGGCTGCTCTGGAGGGGGGCAGGGAGGGCATTCCGGGCCAGGGGCACGGCCTGAGCAAAGAGTCAGAGGAGGGCGATGGGCTTCCCGTTCTGCCTCTGATGGGAATTCCTGGGCCTCAGTTCCCACATCTATAAAATAAAGGGATTGGACAAGATGACGCAGTGACGGTACAGCTCAAACGGGTGCCGCCTCTGCTGGAGCGGCGCCTCTGCCGGAGCGGGTCCACGCTCGGCCGATCCCAGAACTCCCCTCGGCGGGAGCTGGTTCAGGCATCCGCCTGCCTCATCCCGGACGAGGAGGGCGGGCTGGAAGAAGCTGACTCGGGCTCCGGGAGCCGGTGACTGCCGGCGGGCCCCCGCCCCTCCCCATGCTGCTGCTGCTGCCTCCACTCTCGGTTGGCCCAGGGTTGACCACTAAAGGGACCTCCAGGACAAAACCCCAGAGAGCCAGAGTCGCCCTAAAGGAGCGGCAAAGGCCATCCCTGCCCTCGGGGAGCTTCCATTCTACCTGGGGAGCCAGAGATGCTCAGAGAGGTACAGCAGGTACAAAGGAAAGGGGGGACGAGGCCCCAGTAACTGGGGAAGCCGGACGAGGCCGGGAGGGCAGGACACACCGCAAGACTTCGCCCCGTCACACAGGCGGGAGAGAGCGCGGAGAGCGGACACGAGGATGAGGTGACCGAGAGGGCGTCGGTGGGTGTCCAGAGGAAGAGCGACTGGGCTGGGGCCGGGGGGGGGGGGGTCTGGTTTGGGACACGCTGAATTCGAAACGGCTGTGGGGCGCCAGCCAGCTTCCAGGTCGGGTGGGCAGTGCCACGCGCGTCTCGTCCCTTTTCTGTTGAGGCTCCCTCCTGATGGATCCTTGCCTGAGGTAGGGAAAGCCCTTTTCAGGACTCCGGGGGTTCTGGATTCAGATCCAGAAGGGCCCTCGGAGCCCCCGCAGCTCAGGCGCGAAACCTCCAGGAGGGCTGTGGAGACCAAGTGCCTGGAAGCCAGTTCTCCGGCCTCGCCTGGGGCTGCCGGCAGGAGCTGCCCCTTACCCTTGCCCGGCCTCCTTCCCCCTTGGAGAAGCTGGGCAGCACTCTGAGGGATGGGGGGGATGGGGAGCCTTCCTGATTGGCTGTTGAGACATCCCCAAGCCCCAGGAGCGTCTGGCCAGGCTGGAAGCGTCTAAAGGGCTCTCTGGCATCCAGAGCCGGGCCACATCCGTCCCCCGAGGAGCCAAAGCCACCTTTGGGGGGTCCTCTGGACTCCCCTCGGGGCTAGCGGAGATTAGGACCCCTTTGGGAGTCAGGCAGCAAGTGGGCAAAACTGGGAGGGATGGAGGCCAGGGAGCGAAGGAAGGAGCACCACCTCCCCCTGGAGGCCGTCTAGAGACGTACCAGAGGACCTGGGAAGAGGCTTCTCCACGCCTTCTTGCTCCATCCTTGACGCAAATCTCCCTTTGTAAGAGGCCTCCCTAGAACTGGAGGCCAAAGAACTGGGCCCTGGACCTGGGGGGGCACAGCTGGAAGGGGCTTGAGCTGGTGCAGAAGAGAAGGGCCACCCTCAGCCCTCGCACCCACAGGGGAAGCTAGAGCAGCTGGTCGTCTGGAATGGCGAGCCAGGACGTGCACTCGTGTGGCACCGCGGGACAGCCCTCCTGGCTGGGCGCTTCTGGGCCCCTTCGTAGACGTCCTTCTGAGACTGGGATGCCCGGAACTGGCATCCACTGTGCCCGCCCGATGTGGCCGAGGAGGGCAGAGCTTCCTCCCCGGGGCCGTGCGCTTCCGTCTCAGAGGTTTCCTCGGCAATTGGGTGCTTCTGCTCAAGTTAACTTCTCGAGTTCACGTGGATCTGCACCGCACAAGGGGAGAAGAGCGCCTGGGTGAGGCCACGTACCCTAGAGCCTCTGCCCGCCTGGAGCCTCTGCCCGCCCGGGGCCTCTGCCCGCCTGGAGCCTCTGCCCACCTTTTTCTGTGCAACTGAACCATGCAGAGGCCAGCTCGCCTTCTACCAGAACCACTCCTGGATTACAAGGGAAAAACCAAACCCTCCTGCATCTGATGGGCTGCCTCCAGCCCATAGAGCCGTTCGACACCTCGGAACATCTGTGGCCCGCTCGAGCCCAGCCAGTAGAGCTGCGTTATCGGCCGTTCGTCGTGGCGCCCTCAGAAGCTCTGGACCTTTCCACCTGCCTGCAGAGGAAACCTCCAAATGCTTGGGGCCCCTCCAGTTAGACTGGGAAGAGCTGGGAATCATGGGAGTTCGGGCCAAGCTCCCAGCCGTTTTGCTCAGTGGACTCTGGAAGGGCTCGATGAGACGCGGACCAAGGAGGTGAAAAGCCATTTCCGAGGGTCCGCGGGAGGCTGTCCTCGCGCAGAGGACAGGCTTGATCGCGGCCGAGGCCTTCTGCTCCCCTCTGCTGCCTGCCTGCCCGCCCTCGTGTGGCCACGCCACGCTGGACAGTGGCCTCGGGAGCCTGCAGCAGACCCAGCAGGGCTGCCGGTCTCCAAGTGGCCCTGGGGGCAGAGACAGGATGACTGACCAGGCCTGGGAGGCAGCGGGGCCCCCAGGAGCCAGGGCGCCGTGAACACCCGAAGCTGGAAGAGAGGCCAGACGGAGACCTGAAGCAGCGCGAGTTCCTCACGTGTCCGGCAGGGACCAGGGGCAGGGGCAGGCCGAGCTGTAGCCGGCCATGGGAAGGAGAGATTAAAAGGGGGTCTGGGCTAGGCGCTGGGCTAGTGCCCTGGAGATGGGACACACAGGGCGGAGTTTACTGGCCAGAAAAGCGGGGCTCACGCAGGAATGGAGGGAGGGAGGGAGAGGGATGCTTCTGGAAGAGGGAGAGAGAATGATGTCTTTGTGTCATCGGTCCTCTTCAAAACTGAAGAGCGAGGGAGCAGCTGGGTGGCCAAGTGTTTAGAGAGCCAGGCCTAGAGAGAGGAGGTCCTGGGTTCAAATTTGGCCTCAGACACTTCCTAGCTGTGTCCTTGGGCAAGTCATTTAACCCTCATTGCCTCACCTTTACCATCCTTCTACCTCGGAGCCAATACACAATATGGATTCTAGGAAGGAAGGTCAGGTTTAAAAAGGACAGACAACAGCAATCTTTTTAATGGTCTATTTTAGAATTCTCCCAGAAGGCCTGAGCTTTGCAGACTCTTTTCTCCCTTCAGTCATGCTACTCTCTTCAGGCTTTCAAAGGACACGGCCTGCCCGTGGCCTCGTAATCACACCAGCCACTTTTTCACACTCAAGGATGGAGCCCGTCTGGGCGCAGCGACTTGATTTTGGCAAAGCCTGGGAGGCTCTCTCTGGAGATGTCCTTGTTTGTCTTCTTTGGCAGAGACAAAAGAGGCGACAAGAAGCAAACGGAGCCACCATCTCTCCACTGTCAGCACCAGCCCAGCCACTCCAAGCAGGGCCCCTTAGGTTTGTCTGATCCTCTTCTCTTCCTGGAGTACCCAGTGCTGGACTCCAGTGTGCTGGGGCTGCAAGTCAGAACCATCTCTGGGTCCCAGTGTCTGTCTGTCCAATGGGGAGCAGGCTGCAAGGCTTCCGAGCCCCTCTCCAGCCCGGGGCTCTGCTCCTCCAATGCCTATTTCCATGGCGTTCATATTAGCGATAGTGATCTTGGCCCCATCAAACCACGTGATCAATCCCACGTGCGTTTCTGCTCCCACGGTTCTTTCTCCCAAGTCCCTCCGGACTGTCCTGGTTTGATGCATTGCTGCCAGGATGAAATGAGAAATGTTCAAAGTGCTTAGCCCGGCACAGAGTAGGGCACTTAGACATGCTTGTTCTCTCTCTTCCCTTTCTCCTCTCTCTCTCTTCTGTCCTTCCTTTCCTCCTCCCTCTCTTCTTCCCTTTCCTATCTTCCTTTCCTCCGTCCCTCCCTTCCGTCCTTTTCCTTCCTCCCTTCCTGAAACCAAGAGCTGTTGCAGAGGTGAAGTCATTAGGCCCTGGCAAGGGCTCTAGGAGTGGGGTGAGAAAAGGGAGTCCAGACTACCCCCGGGAGGAAGGTGTCGCCCTCTAGGGTTTAGGGGGGAAATCACGGGCTCCGTTTTGAACTTACGGAGTTTAAGCGCCTCCTGGACATCCAGTTTGAGATGTCCCAAAGGCAACTGAGATGCAAGAGTGGAGGTCAGCAAAGAGCGGCATCAGCTTGGATTCTAATTTAGCCCCCAAAGCAGGGGGAGACACGGGCTGATAATAGAGAAGGACAGAGCAAATAAGGGCCTTTGGAAGACGAAGGAAATCTGGGTGTGTGTCTAAAAGAATGAAGAGAAGTGAGACGGGGAGGCTGGCAGAAGGTGTAGCCTGCTGGGGGACAAAGGGCAGAATGAGATCTCTTGGGCTGTCAGGAGGGCGGCATCTGGTCACGCGAGACAAGGCTGAAGGAGGAGACGGTGGCGGATGGAACCTGAGACAGAAGGAGGAAGGGGGGGCTCACAGCAAATGGCTCCATTTGTTCAGGCGGTGACCAATGGATTTTTCTATCCCCTCCCCTCCCCCCCTTGACCCATTGATTCTAATAGGGCTCCGCATTTTCCCGTCACGATTTCTTGAAATACTGTATGGAGATCTTTTGTTTGGTCATGATTTTCGGGGCGTCTCGGGCTTCGGTGATCATCTTTTACCTGCTGTCCAGGTCACTGTTCAAACGTATTTTCCATTTGACTCTTTGTTCCAGGCTTTTCTTTTCGTTCTCTTTGGGCTTTTCTAGTTTCCAGGGAATCCATTCCTTGGGTGACGTTTGCCGTTCTGCTCTGGTTTCCTTCAGGGACGAAGCTGAATTAGGATTAGCCAAACAGATCCACGCCGTGGCCATTTCTGAGGCGACCCGTCATGATTCGCCGTCAGCGTTCTGGCGTGGCGGTTCTCACTTCTGAGGCCTTTCCAAGCCTGTTTTCTAGCTCCGTCGGTACAACATTAGTGCCCAAACAGTACTTGTGTCCATGCAGTCCCTTCCCTCTCTTGGGCGTAAGCTTGTCACGGCATTGCTGGGCCCGGAGGTTTGCAGAACTGAAAGCCCTTTTTGCTTTGGGTCCGAACCGGGTCGAGTCTGTGTTCGTCCAGCCGCCCTCCTTCTCCATTTTTAGGAGAGGTTGAGGCACACACGTGTGCGGCTGGCGGTGCCTGGCCTGTATTTCTTCTCCGATGAACTGCCTCTCCTTGGACCATTTGCCTCTATTAGGAAAGGTTTACATGGTGCCGCCTGGGAATCAACTCCCGGGATTGACGTTGGCCATCACATCTCTGCCAGAAGCTTGTCGCCATCCCCAGGGAACCGTTTTCCTTCTAGTTTTAACTGAATTGACTTTGTTTTGGCAAAAACGTTGGTTTTTTTGGTAATAAGAAAGTTCAGCTTTATCACCGGTGATCCTCTCGGTTCTTTGGCTGAGAATTTATTTACCAGGCGAGGCCAGACCTTTGGCTCCCATTCCCTCCAGTTCGTTTATGACGTGATCCCGTGTGTGTGCGTGTGCGTGTGTGCGCGTGCGTGTGCGTGTGGCCCGAGTCCGTGCGGAGTTTGCTGCGGCACGTAGGAGATGCTGATGCCTCCTTCTGGCTCTGCCTTTTCCACCTTCTCTCCCCGAGATGGCTGCCTGGCGTAAAGCATTCGTCCATTGTGGCCACTTTGGGGGAGCTCCGATAACAAAAGGGCTGGAGAAGGTGCACATCACGCTTCGGCTCTTTCTCTGGGATGGTCTCAGATCCCCGCCTTCTCCACGTGGGGGATTCTTTTCTTGTCTTCGCCCTCCAGGCTGGGTGACGGCTCTCCTTCGGCTCTTTTTGAGGCTACACTTTGGAAAAAGAATGTTTTATTCTAGTTTGTCAGCAGCTGGATTTTGTTCTAATCTTAAGTGTCTCAGGCCGGATTTGAACCCAGGACCTCTCGTCTCTAGGCCTGACTCTCCATCCACTGAGCCACCCAGCTGCCTCCTGGAGGCCCCAGGCTCAAATTGTTCATTTGGGGTTTTTGTTTGTTTTTTTCAATTTTATCCCGAATTAAGGTTTTTTGCTTTGTGTTCCTTATTTGGGCTCCGTTTTTCCGTCCCAAGTTCGTATTTTGCTTCCGATTTCCATTTTTCCTCTCCCTACATGTCTTGGGGACTTCTTGGGGTTTCTCTCCCCAAAGGCTTTGCAATTGCCCCAGGGGGACACTTTCCCTCCTAAGCTTTAGGGCTTTCTGCTAAGTTCTGCTGGTCTCACAAGCCTGCCAGTTCCTCTTTCCTTCGTCTTTGGTCCGTTTGTTCGTTCTGGAAGACACGAGCAGGGTGTGCCGAGGCCACGGAAGGCCTCGTCCCCTTCCCAACTAGTGCCGAAGCTTCAGCCTGCCATTTTGGCCCCCACACAGCCCAGCAGGACCCCTCCCACCCCCCACCCCCCCGAGGCTTGCTCCACATTTCCCAGCTCAAGCCCCTTCAATTTTACCCCTGCTGGGGTGTGGGGGTGTCCCCCTTGGGCTCCTCTACAGGATTCTCCCCACCCCAGTCCTAGCCACATCCAAGGAGTTAAGTAGGAAGCAGGTGGCTCGGTGCCTCCTCCAGGCAGCCCCTCGGGGCCACTCTGCTTCATCTTCTGTGGCGTAGCAGCATCTCGGCTCCAGCCACCCACTGAGCTCTTCCCATTCCTTCCTCCCCTCGCCAACCTCGGAGCAGGGTTCGAGCGTCCCTTCCACCCGCAAGCACCCCCTCCGGAGCCTGCAGGGGTCTCCCTCCCACCTGCAGCCAAACGCCCTGGAGCATGCGTGGGGAGAGCTTCAGCTCTTATCAGCTGTCACCAGAAGGAAGGAGTCGGGCGGCGGCACTCCAGAGCACTGCGTGGGACGCTCAGTGTGGGGTCTCCACGCCTGGCTCCTGCCCCTCCCACCAGAACGTCCCCCTGCTTTCTGGGGACACAGCAGGCACTTAATAAATGCTTAAACGGACTCCTTGGTGCCCTCCCATCCTCCACAAGCGCCCCCGCTTTCGTTATCAGAAGCAGGAACCAAAGGCAGGCACCGCCCCCCCTTCCAGAGAGCAGGAAACGAGCATTTATTAAGCTCCAAATCAGTGCCAGGCATTGTGCCAAGGCAGGGATGGCGAACCTTTTGGACGGTGCCAGCTCCCTTTTCACCCAGGGAGTGGGGAAGGCCCGGGGGCTCCGCTCCCCACCCCTGGCAGCGGCGTGCCCACAGAGCTCCGCATGCCAGCTCTGGTCGCCACCCTGGGAGGCCAGAAGGGGGCTTCTTCCATTCTTGGATTCCTCCAGCTGCGGCCCCCGTCCAAGCCCACCTGTCTGGTGAACACGCTCGAGTCCTGCCCACCCCCACGGGGCCTCACTGCCTTTTGGGCCCCCCCCCCATTTAGCAAGGGCTAAACGATGGCAATTTGTCCTCCCTCACAGACAGGCTGGGAGACGGGAAGGGAAGGAGGCGGACGGGAGGCCGTTCCTGACTCCATCGCCCCAGCTTTCTGCTCTCTGGGCAGCTCGGAGGGGGAAGGAGAGGGTCCCCCCCGGGCCGAGGCAGTCCGTGTGCAGACTTGAAGAACCACTTTCTCCTGCTGTCACTGGCTGGTGTCTGGCCTCAGAGGACGCTCCTCTGCGCCATGAAGCCTCCCCTTCCAGACTAGAGGCAATCGTGAGGCTGGGCTCCAAGGAAGAAGAGCTGTACGGGTTTAGGCAATGGGGGGACACTCGGCTAAGAAGCGACGGAGGCCAGACTGGAACCCAGGACCTCCTGCCCTGAAGCAGTCTTACCAAGCCCCCTCGCCAGGACAGAGCAGCAGCCCACCTCCGGACAGGCCTTGACCCCGCACTCTGCCCGCCGGGGAGCAGCCCCACAGACGTCCCCTGCCCGGCGGGATTGGCCGACAGCAAGGGCAGAGGCTCCTCGGGGCGGGGGACTCTTACCTTCTGCCTCAGCGCGCATCGGCTCCCAGGCAGCAGAGCAGGAAGGGGCCCCCCCAATCTAGTGACAAAGGATGCAGAGAGGCTCCCCGCCCCCCCCCACCCCGCAAGGCCCGGAAGCCTCCAAGGGGGTGAGCGGAGCATCAATGAGCTGCTCGGATCTCCCTAGAGAAAAACACAAGACCGGGTTTATTTCATACAATGTTATTCACACGTTTCATTTTCTAGTTTATACAGAATATACAAATAAGTGAATAAAACATTATTCCATGTGAACCGAAAAGAGCCGGGACTTCTCAGACGAGACAAACTGGTCCATAAACAATCCATCTCAAAAGGAGACGCTCGCTCGTGTGCAAAGGCGGGACGGTTCTGCCCCAGCAGACTTCCCTCCGCCCCAGAGGAGCACCCAGGGCTGCGGGGGGCCGGGGAGCCTCGGAGCGGGGGCAGAGGAAGCCCGCTCGCCTTCCGAGGGGGGCTCGGGCTCCTAATCCCGTTTCTAAGGAAGACCAGTCCTGGAGGCAGGCCGAGGGCCCGATGCATAGCGGCCCACAGAGGGCTTCATGATTGGGTAAAACGAGGCCACGACCTCCACGAGTCCCGAACCGAGGCTGGGCCGGGACTGGCAGAGGGGGGAGGCTCTGCAAAGACGGTGCTGCGGGGATCTAGCGGAGCTCCCCAAACCCTCCCTGGGGGAGGGAGACGGAGAGCCGCCAAGGAGAGCTCGGCTCCCTTCCATCTCTTCTTCACTCCTGCTCGGTCCAGCTTCGCAATAGCAGGCCTGGCCAGGCGGGGCTCCTCCTCTTCTCAAGAGCCCGGATCGAACGCCCTCGGACAGGATCTGATGACTGGGATGGGCCAACCGAAATGTTTTATACAAAATACTGACTTCAACAAAATACAAAGCACTTTCTTTATCTTTCAGAAACTGAATATACAAAGCAAGCTTTTTTTTTTCCAAAATATTTCCATAGGCAAAGGATTAAAAACGATTTTAATTATACACAGAGGGTCGCAATTTTGCCTTAAAAAGCTCCTTGGGAAATGTACATAAGGCCTCTTGTAAACGGACAGCGTCTTCGTGTCTCTGCTACAGCGTCCGGCGTCCAGAGCAGACGAGGCGAGGCCGGTCAGAAAGGCAGGACTCTTCTACAAGAAAACGGCCGCCCCATCGGGGAGGCTGGGCGAGCCTGCCTGGGCCTCTGCGCGGAGGCCCTTCTCCCTCCAGAACCGTCTCCGTCCACACCATACCCTGACTCCCATCTGTCGGAACAGAACCTACAGGTATGCTCTAAAACAAAAGGACTTTTCTCACAATAGTTAAAAAGAAACCCGGGCCAGACTTCCGAAACCATAGAAAGATAAAATTTCCTTAAAAATCACTCTTGATTTGGAGAAATAAATTTACATTATACAACACTATATGCCGGGGCAAAAGGGCTGGGGATCGGAATATACACGAAAATGCAATTTTATCCCCCCCAAAGGGTCAAACCAATTCCATTTCCAGCAGGAAGGTTTACAAATGTACATCTGTACAGCCAAGAAAAGCTTCACTACCAAACGAGCAAAGTTTGTAATGAACATCAAGCCGATCTCTGCCGTCCGACCGGACACTCACACCCAGGAACGACGCGCGCGAAGCTGATACGGAGAGGCAGCGAGGAAGCCCTCGGGGGCTCAGTCCTCACGCTTCGGGGGCCCCCTCGCCCCGACCTCCGCTCCCCTCCACTCGCCGTCGTGATTTTTCTCCGTCTCCAGCTGCGCCTCCAACAAGCGTTAAGTAGACAGGCGTCCGCGGCGCTCTTCTGTGCGCTGGGAGAGGGCGAAGGGCAGCGTCCGTACAGCCCAGCTCACGGCACAGAGGGGAGCCCTTCTCTTCTCGGAGCATCTCAGATCTCGTCTTCTTGGGCAGCGGGGGGTGAATTACCAAAATACAACTGAACTTCCTTTGTTAAATAGGAATAATATTTATGCAGGTAATCGTCAATCTGGTATAAAAGGCTTCACAGAAAGGGGGAAAAATAAGGACTATTATTCTATATACATGTCTATAAACCTGTTGTGCTATGGGGTAGTAGACCTACCAGATTGCGAGCCAGTTTATTAAAAGAATACTGTACTTTTTCCTTTTAAAAACTATTTTTTGTGACTTTACAAGGTAAAAATTTACAAAATATGTGACAGCTATTTTTGATACAATTACATCATATACAGGCATTCTGTGCTTTGCCAGCAATCCAATCTGATAGGTCTTTAATCAGGGTTGGAGATATTCTATCATTCACCCCCCCCAAATATACACAAGAACCTTAAAAAATTTACAAATGGATGAATCAAGTCAATAAATATGTCTGCTTAAAAAAAAAAAAAATCCGAACATTCCTAGTTGAGTTGTGTTTTGATAATTCACCAGAGCAACGTTCTCCTACAGCACCCCGTTGGGGGGGCCTCCGACGGGCCCCAGCTCCGGGCTGTTCCTCAGGTAGTATTTTTCCAGCTTGACCAATATGTGCTTCCCATATGTGTACTTGCGCAGCGTGGTGACGTGGGGCCGGATCTGGGATCGAGAAAGAGACCGTCAGCGGCCCAGAGCCTTCTCTCAAAGGCCGACGGGACCGCGACAAGGACCCCCAAAGTCGAGGGAACAGGGAGGAGTGGGGCAGAATGGGGAGAGACACAGAAGGCTGGGACCCAGGAGGAGCGGGAGCACCTAGGCCTCCCCGGCCTGCTCCCCTGCCTCCCCACCGCAGGCCTGGCCTACCTTATGCATGAGGACCTTGCGCTGGGCGGGCTCCGCCATGTCGATCATCTTCTGGACGACGTAGTTGGCGTACTGGTCCTTCATCATGGTGTATAAGGCACTGTGAGGACCGTCGTTCTGGCAGCACACCTCATCGATGAGCAGGGCTCGCTCGGCCCGGGACGCGTGCGACACGCACTTCTCCACCACGTTGCTGACCAAGAGAAGAGCGCAAAGCCTCCTAGGATGGCTCGAATAGACGCCCGACGCCAAGCCCAGGAGGCGGCTAGCCTGGGGAGGTCTCTCTGGTGCACCGGGAGTGGAGGGACTTGGCCAGATTAGAACCCGGGGCCTCCCGTCCACAGGCCTAACTAAGCTGCACCCCAACCCCGTGCCTCGAATATCCAGAAGAGATTCCTTTCCACTCCAAAGCAGACACTGAGCGGGGCCGTGGGCGGGAGGAGGCCCAGGGAAGGGCAGCTGGTCCGGGCACCTTCTGCAATGCCAAGGCTATCTAATGGGGGAGTGCCCATCGCAGGGCATCCATGGCGGGGCCGTACCACCGAAGCCCCTGCTTGGGAATTGGGCGGCTCTTTAGCCCTGCTTTTATGAACACAGAACCAGGCATATGGGCCGGAGCGAGCAGAAACGCCTCATGCCCCCTCCCGTATCGCCACCTTCTCTGGGGGGGTGGGGAGGACGCCAACGGCCACTCGGACCCGCAGCGGGACTGCCCGAGGCCCCACAGCAAGGCCCTTCCGAGCCGAGGTCTGACCGGAGGTCCGGACAGCCGAAGGCAGGAAAGACGCGAGTCTCGCTCTGTGGAGACCCCGGAGATGTGGGAATTGGGCCGCCCTACCTGGCAAATTTGTGCTGGCTGAGGGCAAGGACCTTGCCTCGGATCTCGGAAACGATCTTGCTTTTGTCGTCGGGGCGGCCGTGTTCCAGAACGTGCTGAATGACGTAGTTCCCATATTGATCCTAGAACCGGACGAGGCGGAATCAGGGGCGTCTGAGGCAGCCCGCCGGGCACTGCCCACCCCGCCAGCCTCTGCACAGCCAAACGTCTGGAAGGACGCCCAAGAACTGTGCCATGGCCTCTGCGGCATCATCGGTGATGCCACCTCCTCTCGGGCCCTCGGGCCGCTCTCCCTCTGGGGATCCTCCTGTCTTTCTGCCCTGTGCCAGGCCCTGCCTTCGAGAAATCTCACACCTCGTGGGGGCAAGAGGCGCGTATCCTTGTGAATCAAGGAACTCTGGGGGAGGTGGGGCATTGGGCAATGCTGCTCATCAAAGCAGGCTTCTCGTAGGAGGTGGCTTTGAGCCAAGGCACAAAAACAAGGCAGCTCCCCGGCCTTAGGAAAGCCCTTTAGCGGACGCCCAGCAAGCAGGACGTGGAGCCTTGTGGAGGGAGGACTAGACGGGGGCAGCGAAGGGAAGCCCTGCGCGGAGGGGGACTCGCTCCCCTCTCCCCCAGCCGCTCTCCAGGCCTCTCCCTAGACCAGGGCACCGTCTCCCGGCCTCGGCCACCCCTACACGCTTCTCCAGCATCTCCCGCCACGGCCCCGGGTTGGCGGCCCCTACCTGGACCAGCTGCTCCGTGTGCTGGTGCAGCTCCTCCAAGACGGGCAGGGTCTGCTCGGCCGTGCAGTGCTCCAGGATGCGCTGGATGACGCGGCAGCCATAGGGGTGGGTGGAGAGCACGAACACCTTCAGAAGACACAGAGGCAGAACGGGGTCACGTGGGGGGCCCAGAGGGGGCCTCCCTCCCGGGCCCCAGAGGATGCTGGGACGGCACCTGTCCTTTGAAAGCGTCGATGATGAACTGCAGGGCCTGCGGCTGCACACACTCGATACACTTCTGCACCACGTGGTTCCCGTTCTGGTCTTTCACGCACTTGAGCACGTGGCCGTCCAGCTCCTTGACCATCTCGTTCTGAAAGACACAGGCCGGGGGAAGCGCTCAGTCACTCGCACGCAGTAAAAGGGCTTGGGGCGGAGGCGGCCTGAGCCGGGCGAACCTTAACAGGCCGGGCCCGCTCCCCGCCAGAACCACCGCTGCTGCGCCAACGGAGCCGTCACGGAATGAGGGCAGCCCCGAGGGCAGCGTGGGCGAAGGTGGGCGAGTTTGCGTGCTGAAACGGCAACTTGGAGCTGCCTGGGAGCCCCCGCGTTAGCCCGGAGAGCTTTGGGTGGCTGGGCACCCCCATGCCAACGCTGCCCTAGACCACTGCCTGGGACGACGCAGGAGGCGACCAAGAAATCCTTATTGAGTGACTGGAAGAAAACGTGACGGGATAAACCGAGGCAGCTTCAAGAATGCGAATCCACAACGATTTCCTGTTCTTACGGAATGTTAGCGCAAATCCTTTCAGTGATCCACTTGGGAAAACATCGTTTTACTTTTTACAGTATTCAAAGATAACAAAGAAGGCAGAAAAGAGAAGCTTAAACAATTTTCTAAGCCAATAAAATGTTTAAAAAATGTGGTTCTAACTTACAATTACCTGCTGGTCAGGGGAAATGGACTCCAGCGCTTTCTGAATGACACGGCAGCCATACATCTGGAGCGCCAACGGCAGCACATGGCCGCGGATTCGGGTCGCCAAGGCGAGTTTCTGATCCAGGTTCCCAAACTAGGAAGAGAAAAGAGGAGACTGAGTGATCCCCAGCAGCGCAGGATCGGGAGTTCCCTCGGAGGGCACCGTTATTCCCATTTTTAAAGGCCGACTTGTCCAGACTGCAGGCCTGCAGCGGTAGCTGCTTCCCCCAAGCGTATCTCGAACCAGAGCAGTTAAAAACGGGCTGACGTGAAGCGTGATTGTTTCAAGCACCAAAGGAAGGAAATAGTCGTGGATCTGATTCTCATGAACTGCCGAACTGAAAACGCCACGAACCTGCCTTGGTGCCTCTTCAGAGCAGACTGACCGGCTTCAGAGGAAGGAGAGGTAAAGTCAGCCCAGGAAAGAGGGGAGACACTCGGGAATGAAATCCCGCAGAGAGACAGACACACAGAAACGAGTGCCCAGAGGGGCAAAGAGGGATGTGTCCAAAGGGACCGACGGGGACGCACAGGGACGCCCCAACCAAGAGTTTAAGAAAGAATGTCCAGAAAATGGACTCGCGTCAAGGAGCCAAAGGTGAACAAAAAGCATGGCTTGGTCCGCAAAAGGCTCATGGGAGAAAAAGAAGTCTCTAGCTGGAGTTTGGACTCCTGCCTGGGGAGGAGGTGATGCTTGTTGCTTTTTCAGTGGCCCAAGGGAAGTAAGGAGACCTTCTTGTTCTGCCCCAGCTCCCCTTCTTTCCTCTCCATCTCAGCCCCCTCGTCCACTCTTACAGAGGTTTCCCAGTCATCTTGGTGTGGCTACTCACAGATGGTCACCTCCAGGGCTCGGGCTCTTCGTGGCGTGACCCCAAAGGTTTAAAACAAAATCTCTCTTCTCCATCAACCCTGTGTAGCCAGTGAGCTGTCCCATCTCGCCCTCTCCACCCACACATCTCTCCCCAAGCCCTTCCTTCCGTTTCGGCTGGGCCCTCGTCCCCTCAAGCTTCCATTATTGCGACAGCCCCCTCCTTGCCCTACCCACGATCGACCACGTGATAGTCCATACAGAGCCGGCCATGTCACTCTCCATCTCAACCAATCCACTAGGATAAAAAAATAAATTCTCTACCATCTGATTCTTCTAACCCCTTGTGACTCTCTCGTAAGTTACCTCGAATTGGGGGTGCCATCTCCCCATTAGCAGTACAGGCCTTTCATTCCTCATCTCCCCATCGCCTGGCAAACGTCATTTCCCCAAGCCTGGGAACCAGAAGATTTTTTTTATCTGACACAGGGGGGAGAGGCGGGGGGGGGGGGGGGGGGGCGCACTGGAATTTACCGAAGAAATGGACTATTTGGGAAAAATTATTCTGAGAGCCGAGTGAGGAGTGGCCTGGGCAGGCCATCTAGCTTGAGGGGATGAGGGGCCTGCACCCAGGAGCTGGCAGGGTCAGAGGAGAGAAGGTGGAGAATATCGGCCCCGCAGAAGGCAGAAACAGTCCGCTGGTTGGATGCAGGCGGGAGGAGGTGAGGATAACACGAAGCCTATGAACTCGGGTGACTGCAAAGACAGGGGAGCCCTCGCCAATAAGCAGAACTCAGGAAGGGGGAGGGCCGCAGAAGAGCGGTAACACGTTCAGTCTGACACGTCGGGTGTCTACATCTAGTAGATGTAGATGGTTATCTACATCTAGTTCAAGATGTCCAATAGGCAGCTGGAAATGTTTAAGCCTGAAGGTCAAGGCGGCAGTTAGGTAGCTCAGTGGATAGAGATGGGAGGTCCTGGATTCAAATCTGGCCTCCAATGATTCCTAGCTGTGACCCCAGACAAATCCCTAACTCTAACCCCCATTACGAAGCCGTAGCTGTTCCTCTGCCTCAGAACCAAAACCAATAGAAGGGAAGGGTTGGGGGGGGGAGGGAATGATGGTTAAGAGAGTGAAGCTAAGGCTGGACAAACAGATGAGACTCATCAGCACCCAGATGGTAATTGCACCCCCAAGAACTGATAAGGTAGCCCAGAGGAGGAGGGCCCAGGACAGACTGATGCAGGGTTATATGGGTGCAAATGCAGTAAAGGTAATGGTGGCAGAACAGTGATGCACATAGGAAGAGAGAACTAGAAGAGAGAAGGATGTGAAAACCCAGAAGGGAGAGGGCCAAGGCCATGAGGTGGCCAACAGAAAAAGGAGAATGAAGAAAAGGCCACCAAAGTTCTCCAGCAGGTCTTCAAGGCTGTGCCTGCAGGGTGCCAACTCTGGCAGGTCCTGCTGGTGTTGTCCAGGCTTCCAAGCACAGGCCTGCTGGTGCTCTGAGGCTCAGCTCCAAGACTATGCCTTTGGCTCTGACAATAGTGTTGAGAGATTTGGGCATGTGGCCATGGATGAGAACAGATTCTGGAAAGAAGTATTTTCTTTACTGAGAGGTAAGCTTGGCACACGTTTCTTTAACAGCTGAAATGGCCTCAATTCTGGTCCTCCATGTGGTAGATTAACTTAACCTTTCTACCTTCCCTCTTCCCGAGGTCTTCAGGAGAGAAGGTCCTCCTGGAGGCCCCTGGGTGCCCCCCCGCCGCCACCACCCAAATGTCAGCGCTAAGAGACAAGAGACAAAGAGAGCAGGGAGTGGGGCTGGGAGAGATGCCAAGAGAGAAGATTCACCAACAGAAGAGCAGAGTCAAAGACAGTCAGCCTTTGAAATTCCAACGAGAGCTCCCCAAAGGCGGGAAGACACCAAGCCAAAAAACCCCCGAAGCCTAGTGGAAGGGAGTCCCCAGAGCTCCCACCAAAGCTCACACGCTTACCTCAAAAAACTTCTGAATGACGTAGTTGCCAAAAACGTCCGTCATCAACTGATAGGCTGCCTGCAGGATTTCATTAAACACCATCTGGCGCTCAGTAGGTGTAGCTCGTTCTAGCTTCTGCTGGATGAATCTGCATGGAACAGAAAGGCAAAGGCCATCCACAGATGCCCAGTGCTCTGAGAGGGTCACCCAGAACATAATCCACTCATTTACAGAGGGAGGGGCGGAGAATGAAGGGCAAACCTGCGGCTAATGGGAAGCGTGTTGGAAGCCTGGTCCTCTTGTTGTCCCATTACTCCATCCAAAGAAACGCAGAACTCCAAAGCCAAGCACCGAGTCTAACCCACTCCTAAACACAAGGCCTCCCCACGACCTAGCAGACGAGGATCCAGGCTGCCTCTGATCAAAAACTTCCAGAGAGAGCAGAGCCCCAAACGTCAGCCCACCTGCTGGGGCCTCCTTTGCCCCTCTGCCCCTGCTACTGGCCACTGTCCACCCCTGATTTTTGCCTCCTCCTTTCAAACACTAAGAGACGACAGGCCTTCTCTTGGTCTTCCCAGTGACATTTTCCCAGCTTCCTCAGTCACTCTTCTCATAGGACAAACCTATAGCTGTTCTCTACCCCGGCTCTCTTCTGGGTATTGTCTCACTTAGAAATGTCTTTCTTGATCCGGGGTGCCCAGAACCGGCCGCACTTTTCCAGGGACAGTCTGACTGGGGCATCAAACACATGCTTGCCACAGGATAAGATGGAGAGCGGGAGGAGCCTGTCTAATACAGATGAGGAAACTGCCCCATTCCTGCGGTACCTAAGCATATCCCTTTATTCTCTAAGCATTATCTCTAGCGGAGTCACCTCACAGGTTTTGAGGCTGCCACTCCTCCAACCCTCAGTCTCATTCAAAGTGCTGGCTGCCTCATGAGCTCTGCCTTTATCATGGATTTGTAGCACCAAGTTTGCTAAAATTTGTTTGCTGTGCCAGGCACTCCAAATCCATACAACTACACTATCAAGTCCTTTTAACATTTTGGAGGGGGAGGGGGATGCCCTAAAATCTTGATAAAGATCTACAGCATTTCCCTGAACGGCCATTAAAAACACAAAGAGGATCAGCCCGATGTGTATTAATCCCCTGTGAGCACTGCCCCCCCCCCCTTTTCTAGAGGCTCAGGAATTGTCAGGAATCCAAGCTGACTGAGCTGCTTGTTCCATTCTTTTCCCTTCCCACCCCTTTCCCCACTGTTCTTTTTGCTCTGGTGGTTCCAGGTCCAGATTTCCTGGGGGCAGGCTATGACATCTTAGAGGCCCAAGAGCCTTAGGGGTGACGCCCTCCTCAGGGCCAGCGTCCAGGAGAACTAAGGTCAGGGTTCTAGACCCACAGGCAATGCCTCAAAGTGGACGACCCAGACACTGACAGACGCCTTCAAAGAGCTCCCGTTCTTACAAGGTCATTGCAGAGGGGAAAGCAGAGCCAAGGTGCTGGGGGTGGGGTGGGGTGGGGGGTCTTGAAGGGAGCTACCAGAAGGCGAGAAGGACAGCTGGGAAAGGCATAGACAGAAGGAGCCAAGCAGGAAAGTCTTGAGCTGGGGAGGGTCAGCCAGTCTCTGGTTTGCCGAGTGCTCCAGGGGGAGGAAGGAGCAGGCCTGGCATTTCAGTCGACATCAGCCCTTTCTATCTGAATCAGACAAGCTATACCTTCCCAAAGATCGGAAGAGAGACAGAATGGAGCAAAAGTCGGGATTTAGGTCGTTCTTTCTTTGTTTTGGGGGAAGAGGGGAAGTCACCCGGAGCGTATAGGAAACTCCAGGCGTGGGATCACCAGGAGGATGCGAATGGTTTGTTTGAACTCCACAGCATATGTACCAGAGGAAGGTCCTGAACCCAGGACCAGCCAACTCCAAGGCCAGGCCTTTGTTTCCTGTGTCCCGTGCCATTTCTCAGTCTGGGCAGAATCAGAAAAATGCTTCTTCGATGCCCAATCTGGGGCGCAGTGCCACTGCGTGACTTGTAGAAATGACGCCAGCCCGTCTCAAGCGTGCTTGCTCGACTCCTGATGCAAACGGCACCAGGCTTCATTTGGGGGGAGGAGAATCTTTGGGCAGATCATGGCTGCATGGCCTCGAGCGGGGAACCAAAGCTCTCCATGTTGCAAGGCAGCTCTGCCCCAGCAACAAGTCCTGAGGACCCTGGCCCAGACCCCTGCTAGCTTCGCCGTTTGTGTCTTTATTCTGAGAGTATCTAAGGGAGGCGCCCCGACATCCCACTCATGCAGGGCCAAGGGGCCTAGCTAGACACAAATGATCTGAGAAGGGAACGGGCAAAGTCCCAAGAGCACAGCCGGGTGGCGCAGAGTCGGGCAAAAGCCACTTCGCTCTGGCCCAAAGTCACTCCTGAACCAGTCATGTGTCGGCCTCTTCCCTCCAACTTTAGGGGAAATCACGATTGCCCCAGAACATAAAACAAATGCCAACGAGCCCCCTGAGCTACCCAGAGCAAGTGCAAAGAGGAGACATCTCAATGCAGCTTTGGGCCTGGTATGCAAAGATTTTGTTTTAGGGGAAAGGTAGGTCCACCATTTCCTAGACTAGCTTCTCCCGTTCTCGGAGCAATTTCTGAACCTGCCAAGGACAGATCTCACCAGGGAAGTGAGGATCTATGCCAGGGGGCAGGCAGGGGATAGAGAGCAAGGCCTGGAGTCAGAAGGGCATGGGTTCAAATCTTCCTACCTGTGAGACCCCATTTGCCTAGCACTTGCCTTCCCGATCGTCATGGGCACATGAAGCTGACACGGAACCTCTGATCCACCTGGGGCCCCCGAAAGCAATGGGCACACTCACCTGGAGCCGTGCTGGTCTTGGGAAAACTCTACTATGTGGCCCAGGAGGTCTCTGAGCTGGAGGTTCGGGAATCGGTTGTTCCGGAAATCTTCTAGCAAGCGACTGCGGCCGGAGGGCATGATGTCAGCCCGACTGTAGCGCAGCCGGGAGGGAGGGAACAGCTGGCTGCTGGAGCTGAACAGGCTACAGGCGCTAGATGCGTTGCGGTGCTTGGCTTCGGCTCCCGGAGCCGCCGAGATGTAGCGCCCGCTGCCGTTGGCCAGGCCTCCTACGGCAAAGGGCTCTCGTCAAGCGGGCTTTCAAAGCATCCCAAACCCAAGTCTGCTGAGCCTGAGATGCAGTGAGCAAACAGAGGCTCCCCTCAGAATTCTGATTTACCACACGCGCAGGGGAACCCGCCTGGGTGCGATGAGCAAAAAAGAACAGGAACATCAGGAAAGAAACAAACGGACAGCAAATACGCCAAGACTCATTCTGAGGGAGCCCCGGCAGCGAAGCAAAGAGCAGGACGTGGAGGGAAAAGACTGAGCACTAAGTATTTGGCGGGCAAACTGAGGCACAGAGTGATGGCTGTTGACTTGCCAGGGAAATCAGGCTGGTGAGCCTGGCCCCTCCAGGCACGGAGCACTCAAGAGCAGCTCACCACCCTCTCCAACCTCCCCCGAGAACCAACACTCCAGAGGGCTCCAGGCCCTGGAGATGCTTGTCACTTCCCAAGAGCCTTTGGGGGGGACAGACACATTAAATGTTAAGGGGAGCACCAGGGCTGAAGAGGGGAGGTCCTGGGTTCAAAAAGTGGCCCCCCAACATTTCCTGGCTGTGTGACCTGGGCAAGCCACTTACCCCGCCCCCCACTACCCGGCCCTTAGAATGGGTGCTTAGGAAGGGTTAAACGCCAATGTTACAGGCTAACAGTGACGAGTTCCTAGTCTTCACCCTTTTGGCTTTCTACTGGCAAAGGAATTCCCAGAGAAGCGTGCACATGCCAGGTCCACTGGGAAGGAAAGCCCTTGGCAGCGAGTCGTGGACAGTGAGGGACTCGGGAGCCGCGTCTGTTTCTGCCTCTGTGCCCGGCCTGGGGCTCTCAGTCCTTTCTTCTCCCAGTCAGCTCCAGGCCTCCCCCCAGCCTCTGGACAGAGGCTCTCCAAGCCGTCCCACGTGAGTACTAGAAACCCTGCGAACCATCCAGCGCGGGCCCGAATGCTGTTCTCCCCCACCTGAGCCCAGAGCACTTCTACCACGGCGCGCAGAGCCCAGGCCTCCCACTGCCCGAGCCCACAGACTCCTGGCACACTTTCTGGACACTGCTCTTGGGGGGAGGAGGGGGCCCCACTGTCCCAATGGTCGCTTATGTTTTAGCTGCCCATCCACGTAAAAACTTCACTCCATCACAGGGAAGGATAGAAAAAGGCGAAGCTTCTCGCCCAGTGACGTTCTCCCTTTCGAGAGCAGAGAGCACCCTCGCCCCCTTCCAGGGCCCAGCAATGAAGCTTAGCGATGGCCAGGACCACTCGTTTTGCCCAAACTCCTACTTTTAACTAAATGACAGCCTCTACTGTGTCCAAGCTGCGTGACCCTGAGCAAGTGAAGGAATCCCCTGTGCCTGGGCCTTCCTGTGGCCCTGATTCTAAGACAGAGAGAGCAGTGAGGAGGCCACAAAGCTGGAGGGAGAAGTGGCAGCCATGCCAGGGGAGAAAAACAGAACCAGGACAAAGCCTGGCCACTGGCTGGCTGTGCGGGGAAGCTCTCCCCCCCCCCCCCCCCCGCCCAGGAAGAAGGCCACAGACTGCCCTGGGTAACCAGGGGATCGGTCAAGCGGTTGGCAGAAGCCAAAAGCTCCAAGGAGAGCCTAGAACAGAGGCAGACAGGTCACACTGAGAGGGAGTCCAGCAGAGGGCAGACTTGGGGCTGGTCAGACACACAAGAGGGCGCCAATGGGCCAAGAAGGATTTGGGGGGGGTGGGGGGGGGAGGGATTGTCAGATTGTTTCATCCTAATGGCAGCTGGCCCTCCTGAGCCCTCAGCATGTGGTTCACAAGCACCCATTCCTCAAAACCACCCTGGGAAGCAGGTGCTGCCTCCATCCTCATTTTACAGAGGTTAAAGGGCTTAGAAGACAAGAGGGTGACAGGGGTGTGCTTGAAGGGAGGAAGACCACAGGGGGTGGGACGGAGTCATGGCCACACACAGAGGACAACTTGTCACTGGAGACAGGAAGAGCTCAAGGAGAACAGAGACAGAAAGCCAACAGCCTAAAAAAAGAAACTCCCTGGACCCAAGCAGTTCAACAAACATGAGATAAAATGTTTGGGGAGGGAAGGTGTGTGCCAATGTGGCCTGGCGCCCTGGTCCAGATCAGAGGCACCGAGGTTTCTGGGAGAGACTAACCCCCACACTTTGGCCACCTTTTCCTCCGGGAGACACCATCATGGAAAAGCTATCAAAAGCAAAAGCCCTACTTGGTAAGAGACTGAAACGTCCCCACTGTCCATCCACACTGGCTGGAGAGAACACAAAAGTGGGAAAAGAGGGTTTTCTTTTTGGCTGGGTAGACAGGAGCCAGCTAGAGATGGGGTGTCCTAGCCTCCAATCTGGCCTTAAGACACTTCTTAGCTGTGGAACCCCATTGCTTAGCCTTTATCGCCCTTCTACTTAGAACTGACACAAAAGTATTGAGAGGAGGACGGGAAGAAGGAGGGAAAAAGAATGGCCTTTGGACGGTCATCCTTTGGAGCTGAGTGTCCCCTTTCTCCCTCCTCCGACTCTCCACATCCTGCTGTTCACAACCAGTGAGCTTCTCCTCAGGCTACCCGGATCTGAAGTCCAATTAGGCACCCGGCATTCCACAGCTTCTTCCCAAGCGTCACTTGTTGAGGCCTTCCCTTCAGCAGCTCAGAAGATGCACATGTCGCTGCTCAGGGAGCTTGGACCGGTCCCAGAACCTCCTCCACCTCCACAGAATCTTAGGATCGTAGGATCTCCAGAAGGAATCTCGAGGAACCTCACTGCACCAGTTCTGTGTCAGGAATCATTGGATTCACTGAAGCAGTATAGACAGATCAAGAAGCAGATTCACAAACATTTCTTGGTGAAGGGTCTCCTCCTATATGCTGTGGCACTGTTCGGGGCAGGGAGCAGCGCATGTTCATAAATAAAAGATGGTCACAAAATAAAGGGATTGGAAATGACTCTGGCAGGGCTGGACTCTGAAGGACGCTCTCGATTCCAAGAGGCTCTCAGAAAGGCGGTGTGGACAAGGGCCACACAAGTGTAGACATGGCACTGGGATGAAGCAGCATCCCAAGGAACCAACCTGCAGTGACCTACAAGAAGAGCTTTCCTGCTTTTCATCTTCGTGCCAATAGGAAAGACAGCCACAGACATAGGAAAGGAGCAAACATTTCCTCTGAGTCTAGCCGTGTGACGCCCCCCTGCCCCGGGAGGAACAGAAATGGTTCTTTCCTGGGTGGGCACGTGGTTTCCTTTCCAAAAGGACATGTGTTTGGCTGAGGGCTAACTCTCCTTCCTCCATCAATGGGCATCATACCCCAATTCAGACCTGTCATTCGACGGGGACTGCCCGCTTCCTGCTGCAGCCGTGGCAGCGACACTTCTTACACTCCTCCTCATCTTCTCGGAGGGTCAGAGTCATCACAGGCACCTCCCGATGCCCGGTCTGGTCAGTCTCCCTTCCAGGACAGCTACGTGCCCAAGTATGCAGCCTATGAGCACACATGTAGACTATCAGTTGAGTCTGCCTCCTTTTCACTGCTCTACCAAACCTAGCACTCAAGGGTGTCCTGAATAAAGCACTGGGCCTGGAGGCCAAATCCTACCTCAGATACTTATTAGCTATGTGACCCTGGGCAAGTCATTGAACCTCTCTCTGCCTCCGTTTCCTCATCTGTAAAATGAGAACAACAACAGAACCTCCCTCTCCAGGCTCTTGGCAGGGTCATTTGCATTGGTAAAGCGCTTAGCACAGTCTCTGGCACATCGTAGGTGCTACGGAAATGTTTGCTGCTACTACATAGCTGAAGTGATATTCCTTAAATACTCTATCACCCCGCTAACTCAGAAACTGTTGATGGCTCCCATTTATTTCTGGGATGAAAGAGCCTCAGCTTGGCACCCAGTGGGGATATCACAAACACGTCTTCATCACCCTATCTCAGGAGTCCCAAGTGGAGACTAGAAATCACATCGCCCATTATACTGAAGCACCTGGTGGAGGCTGCAGCCTGGGACCAAGAGGGCTAGATTAAAATCCTGCCTTTAATTTCCCTCAATTAGGAAACGGCTGAATAAATTGTGTAACTGTTGGTGATGGAATTTATACTATTGTGCTCAAAGGAATAATGAACTGGAGGAATTCCACGTGAAGTGGAAAGACCTCCAGGAAGTGATGCAGAGTGAAAGGAGCAGAGCCAGAAGAACGTTGTACACAGAGATGAATACTCTGTGGTAGAATAAAACATACTGGACTTCTCTACTAGTAGCAATGCAAGAATCCAGAGCAAGGCTGAGGGTCTTAGGAGAAAGATGCTGTCCAAATTCAGAGGAATAACTGTGAGAGTAGAAACACAGAAGAAAAACAACTGCTTGAACACATGGCTTGATGGGGATATTATTTTGGGGTTGTCGTCGCTAAACAATCACCCTAGTGCAACTATCAATAATATGGAAATAGGTCTTGATCAATGACATACGTAAAACCCAGTGGAATTGCGCAGCGGCTACAGGGGGGTTGAGGGAGAGGGAAAGAACATGAATCATGTAACCATGGGAAAATATTCTTTAAAAAGGAAAAAAAAAAATTTTTTTAAATCCTGCTTTTGCCACCCAGTAGCACTGGGGCCACTTCATCACTGGTAGCTGGCTGGGCCCTAGGCCTAGAAGAGGGTGTGTGCTGGGCAGCATGCACTCCTCATGGGCAGCAGTTTCCCCACTGAGCCAGGTCATTCAATGAGCATTTACAGTCTACTCTGATGATTGAGCCACTGGTTGAACTGACTACCAAGACCACCACAAAGAAACTCTGGACCTCTATTCTACTAAAATAGGTACCAAAAACAGACACAGAAAACCTCTCCAAGTGCGTCGATACCATTTAAAAATTCAGACTCAATTACCATTAAATCCTTAAGTCTCTGGAACTCCAAGAAAAATGTTCTACCAGAAGAAAAGGGAGCGAGGAGGGTGGGAGGAAGGAAGGGAATTAAAGTAAAGGATAGAAAACAAAATTATTAATGAACAGAATTAAGTTTCACTAATTACACCTGAAACAAAACACATGAACTGGAGGAATTCCATGTGAACAGGAACGACCTCCAGGAATTGATGCAAAGTGAAAGGAGCAGAACCAGGAGAACATTGTACACAGACTGAATGAACATGACTGACTTTGCTACTAGCAGCAACGCAATGACCCCGGACAATGCTGAGGGACTTGGGAGAAAGAATGTATCCACATCCCGAGAAAGAACTGTGGGAGCAGAAACGCAGAAGAAAAGCAACTGCTTAAACACACGGGTTGATGGGGATACAATCGGGGATGTAGACTCTAAATGACCACCCCAATGCAACTATCAATAATAATATGGAAATAGATCTTGATCAAGTGGAATTGTGTGTTGCTGGAGGGGAAGACCATGAATCTTGTAACCATGGAAACATATTCAATAAAAAAAAATTTCAGCCACCAATCGACTGGCTGTGTAACTTCCCCAAAGGGGAATGGGAAAGGTAGGGGGCAGTGGAAAGAACACTAGACCTGCTGCCCACAATCTAGTCGTGCTATGGCAAGTCATTTGCTATATTATGCCTCAGCTTATCTATAAATGGAGGTTGTTGGTCAAGGTGACTTCTGGAGATTCTAACTTTATAAAAGGAATTGTTTGTTGTCAAGGGAAAATTTCCCACTGACTTGGTTCTTTAGCAATGGCAGAGGTTATCAAAGGAAGTGAGAAAAACTTCTCTTGCCTCCTGAAAATGACATAATTTATACTACAATGAACATGGCCTGACATGAGAGCAGAAGAAATTCTTGTTTCTCAACTCAATATTCTAAAATTAAGCCATCAAAATGTCTTGAGGCTCTATTCACCCTCAGGAAGCTGAAATGGCTAGGGCTTAGAGCTGGAGGGAAGCAATGCCTTCAACGTTCTGGCCTTAAGATTTTAACCCAATAGGATAAAGAACCAGGCCTGTAGAGGGGAAGTTCTGGGTTCAGATCCAGCCTCAGACGCTTCCTAGCTGGGTGACCCTGGGCAAGTCACTTAACCCCCATTGCCCAGTCCATAACACTCTTCCACCTTGGAGCCAGCACACACAGTACAGATGCCAAGCTGGAAGGTAAAGATTAAAAAGAAAACAAAAAAAACCAGACAGTCATGGGTCTTCCAAGAACCTTTTCGAGTCTGTTCACGTAGCTGA
Source organism: Gracilinanus agilis (assembly GCF_016433145.1). Taxonomy (NCBI): domain Eukaryota; kingdom Metazoa; phylum Chordata; class Mammalia; order Didelphimorphia; family Didelphidae; genus Gracilinanus; species Gracilinanus agilis. Next base: position 2,029,922 of record NC_058131.1, on the reverse strand, counting down.
GCCTAAACAAGGCTGGCCAAGGCTCATAAAAGGGCTCCAACCCCCAAATGACCCATATCTTACCAAAGCAGGAGAAATTGGAGAAAACAGCCCATTTCTCCACGACCCACAAGATGTTAACTGCAAAGAGGAACAGAATCAAACATCCCTGACTTCCCAGGCCATACACTTTCTGTCCATTGTCAGTGCCACAACAACCTAGCCGTGTCATTGTCACATTTCCCGTGCTTTACTGAGACCTGGGACCCAAAAGTCACCCAGCCTGGCGGTGTGCAGGGAGGCTCCTCAGTGGTCAGCCCACTCCATCACTGCCCCCCGGAGCACGGCCAGAGCCTTGACCACAGGGGATGGATGCCCGAGGTCAGAGCACGGCTTCACAGTGTGGGAAGGAACGAGAAACTTCCTGACCTAATGGCAAAGTGGAATCTGGCGCCGCAAATCACTTCAGAGGTCCAAGAATGGACCATTAGCCTCAGGTTTGATTTAATTTGCATGTGGATTCATATTCATGACTTGCGCATATTTTCAGGTAGCTGTTCAGATTGGCAATTCTTCTCAGTGGATGGAGAGCCAGGCCTGGAAAAGGGAGGTCAGTCCTGGGTTCAAATCCGAAGTCAGGTCCTAGCCATGTGGCCCTGGACAAGTCACTTAGGCCTGGTTGCCTAGCCCTTCCCACTCTTCTGCCCCAATGCACTGCTCTTGGTGCTCAGGATCTGAGCCTGGGCCCCACTGAGAGTGGAGACAGAGGTTTTCAGAGATTTCAGTGGGTCTGAATGATGCAGAATGGAGGCCCAAGGCCTGACCCAGTTCTCTTCCATTTCCACAAGGGGTCCAGATGGTCTTTGGCATTCCGGACTGGACTCTCTCTGGATCTCACTCCAGAATCACTCCTAGGGCCTCTAGAATCCCAGTCTGACTGCGCCCCGCCACTCCGGCCTTTTCCCATCAGCTCTTGCCAGAAAAGGGCTCTTCATGGGAGAAGGCCAGTCTGGGGGCCACAAATTCCATCGATAAGGGCGTGTGTTCTGCTGCGGCCTCCCTCTCCCGAGACCTCGATGCCAAAGTCAGTCTGACAGAGTCCCGCAGCGTCCGCTCCCTTCCACAGTCACCAGCCGTTCAGAGGGCAGAGGCGCGACACGGTCCTTGGCCCTTTAGACACCCCCACTGCGCACCAACAGACCACATGAGTGTCAACCTAACCTTAAACATCTGGGTGACATTCACTTTACTGTGGGGATCTGACCCAAAGCCACAATTTTTGTCTCATTTGGGCCACACAACAAACCAGGATGGCAGAGGCCATGCTCGTCTCCAGTTTATAGATGGGAACACTGAGGCAGGCAAAGGTGAAGCGACAACCTCAGAGACTCATAGCTGCTGAGTGCCCAAGGGGGGATTGGAACTCAGATCTTCCCGACTCCCCCGGCTGAAGACTCGGGGCGAAGGCTCTGTCCACTCTTCTTTCACATAAAATGGACTCACAGGCTGGCCTAAGGCTCCAAGGAGAGAAAACACGGGAAATGCTGCCTTAGTGGCGGTGAACACTGGCCTTGATCAAAGCAAATCCTGGGGAATCGGGGAAGATAGGGAGAAAAAGGAGACACCCCCCCCACCCCCCAAGCCAAAACTGATGCTCACGGCTGGCCTTCTAGTTGCTGCCTGGGAAACTGTGAAGATTCCACATGGAGGCCCAAAGAATCGAGAAGCCAAGAACAAAGAAGAGCCTCGATGTGGGCTCCGAGATCACCTCGACTCCCACGTGCTTTTGGGGGATCACAACGTGAGCCCCGTGTACTTCGGGGTTTCCTCCAAGGCCTTCTCTCTGTGAGCCGGTGTTGGCAGGCAGCTGTCGGGGTTCCCTTCGAGGAGGGAGGCAACAGGAAGAAGATGCCTCGGGACATACAGGGAAAACGCAGTGTTTCTAGAAGGATGGAGGGAGAACAACGCGGACCTGGAGAGGGGGAGCCCCGTTGGGGCCTGCAGGCTGGGAGAGAGCAGAGGCAGACAGGCCCACCCTAAAGCCAGGGCAATGATCCGAGAGGGAGGAGAGGAGGAACCGCCCCAGGTTGGAGGCTGCGCGGGTGAAGAGGCTCACGTTCACTCATCACCCAGCCAAGGAGGTCTTCTGCAGGTAGAAGGGTTAGGCAGTGCAGGAAGAGTGGAGTTCAAATCCAGCTCCAGACACTCAGTGCAGGTGTAAATGACAAATGTTGTCTGCCTCGGTTTCCTCAATTATACATAAGGGGTAGAATGGCAGCATCTACAGAGGCATCTAGTTGGCTCAGTGGCTGGAGAGTCAGGCCTAGAGACAGGAGATCCTGGGTTCAAATCTGGCCTCAAGACTTCCAAAGCTATGACCCTGAGCAAGTCCCTTAGTCCCCACTGCCTAGCAACCAATACTTAAGTGTCGATTCCAAGAGGGAAAGTTGGGGTCTACAATATAAATAACCATGCCTACCTTTTGGGGTGACCGTGAGACCACAAGAGCTCACTGCTTGTATGTGCCGAGACACCACCTAAATGCTAGGAGGGGACACATGCTTAGCCGGGGGCCACGGCTGCCATAGGCGCTGCCCAAAATGGGGCCGTTTCTGGGTAGGGCCCAGGGACCGGTGAAAGCCAAGACATCTTTTGGAGCCGAGGCCCCCGGGGAGCCTGGCTGAGCGGATTCACGGTCTAAACTGCTTTGAGCTCCCCCAAGCTCCGCAAGGCCCACTGCCACAAAGAGTTTTCACTGAGAGGCCTCGATCCGTCTCACTCCCCATGGCCCGGCCTGGCCAGCCCTGTGAAAAGGTCCCTCCCCAACCCAGCATTCATTCTGAGAAGACCAACAAATGGTCAAAGGAGATGAAGAAGCAATTTTCAGATGAAGAAACTGAAGCCATCAACAATCATATGAAAAAGTGTTCTAAATCCCTCTTGCTGAGAAAAATGCAAACGAAAACAGCACAGAAGCACCACCTCACACCTATGAGATTGGCCAACAGGTCAGGAAAGGAAAGTGATAAATGTGGGAGGGGATGGGGCACAACTGGGACACTCATGCATTGTTGGTGCAGCTATGAAAAGATCCCACTATTCTGGAGGGCACTCGGGAACTAGGCCCAAAGGACTATAAAACAATGTGTACCTTTGGATCCGGAAATAGCATGCCTGGGTCTGTATCCCAAAGAGATCCAAAAAAGGGGGAAGGACCAACTTGTCTAAAAATACTGTTAGCAGGCCTTTTGGGGGCAGCCAATTAGTATAAATGGAGGGGATGCCACCCGTTGGGGGATGGAAGCTGGAAAGACCTGCAGGGGGAACGGATGCCAAGTGGGGTACGCATTCCCGGGAGAACATGGCACACACTAACTGCCCTTCTGTGCACAATTCTGAGGGACCCGGGACGAAGAACGCTCCCCATCCTCCCCCCCCCCCCCCCACCCCCCCGAGAGAGAACCGTTGCAATAGGATGGATGTGAACCAGAGCAGCCCATCTTTCACACTCGTTTAGTTTCCTCTGGAGGTTTGGGTTCTACAGGAGGGTTCTCTTACAACAATAACCACTCTGGAATTCAGCTTTGTAAAACCGAAATTAAATTGCTTACCATCTCCAAGAGGGCAGAAAAAAGGCTGAAGGGAGACAATTTGGAACTAATAATTTCAGAAAACATATGTAGAAAATGGTTATTGCTTCTAGTCGGGAAAATAAAATATCTTTGAATTTAAAAAAAAGCCAGCTTGGACATACATACTAAGTGAATGAAGAAAAACAAAGTAGTGTGGGGGAGAAGGCAATAGCTGAGGAGGGCGGTTTGGGGGGAGTCACACCCCAGTCTCACACAAAGATGGTGCTTGGCCTCTACTAAAGGAAAAGATTCAGGGGAGAGCATGGCCAGCACGTGGAGGATCAAAGGCCAGGAGAGCACAGAAAGCCAAGTGCTGGAAGGGTCTTGATGTCCAACGAGACGAGACCTTGTGTTTTATTCTAGAGCTCCCTGGGGACCACCAAGTAAGGGAGTGACCGATCAGACCTGGAAGCACCGTGGGGGACACACTGGAGGGAAGGGATGGCTCAGGCAATGGGTGGATGGACTGGTTCACACCCTTAAAATGGGGGTCAGGCTGGAATTTTACTGCACCGAGGTTGGATGGAAGCTGGCACGCATTGTTTCTGGCTGCGGCAGTTCTAGCAAAGCACCTCTAGGGCAGAAGGAATTGATTTTTATCCATTGTGCAGTTCTGGAAAATCAGCATCAAAAGTAGAAATTCGAGGCTGGTGAGTGAACTGCACCTCGGGAGAGCAGTCTCAATTGGGTGACGAGGTCGGGAGCAGTGGGAGGAGAGGAAAGGGGCCTTCGCTGTCAGACACAAGCTGGGCCAAGACCAGAGCTCGTGGCCAAGGCCTTGCTTCTGTCGGGAAAGGGAAAGACCAGCCCTTTGGCTGAGAGAGGCGGGCAGGGAAGGAATTCTGAAGAACTGCAGGACTCCTTTGCCCTGGTCAGAGCCCAGGTGTGCCAGTCAGCAAGGACCAGTTTCCCAGCTGCATTCCAGTGGCTTGGGAGGAGGAGTGGAGAAAAAAGAATGGGAGAGGACTAGGGTACTCCAGGCCGAGGGAGGGGACTCTTGCTGCTCAGAGGGCTGCCAGGGCGAAAGGGTGAAGTCTGAGAGGGACAGTGTGGAAGAGAGACCAGAATGCAAAAGGGGGCAGGAGCGGGATGCTGCCCGGTGCCATTAAAGAGGGAGGTGTGGGGCGAAGGGAAGGGCAGGGGAAGAGCTAGCCCAAGGGGGAGACTTTTCCACAGTGGTTCTGTCTGTCCCAATTTCCACCTGGAAATCATTTTAGATCCAGAATGCAATCCAACAGGCAACTAAGTGATACACCTTCCTCCCTATATAGAAAAGATCTATTTCACAAAAGCTATCGATTGGGGTAGCTAAGTAGTTCAATGGATAGAGCCAGACATGGAGACAGGAGGCCCTGGGTTCAAATGTGGTCTCAGAAACTTCCTAGCTGGGTGACCCTGGGCAAGCCACTTCATCCCCATTGCCCACAGCCCTCACTGCTGTTCTGCCTTAGAACCAATACACAAGGTCCACTCTAAGAGAGACAGGAAGAGGTTAAAAAGAGATAACTATTTATAAAGCCAAAATATCTCTGTGAAGTCCAAACCTGGCAGAGCAGGGCCCTTCAGAGGTCTTCCAGCCCAAGCTCCCCGGTGAGGAAGGGCACTGCTCCAAGCCTGGGGACTGGCAGATTACAGGAACCTCCAAGAAGGCCAAGGAGTGACACACAAAATGAACGACAGCATAAATCCTAACAGCCCTTCAGCTGAGCCTCTGGGATACTCGTGGGGCCTTGAGGGAATAGTTCTTTTAGCCCTACTGGGTTGAAGTCACTGAGCTCCGTAACGGAAGGGCCCATATCCCTAGCTCTTGTTATGTCCTTCCCTACCTACCTGGGGTTGGGGCTGAGGTGGGGGGGGGGGAGGGGGATCCTTAACCTTCCTGCCCCAGGCTAGGGGCACAACCCATACAAAGAGGATCATTTTAAACCACTTTTTTATATTTTTTAAAATCACTGAATCCATTGGCTGGTGCCTTCAGAAGCTGACTTCACCAGAAGTCAGGCAGCCCCCAGCCCTTTCTGTCTTAGGGCTTGGTGTCCAGAGCTGGGCTAGAGCTTCTTCAGGGCTGAGTGGCAGTCCTTCTGCTGTGCCTTCCTGCTCCAAGAGTCCGAAACAGAACCAGGAGGCCCTGGCTCCTGCAACCCCAGGCTTCACCTCTAATCATGCCTTCGACTTGCTTCCTGCTTCCAGGGAAGTCCCTGAGCCTCCTCCATGATTGAGGATCTCCAGAGAAATGGACTGCTGGGGGCCAGTCTTACTGTTTGTTTACAAGCCCTTTGCACCACCTCTCTGGCTCCCCCAGCCCTACCATCATCTCAGATTTCTGTAGGCCTCAATTCCAGCTTTCCCCAATTCACACTGTACTCTCCCCTCCTGTACACTGTTCTAGAGCACCACACTCCATAAGCTTGTGCGCAGATGCAAGGGAAGAGAACTTCCAAATTTCCCTCCTAGCTCTGGAAGAATTCCCTGTTCCGTCCAGTGCCTTTAGAGCAGTGATTCCCAAAGTGGGCGCCCCCGCCCCCTGGTGCACTTGGGGGCGGTGATAGGATGTGACAGGGGGCGCTAAGGAAAGGGGGCCATCTCCATTCTTATCATTAAAACCTGGCATGTTTTCATTCAGTCCCTCCTCCTCTAGTCCGCCACCAATTCAAAAAACATTTTCAGCAGAGCCAAGGGGAAAGCTAGTCACTGATTTCTTACATGGGAGACCTCAGGGAAGCTTGCTGAAAAGCTGATCTCCTCCCAGCTTCTCAGGCCACCTCGAGACACACCTGCCCTCCAAGGATGGCCATTTAGGCTTAGTCCAACTTTGCTGAGTGAGCCAGAAGCAAAGCCAAAAGTGGCAGAGAGGATCCCTCGACCGTCCATCCCAGACCCAGCGCTGGGGGCAATGTGGCCCCTCCCTGTGTCCCCGAGAGACCCTTTACTGGCTGACTGTCCTCCCTGTCTCAGTGGTAAGCAGCCTTAGGCTGGACTGAAAGGGGATCAACTGATTCTAGCAACACGCTTTCTCAGGTGAAATCCCAAAGCAAGTTGGCCAACCACATCCCATCTCTCCAAGCCTGTCCTTAGACAACCACTGGAGGAAGAAAAAGGCACAAAATGAGCAACACATAACCGACCAAGAACACCCAAAGGAAAGCCCAACCCTGAGCCACTGGGTCCTGCTGGTGAAGCTCCCCAGCCAGCTCCTCTGCCAAGCTCACAGAGAGGGAATGATCCTAACTGAACAGTAAACTAAGAGGGAAAAAAGCTAATACCAAAACGAGGGCCAGACAGGAATTCTGTTCCCAACTGGCCAGTCCACGCTGGATCTTTTCCACAGAAATGAACCAAGTGTTTGCTAAACAATTGGTAGCCAAAGCCCAGAACTGCCTGTTTTTTCAAGCTCGTCTCCTCAATGCTGTCCCCAGATGCTGAATGACCACCGGCACGCCAGACATCTCAACTAAAAGAAACCCGTGGCATACGGCGCCTCTACCACTACTTCATCGAGGAGAGGGAAGGCAATTAATTCTGGTATATGTGTTCACTCGAACACTTCAGAATCAATGAGGCTTTGAGAAAAACATAAATGAGTTACCCTTCGTACCCGGATAAAGACTGGTCAGAATAAATTTTAAAATAATCAGAAGACAGGCCTCACTGGCAAGATTTTGCCAGCCTGACTTTGAGAATAGGAGGACCCAAAGGCAATTCTAGCATCTAAACCCTACAAGAATTGCAAGTTAGGAAGACCTCAGAGGACCGAGCTGCATCCATCGAAAGGAGGCAGATCACAGATAGGATGAAATGTGGGATTTCCAAATAAAAATTATAAAAATTTTACATCAATAAAGGCACGTGGTTCTTCCATTCTGTAGTGTCGTTGACATGGACAAGCACATCCGTGTGGGAGAGAACAAAATGACTGACCATTTATGATTGTAACTCTAACTCTGTACCCAAGTCGAATAGTCAAAAAATGTTTACATACTCAAAATGATTTTTTAGCCAAAGTCTAGGTTCAAAAATAGAATATTCGTCCACTAAGCATCTTGCTTTGTTTGAAAGAGAAATGGAGTAAATACGTATCTCAAATATTCTGTTCACAGGCCTCCAACTAATGAAACAGCCAAATGCAGGAGGCGTGTGCCCAGGAAGGAGTATAATCATGGGACAGAAACAGAAGCCCCTGCCCGTTTCTTCTTCAGTCATATTCAGTCCCTTCACTCTGGCAGCTAGAGGCCGAGAGGGGACACGTGGCAAGGGAACACAGATCCACTTTGAAAACTTCTGCTAAGTTTTTCCTTTCTCTTTCCTCTACAGTCTAGAAAATATTGGGCTTCTTGGGGGATCTAAAAGAACACCCAAACAGAAGAACCTGAAGCAGAGATACATTTCTTCCAAAGGACAGAAGATATAAAAAAAGGGACTTGACTCCGTCTGGATTTCTAGAACCCCTCCTCAACTCCCCCTCAATTCAAGAAACATTTTCAACAGAGTCGACTGGACATCCATTCTTAGAATTCTTAGGGAAGTTTCCGGATTTCTTCCCAGCTTCTTATTTCACAGTTGAAACAAAAAAGTGAATCATTTTCAAAAAGTTATGACAATTTCTAGAAGCAAAAGCAATTCTGAATCTCTTATCCAACATGAACTTGTTTACCCCCAATATAAACATCCACACGCGCGCGCGCGCACGCGCACACACACACACACACACACACACACATACACAAATAAAAAGGGTGGTTGTTTTTTTACCTAAATGCAAACTGGATGAAGATCCGTGTGATGACAGTGATGGCGGTGGCGTAAGACAATGTCCTGGCGTTTGGCTTGGCAGAGGCATGCCTATTGGGCTTGGAGAGGAGGAAAATCCCAGACTATTGTAAAATGGCGGCCCTACGGGAGGAGCTAGGCTGCTACTAGATCTTTTGTACAGTTCAGAGCTAGTAGACAGAGAATCTCTCCTTGTGGCACTACTACTTGCAGAACTGCCAACTGAAGAAGAAATAAAAAAAACCCTAATTACATATAGTGGTAACTGGAGAATACCTCTCTCCCCAACTACTTCTGAGCCCCAATAACAGAAGGGAGCACAGTCATCACTTGGTAAACAGCATTGGGGAGACAACAGTTACTCTACAAACAAATCCAGCGGGTACTAGCGCACCCCAAGGAGTCACAGGTCAGACTTCGGATGGTCTTGCTCAAGTCTTAGTCCTGCCCCATCTGATCCTGGGGTTCTTTTTTGGCCCTAGGCCCATTGAATATCAAAAGGTTAAATTTGGGTAGTTTCCTAATCTCAGGAAACTAGCCTATGGAGCTTCCCATTTAATCTTTTCTAGTCACAAAAGGAAAAAGTTACAGTGATCAGAAAAAAAAAAATCAAGAATGGTGTCCTGAGGGCACATCTGCTTTGGCATCTGGCTTGGACTTCAGACTATGCCACCTGATGGGAAGTTTGTATTGGCCCGAATATCAGAGGCTTCTGAAACTTGAATCATGATTCCTTGTGCCCTAATCCTCCCAGAAACAGAAGCATTAGGTATATCCTTGTCTAATGACCTAATCCTTCTCCTGGGACCCCTAAGATGGCCTCCCAACTATGCTGGACTCCCTTTTTCAGGCTCATCCCCGTTTTCTCCTCCATCCCTTTCCCAGCTCGCTTTCTCCACGGTATGTCAGCTAACCTCTCTCACTGCTCCTTATGGCCATGAAATCTGGATTCAATTCCCACATGGTGCTGCTGAGCTAAGCACTGGCCCCAGTAGGGACGGCCAAACTGTGACTATGGGCGAGGTGGGGCATCTTCCGTACCATGACGCCTCCCCAGATGTGGCAGATCTAAACTGTTTCCTGCCTCACCATGATCCTGAGAAGATCTCCAGCTTCTGGGAAATCCAGTTAGAGGGGGGCCTAGAAATCTGTCCAGGTATCAAAAACTCTTCTGGATATTCGGACCAATAGAGCAATTCTTTTCTAGACAGCTTCATGTGTTCTAGAAAGACTTGGCTTTCCCATGGAAAGTTTTTGAGGGGTGAATACATACAGAACATAGATTGGAAAGAGAACTGAGCAGAGCACAAGGCAGGCTTGCACAGCCAGCTAAGCTAACAAATACAAGTATGAAATTTTAACATGCTGGCACAACCAAAGATAAAATTTTAGGGAGGAAAAAGAGCCTTAAAGGGGGCAAAACTTAGTCACCCTTGCTGCCAGGCAACGTTTCTTCTTTTAAAAAGCTATTAACACAGGAAATATTTTATGGACAAATTTCGAATAACCATGAAATAGTAAAATGTGCTATTTTAAAAATACTAAAAAAAATGATCCATTCTTCCAGGGAGGCCAACTAAAAGTGCTTCTGGATAAAGAAAGGAGAAGCTCTGCTGGGGCTGGGCTTGGCAAGGCTGTTCAGGGATGTGTCAGACCAACTAAATCCATTTAAGAGGACACTGTTCAAAGCAACTGTTCCCACGATCATCTCCACTACAAATGGCTGTCTCTGCCGGAGAGAGCAGCTAGCTCTTTCCAAAATGAGGGCTGCTTCATGGTTTTGTTCTTTGCACAAACCAGGGTGAAAGTAACCCAGAGCAGGATTCCCCTCCTTCCCCCACCCAAAGGTCAAAGCAAACCAAATACTGAAAAAGCATGAAGAAAATCTTTCCCTCAAGCCCCATGATAAACAGTTGAGTGACTGTTGCTTAAACTGGCTCAGAAAACCAGGAGGCTCCCCCAGCTCAATGACACAAGAGGCTGACAATGGAGTTTTTTAGACTGCCAGCAACTGCTCGAGGTAGTGACTGACTCCCATTCCTGAAGAAATGGGCCAAGGAAGAAGGGATGGTTGGGGGCCACAGCTTCTCTCCCAACCCAGATCAATGCTCTGCTTGAATGACAATCATTTGGAGACTGGCCAGTAGGCAGGTATGGTCCTGCACATGCCCGGAAAGGGCAAAGCCCGCTATGGGTGCGAAGCCTTCGTTTTGTCAGCTCTGCTTCCCTGGGCAGGAGCCGCCCTTCTTAGCCTGAATTGGGTCCATGCGGTCGTGGAAGGGAGTGGGCCCTTGGAGCACCACCTGCTGGGCAGAGCAGACCTTGCCTGACAGGGCAGTGAGCTTGAGCAAGGAGGCAAGGCCAAGCTCTTCAGCCACAGGGATGCCATGACTTCAGAGGTTTCAGAAGGTGGGGAATGCCAAGTCTGCAAGGGCCAAAATTGTGTGAGGCTCGAAAAAATAAGAGCAGGTCATCAAGGCAAGGGATGGAGGGACAACTTCCCTACACATTAAGGTTCTCGTGGGAAAAGGCCAAGGAAAATCAGCTTAGGAAGTCCAAGGCTGCAGGCTCCTGAAAAGTGTTGGGGCTTCAGTTTAGAACTGTTCGCCACCACACCACGCTGCATTTCAATTAAGAGAAAATGAAGGCAATCACAAACCACCGAGGCTTAGGAATCCCAGGATGAGCATGTCATGTGTCATCATGAGAAAAATTAGCTGAATGACCAGCACTCCAAGGAATGCGAGCCAAAGATGTCTAAAATGCATTATCCCTGGAAAACCTTACTAAAAAACTTCTAAAAACAAGAAAATGCCCTTTACAAAAAGCACTCTATTTGGAAGAACTCGAGGTTGCTTGAAATGCATTAAAATTCTTATCATAAAACTAAGAAAGAAGACTCAATGAATGCTGCCTTATTTCTCTTTCTGTTGAATTATCAAGAGAAGATCCGTGATTCCTATTTTCATTGAAAACTAACCATTAAAAAGGAGCTTTGGGCCATCATAAAGGACACTTACCAGATGAGCCAAAGCCACCAAGAGCAGAGCCCAGAGCAGCCCCCAAGGAGCTGCCACTACCAAAGCCCAGAGACGTGCCTCCAGGCTGGCCTGGACCATGAGAAAACAAGGAGCTGCTCTGGGAGGTGCTGGTTAGAGAGCTGCTCCCATAAAATGAACTGGACTGCAGATTTGTACTGGGCTGAGGAGGAGGCTGCTGAGGTGGCGGCGGCGGCGGCTGGGTGCCGAGAGGCCGGAAGAGTCCATTGGTGGCTCCCGTCAGGCTGTTGGCGGTCCCTCCGGCAGAAGCTGCGGCTGCTACAAGACACAAGTGAGGAATCCACTGCTCAAGGAGCCGCAAAGAGACCTGCCTCTAAGAAGAAAGCCTCCGTCCTCCCAACTTACCAGCCTGGGCTGCTGCCGAGCTAATGAGAACAGGTGTGGAGGCCACGAGGCGGACTGGGGCGCCCAGGCCCGTTCTTGCTCCAGGGCCCACCACTAAGGCACCGGTCTGGTCATAGTAGGCGGTTGGGGCAAGGACTTGGTAGCCTAGAGGTTGGGAGAGACAAAGGGACATGTTCAACAGGGTTTCTCTCATGAGAAAGCACCAAACTGGGAAGTGGCATGGCAATTCAAAGGAAGCCAAGCAATCCCCAAAGGGGAAAACTTCACTCCACCATCATGAGTCTGTCTACAAACCCAGCATCCTCCACCCACTCTCCTTTTTCTATAGAAGAAACCAGCATGTCCTTGTATTCCTGCCTTCCCATTCACAGGCCGCCTACTAGATGTGAAAAATCTATTCAACTACAGCTTAATTGTATTTACTACTAAGCTTTAATCTGAATGAAAGAAGTACAAGGTTGTCTGTCAAAACCCAGGATTCCAAAGGTCCACAACCCAAATGGGATTGGGCCTGGAACCAAAACAGGCCATGGGACACACTCTGGCACCTCGGATTCATCAGCAAATGGGGAGAGGAACCAAGAGAAAGCCTTGGGGAATGACTGCAGCCCAGAGGGACAGTAAGGTCCTAGGTCATGGCCAACTGTATACCTGGCATACCAGTGGCAAGACCCTGCCCAAAAGCCAGAGCGGGATTGGCAGCGGCAGCGGCAGCGGCGGCGGCAGCGGCAGCGGCAGCGGCAAGGGATTCTGCTGGCTGCCCCTGCTGAGTCTGGTTAGGAGTGAGAGGGCGCTGACTGGCTCCAGCCCGGAGAACCTGTGAAAGAGAGACCAACAAATCACCTGACAAAACAAAATCAGGAATTTGAGTCACGGTGGACGAGTCACCTCACGATTTTACAACTTTACAAACATCAAGGGAATGAAAGCAAAGGCCTGGCCCCGAATCAAATATGTAGGAAAGGCCCGAGTCTGGCTCTCGGAGCTGCAGGAGCTGACAGACTCCGTCACAAAGGTTCAGCTTCTCCAGCTTTAATGGAGTGAATGACCTCCAGTCCAAAACTGTTCCCCCAATACTGAAACGTGATTTTGCATCATTTCACCAACACAGGCGTTTAACTTTCAGTTTCTTGCCTTGATCCCAAGTTGCATTAGAAAAACAACTTCCTTCCTTTAAATTACAAAAGTAATTCGAATTCTCATAATCAAGTCGGAATTTGCCAAGCAAACCTGAGGCATCTCAAGGAATAAATAACTTCCTGCACTCTTGTTCCCCAAATCTCTTCATTTTTCAGTTCTACTGAGGTTCCAGATTAGGCGCAAATGTGTCCATTTGGACGAAGGCAGAACAAACTCCGAGAACCAGACCATTCAGAACGAATGGCCACGTTTTAAAATGCAGCTGATGTGACAATGAAACAGCTAGAAGGGGGAGCTGGGCGTAAAGGGTTCCTTGGTGCCCAGGAAGACTCCAGGTGTGGAGACCCAAGTGGGCTCCTTTGAGAACAAAACAAGACAAATGAGAAACGGGCTGATTAGGAATACTAAGTAAGCCAGAGAACAAAGAAAAGGCCTAGATGGGGGACTCCGCACAACTAGAAGCTCCTGGGAGGACAGCCTGGCAGCCACTAGGAAGTGGAGAAACACCACAAGTTTTCTCAACAGGTCGTGGGTTTATAAGAGGCCTTAAGCCTATGGAAGTACCCACCACCTCACTGACTTGTTCCCCATTAACACGGGGCCTGTTGTTGTAGTGACAAGCACACAGTGACCATCACGGGAAGCACTCTGTTACTAGGAATGTTCTACCAGGCCATGTTAAGAAACTGTTCAAGTTTAAATGTTTGACATGTTAAGAAACATGTTAAAGAAACTGCACTCGCGGGCATTTTTCTGTTCTTAAAAGGTACGAATTGGCTGGCAAATGCAGTGGCTTCATTAGGAAGCCTCTGTTACCAACAGGAGTTTAGGCCTCACGGTCCCTGTGGACAGAATGCTTATTTTTTTAAGACGAAGCTCAAAGCTAAGAAAGTAAAAGCCAAGTGGGTTTTTGCTTAAAACAAAACCAAACAAAAACCAAACAAACCCTTTACCATCTATGTTAGAACTAATCCTAAGTCTCAGTTCCAACGCAGAAGAGGGAAAAGGGTTAAGTGACTTGCCCACAGTCACCTAGCCACGCTGGAAGCCAAGACCTCCCATCTCCAGGGCTGGCTCTCTATAAAAGCCGACTGCTGCTAAAAAACATTCCCTCTTCCTTTTAGTCTTCTTTAATAACCTTCAGCGGATGATGCAGAGAGGCGAACAGAGCCGGGAGAGCTTTGTACACAGTAACAGCTACGCTCGGCAATAAGGTGACCCAGGACAGATCTGAAGGAGTGACAACAGAGACTGCGAGCCGCCACCAGAGAAAGGACTTCCCATGGAGACGTTTTCTCACTTTAGTTTATTGTGGGGTTGAGGTTCCTATGACTATTCGCTTACAACCATGACCAATACAAAGTTTCACATGATAATACATGTATAACCCAGATCAAATCACTTACCATCTCTGGGAGAGACAATTTGGATCTTATAATTTTGGAAAATCTATGTTGGATATTGTTAGTTACATGTAATTGGAAAAATAAAATAATACAAAAATAATACATAATCCACAGTTGAAAATCGTCCTAGCTTGGGGACAACTGGATGGCTCAGTGGATAGAGCCAGGCCTAGAGACAGGAGATCCTGGGTTCAAATGTGGTCTCACACACTTCCCAGCTGTGTGACCCTGGGCAAGTCACTTAACCCCCATCACCTAGCCCTTACCACTCTTCTGCCTTGGAGCCAATACACAGTAAGGTGAGGGGTTAAAGGAAAAAGAAACCTGGCCTGGCTTTGAGTCATAGAATCATCTATCGGTCAGTCTGGTCATCACCCACTAGTCAGAATGAAGGCTCGGGGCTCAGGCAAGGCACTTACCTGTTGCTGTCCGGGAGGTGGCGCCTGGGATGCAGCCTGCTGACTGGCTGCGCTTGTGGCGGCAGCTGCAGCTTGCTGCTGGAATAAATTCGCTGGATACACCCCCCAGGGCATGCCATAATACTGGGGAGGGACCATGGCGGGACCTAGCCAAAACAGGGGAAGGAAGGGTTAATCCATGCTGGCTCGCAAACACTGCACATGACCAATTCTCCACAAAGACTACATTGGAGACATCCCAAAGAATCAAGGCCATTCCTACACCCCAAAATCCCCCCAAGTGCCAAACACACTCTTCAGGTCAAACTCCTCTTTCCATTCTGCTGGACACTAAGGAGAAGGGGGGGAGAACGAGCCGCCAGAACTCGGAATAAATCCGCCAGGGAAAGGGACAGAAACCCTGGGAGGGGGGACTGTTTTCCTCCGTCCTGGGATCCGAGGGCTTAGAGTGCAAAGGGAGGCCAGATACCATCTGGGCCAACCCTGTCATGTTCCAGCCTGGAGAACCAAGGCCCCGGCCAGCCCGTTATGTCAAATCTGCCCACATTAAATAAGAGCGACGCTTGTACAAAGAGGTGTGCTGCCAAGACGGCTTGCTGGCCTCATCAAAGCTGCATTCTATCTCCAATTCTCCCCTCATCCTATTTGGGACATTTGGGCCAACTGCTTCAATCGACTTATCAATCAACACCGAATTAGCTCTGGGGAAAACTAAAGAGAGCTTTCCTTGCACGATCAGAAAAGTGAGATGAATAAAAATCAAATGGTGAAGAGTAGAACACTCAACACTGAGGAAACTTGGCTTTAGAACTGGGCTGGAGGAGGAATCCAATGAGCGACTGAAAGGCTAACAGGACTTGTGACCTGTATACAGTAGGTGCTTAAATCCAGCCGCGGTACAGCTAGTTCCAAAGGATACCACAGTTTCTAAGAAAGGGTAGTCAGCCATCTGTCCAGAAGGCCGAACAGATCCACTGGTTCTCCTTCTCCAAAGCACCTGCCTGACTCAGCACCCACAAACTCCCCCCAGCACATGCCAGACAGAACAGACTCGATTGTCACAGGCTGGGGGCTCCTTACCTGCTAGGGTCGCTGCCAAGCCTGCTGCGGTGTAAGGGTCAGTGCCAGGGGGGGCAGCACTAATAATGTAGGGGTTTGGCACAAAAGCAGCTGGAGCAAGGCCTGCGGAGAAGACGCCGGCTGGAGAAGAAAGGAGAGCGAATGATGAGACTCGTTTCCAAGAGGCCAGATCATGCTAGACACAACACAATGGAGAGGGAGGGAGGAAGGAGGAAGCCGATCCTCACATTCCCCAGGGAGGTAGGCGCTATCATGGCCCCCAAAGTGTTTGAAGCCGGATCTGAACTTGGGGGTTCCTGACTCCAAGCCCAGCTGTCTCTAAAGACTCTAGCAGAGTTCTGGAAAGCTCATCCTACAATATTTGAGAAATAAAAAGGGATCCCCTCCAGACAGCACTCCCCAAAAGAGGGAAATGCCCCGAGTCTGGCTTAGGGGAGAGAAATGGGCTCAGTCTCACCCCTTTGGCACCTGGGGAGCCAGAGGCACTGAGGAGTCAGTGGCAGGGGAATGGGCATCCTCCAGATTCTCTCTGTTCAACCACCACTCCTTAATTAGCCGTACCTCCCCCTCCGACCTCCCCCCCCATACACCTGCCAAGCTTCCAAGGCAGCACTCTCCTGCTTTCCTCCCCATGTTCACTGTCTGCCTTCATCTTGCCTTCCTCTCCAACACCTGTCCTTATGCTAGGGAGTATCAAGAACACCGTTCCCCCCTCATCACCCAGTGCCTCGACTTACTTGTGCCCCCAGGCCAGATTCCTCTAGCCCTCATCAACTACTCCCAGAGGTTGGCAATCACATCTATGATCATTAACCCTGAAATCCCCTTAGCTGATGCCCATCTGTTTCCACTGCTCCCTCCCTTTGTCTCCCAAACCCAAACTCTGTTGTTCATCAGCATGACCTCCAATTCCTTGAGCCCACCACTAATGACCCTCGTCTTCCTCCCCACCTTGACCCCTTGGTTACAGCCTCTTAAGTGGCTTGCCCTTTCCTTGTTGCCACTGGTCCTGCCCAACACCTAAGCCTTGTATTATTTCCACCAGAATGACAGCTGGTGTCTCAGTGAGTGGACAAAGCCCTGAGCCTGGAGTCAGGAAGAGCCAGGTTCCAGTCTGGCCCCTGACACTTCTGAGCTGGAAGATCTTGGACAAGTCGAGTCACTTCCCCTCCGGGTGCCTCAGTGTCCTTGATGTTACAAACCCCTCCAGGGCTGTTGGGAGGATGAGATGAGAACCTAGCTGGAAAGCTCAGTAGGTCCTTAAAACATGCTTGTTTCTCTTTTTTTCTTCCACCTGATGTCTTAGGGCTTCATCAGGTGATGAACAAAGCTGGAGAAAATCCCCAGACGCAGAAGGGATCCACTACCAAGTGATGACGGCCTCAGGGCAGCAAGGCCATCTTTTTAGACCCTCCTCCCTCTGAACCCTTTCAGGCCTGCTCAGAACTGCAGGGCCTCCCCTCCTCCCCCAACCGTCCCAGGTGAGAACCTTGTTTTGCATCTCTCTGAAGAAAGTGGAAGTGCTGGGCCAACATCTTCTTATTCCTTCATCATCCCGCATCCCTCAGACACCTTCTGACACCCCGAAGATGGTCTGGCTGGTTCTCCACGTACACTGAGCATTCGCGCAGGTCATCTCATTGAAAACCAGCCGACAGCTGCTGTAGGGGAGAGGATGCTCCTGGTCACACTGGGAACAAGGTCTTGGATGGCAGTGGCGGCGGCAGCAAAACGGAATGAGCCAGGCATCCTCCATGCCGACACAAGGGTGGCCTTCCATGTGGACACACCAGCACCTTAGGGCCAACCTTCCAATGGCCACTGCACTCCTTCCCAAGATGGCCTCATTGAGCCCTCAGAGAGCCCCATCACAGCCCCCAGGATCCACCCTCTAACACAGCAGGGCCCACCAGGTCATTACTCCTCATGGTCACTTGTGAATAGGGTCCAGACACACTGCCTCCAGTGGCCCAGAAGGCCTCACAATCTCTGACAGTTTCCCAGTCATCTTCATCAGGAGGGCATTTATTAAGCAATCTGCAAAGGCCTCATCTCCCAGCAGTGAACCTAGCACCAGGCAGTTTCTCTAAGCCCCTGGCAGGTGTTCTCAGCCTAATGAAAACTGGAAAAAGGTCGTCTTCAGGCCGGCCCAGAGACTCTCCCTCATACGGGGGCTTTTGGTGGGGGTGAGCAGCTGTGAAGAGGAAGAAGCTTCCAGAACCTCAATGTCCACGGTAATCATGTGAGGACGAAGGGGAAATATTCCACAGTGTCACCAGCCAACATGTCGGGGAACTCTGTTATCTGGTCGCAGCTGCTCTGACCTAGAGATTCCGAGGCCACAGGCTTAGGAGGGCTTGATGGACATTGCACGGCACCGATGACCATCCACTCCTGAACTATGTGTGAGGCCAAGACTGGAGATAAGGGCAACTTGGGTCAGAATCGGCCAACGAGCATTTAGTAAGTGCCTCCTGCGTGCCAGATAAAAGGCCTTGGGGGGAACTACGGCAAGAGAACTGCTAGACCTGGAATTAGTGAAACGTGGGTTCCAATCTGGCCACAGACAGGAGGTGGGCAAGTCACCTCAGCTCTGCTCATTCCTCCTAGGGAGGTTTTAAGGATCCAAAGAGAAATGTTTGGCCAGAGTCTGGCCCAACTTCAAGGCTATGAAAAGGATAGTTTTGTCTTTTCTCACATTTCTTTTAGACCCAACACCACGTGCATACAATGGTCCACTTAAAAACCAGCCCAGCTATGGGTGTGTATATATGAGGGGGATAAAGGAGGTGGTGTGGGTACACAGGTCAGACCAGAAAGAAGGTGGCCTTTAAAGTGACCTCTGAAAGAAAAGCTTAGCCTTGTCCACTAGGCAGAGAGGAGGAGGCCGCTCCTTCAAAACTAGGGCACAACGTGGGCACACGTGCCTTTGTGTCCCCTCCCCTGACCGAGGCCCCCAAACTCTGCTTTCCAGCCATGCTCACTCCTAACAGCCCTCCCATCGGGCTCTCTCCAGGCACCTAGAATGTGGGAGGAAAACAGGCTGGCCAGCTGGTGGGGCACCATTCTGGAGAACAACTTGGAAGCAGGACTAGCAAACCATGCAAAACCACCACATGCAAAGAGATCCAAGACAGAAGGAAAAGGGGGCAAAAATATCGACAGGATCTCTTTGTGGTGGCAAAGAAGTAGGAATCAAGGGGAAAGGACTGTGATGGAATACAACTGTGCCAGGACAAACAGAAGGCTTCAGAGAAACCTGGGAGGATCTATGTGCAGATCCAGGAAAACAACAGACACAACACTAGCAAGAAAAACCCAATGAGAAAGCTAAAGAAGTCTTAAGAACACAATGACACGCTCCAATTCCAAGGGACTTCTAGGGAAATGTGGCTCTCTCTCTCTCCCCAACCAGATAGGAACCAAGAGGCCAGAATGACGTGGAAATGTGAGAAGAAAAAAGGTAGGTTTTTATTTGAGAAAAGCAAAGAATCAGAAGGGGGCTTTAGCGCTAGAGTCTACAGGAGACCAGGGTTCAAATCTGACCCTGGACACTTTCCTAGCTGTGTGACCCTGGTCAAATCACTAAACCCCCATTGCCTAGCTTTGGAACTGATAATCAGTATTCATTCTAAGATGGAAGGCAAGGAGCCAAAATTAATGAATTAAAAAGAAAAGAATTAGCAGACTATAAGGCACTTGAAGGCAGTGCCAGCCTTTCTTTCTGTCCGCATGGTTCCCTTGGACTTGGCCCAAGGTTGGGAGCCTGGCTAAGGGCACTTCCTGGAAGAACTCTCCTTCCTGTGTAGCCTTATCCTGTTTAAGGGGGATAGCCAGGCCAATCATCCTTCATCCTTCTCCAGGTTGCCTTCCCAGCTCTCCCTGACAATGGCCTTCCTCCCCCACACCTGTCAGTGCTTTGCCACAGACTCGAGAAGGCAATATTCCCAGGGCCTGTTGCTCACAGTGTATGCTCCTCATGCTATGTTGGACTGCAATTAAATGTGTACGCTGTTTGCTTAGTAACAGCAAACAGCTATTCTTTTCAAGTTTAGAAAGCACTTAACATGCACTACCTCATTCAACCTTTATAACAAACTATTCCTATTTTATAGATGAGGAATCAAGGTAGGTGGTCAGATGTTAAGAGACTTGCCCAGGGTCACACAGCTAGTAAGCAGCTGAGACAAAATCTGAACTCGAATCTCCTTGAGCCTAGGTTTAGCACTTTATCCACGGTGTCCTCCGAGAACAGCAGAAGGATGAAAGTTGTCCTCAAATGGCAAGAAGAGCCCCCCGGGATGACAGGTGGCGGCCCCCTTGGTGAAGAGCTTGCAGGAGGGCTAGATGAGCACTTTTTCCCCGGGCTATTCTTAGGGATTCCTTCGGTTGGTTGGCATGCGAGTAAACAGGCCCTGAGGCCCTTGAGTGCTCTCACTCTGTGCCATGTGAACGGAATGGAACATTTTTACACCAAGAGAAATGAGGGAGATGAGCACGCAAACTCCCGTTCTGTTCCAAAAGGGAATAATTTCTAGGAAAGGATCACGGTTTCAAGAAACAGGGATTCTGGGCATTCAGTGACCAATCTGAGCTGCGCGCCGACATCCGGACAGCCCCAGGCAGGATAATCCTGAGGGAGCCAATTTATCCATGGTGTCTCCTCCATTAGACCCGGAGCTCCACAGAAGCCTGGTTCTCACCTTTCTTGTTAGCTCCACAATGTTTTCTGGACTTGACTCAACTCCGAAGTACGATTTAAATGTACCTCCACGTTCTGGACAGAAAGCCTTGGGCTCCAGGTGATCAGTCAGACATGGCTGATGTGCTGGTTTTTCTGGCCTAGCCATCTTTATTCCAACACTTGGATACGCTGGGTCAAGGGATAGAGGTGGGAGGAAAAGTTCCCAGAATTCGCTGGGAAGTGACAACATTTTTTTAAAGCATCAATAAAGCACTTGTTGAAAGCAAAAACTGGGGTAAGAGGGCCTCACTGCGTCCCTCTCCCTAGGCCCTGGACTAAATAAAACAAACAAGGCCAGCCTCAGAACAGGGAAAAGGAGGCAGCTCTGTGCACTCCATTCCCAAGCCAAGCGTACAATGAGAAGCTCTTAGTTAAGGTCCACTAATGAGAACATTTCCTTTTGTAAAAGCTATGGGACTTGGGAGCAAGGCCATTTCTCCATAGAGGCTGTACCCCTGAAATGAGACCTATTGGATCCTGACCCAGTGTTCCATCCTGCACCATCCCATTCTGAAAGTGTGGACACCAAGCACCCCTCGTGCTCCTAAGGCCCCTCCGGGCTCGCTCCCCTTCTTTGACTCTTTGCTGCTCAAGGCTCTAAAGCCCTAGGGAACTACGGCCACAAAGAGCAGGCTCAGGGCCAGGCCCAAAGAGGAAGAACAGAAAGGGGGAGGGGAGGGCGCTTTAAGGGGGCCCCTCTAACCACTGCCATAAAGGCAAGGAGAGTGGGCTTGATAAGCAGACCACATCTGCCTCGGGCTCCCACAACCTGCAAGTCAATCCCAGGCCAATGAAAATTTGGTACATAAACTGAGAAAACGAATTCCTTGACCCTGTGCAGGAATAAGCTTCTTTTTACCTCCTGGCACTGCTAATCAAATCCCAAGACAGACACTTCTTCAACAATCTGCTCAGAAGAAGCTGATGCCCCCCATAGCAGAGTTCCAGGTGCAGAGCGAGGGCTGAACGAGTGACTCGCAGGGCATCACAGACATGACCACGGCCCTCAAGGAGGGATTCGTCCCCACATTCCAGGGAAGGGGAAAGTGACTTGGCTGTGGCCACGCAAGGAGTCTCAGACACAGCAGATGACTGAGAGAGTTAACGCCATGCTGGGGACTAAGAGCCGAACAAAAACAATCTCCTCAGATCCACATGGCAAGTCTGGCTGGGAAGGACCCCGTTTTACACATGGGGAAGGGAAGGAGGCATCGGGTCAGTGACTTGCCCAAGATCACAGGGCCAGGTGAGGCCAGAGGCATCACACATATGTGTACGTGTGCTCTCTCATCTGACGGCAAGGATGGAGTGGGTGACCTGGCCAGGGCATCCCGCCAGGTTCCCTCTTCCTATTTCTCAAGCGTGTAAGCCGACGCCACTGCTCCGGCCTAGCACGCACACAGACACAGCCCTGTCCCTGTGCCAGGAGGCCCTTGCTAATAAGCACGTGCTCCCCCGGGGCAGCGACCCACTTCAGAGAATGCCCCCCCTACCCCCACTCACCAATGTGGGGCTGCTGGGCGGCAGCTAATGCATACTGCTGCTGCTGGGCGGCCGTTAACTGCTGGACGGTGAGTGCGCTGGTCCTCTGGAAGAGCTAGGAGACAGAGACGCCCACTTAAGCTGTGTTTTGTCGACCTCCTCCTTGGCCCAGATCACCCCGGGAGCCCAGTTACCTGCTGTGGCTGAGAGCTGTAATCAAAGAGGCCAACGGCAGCCCCTGAAGAGTCCATCGGCACCTGGTTTCCAGGATAGTCAAACTGCAAGGAATCCAGGCCCACCTGCTCCATGGCATCCAAAGTCTGGGCTTCGGGGCTAGGGAACTCCTCCGCGAGGGGTTTATTAGCTACAGGATTGGGGAGAGGACCCAGTCCTTCGGGAGGATTTGAATTGGGGCCCAGGCGCTCAGCTACTTCTGTGGGGGAAGCTTGGCGGCTTCCTGGAGTACGACTAAATAAAAAGAATTAGGGAGGATCAGAACACGGAAAAGCCACAGACAACAGTTACAATGTCCTAAAGAAACACTGGCCAGCCTATCCACACCTTAACCCAAGCCAGGAAAGGGCTGCCCAGCATACTGAGGGCTGGGATGGGCCTCGGGCATCACTGGGGCCTCCTACGCCCCTTGGAATGGGGTCTAACTTCTTGGCTCCGAGGGGTTATTCCTAGGACAAAGTGTGCCAAGAAGGACCACAGAGGCCAGCTAAGCCAAATCCTTCATGGTCCAGGGAAATAGATGCTCCTGTCCCCATCTGACAGGGGAAGAAACTGGGGCTGAGTCACCCAAGTAGTGACAAAGGTGGAATGGAAGAGGAATTGAGCGCCTGCTGTGTGCCAGGAACTGTGCTAAGGACTTTACAAACATGACCTCATTTCATCCTCACAACTAACTTGTTGTTATCCCCACTTCACAGTAGAGAAAATGGAAGCAGATAGGGGTAAGATGACTTGTCCAGGGCCATACAGTTGGTAAGTGTTTGGGGCTGGATTTGAACTCAGATCTTCCTGACTCTAGGCCCCACACTCCATCCACTCCACCACTGAACGGTCTTCTAAGCGAAGAAGCAACCTCTCCTTTGCAGGTAACAATTAAGTCCCCATCAAACGGAATGGAATCAGTGCATTCAAATGGAAACCAAACTCTAGTTTTCATGAGGACAAAGGACCTGGCCTCGGCATCCCGAAGCGGGGTTCTCCGTGTTATCTGTGAGAGGTGAGAGGTGAGGACTCCACCGGGAGACGGGGAGCTCAGTCATCTCCACTAAAAATGGGGTTTTACTTAAGAGTCCAGGACAAGGGCCAGCATGAAAGCTAGGCTTCCCTCGGAGCCTGGAAGCAAAAACTCTCTAGCGTTGCCATCTGGCTCCCAGGATGTGAAACTAAAGAAGCTGTGGCCTTCCATCCCCAATGGTGGGTCCCCTTTGGGGCCAAGGATGAGGAGGCTTTGCGAGGTGGGGGTGCGTAGCTTAGAATAACTAGAAGATACAACACAGTCACCTGCAGGGCACCTCCACTTTAGCACTGACTAAACCCCAGCCCAGACCTCTCTGCGTGCCTCTCAGCCCCAACCCTCATCCGTCCTCCAGCCCCTCTCCTGGTCCGGCCTGCAATGCTGAACCAGGGTCCAAGGAGAAGCCCTTCCCAAACAGGAATCTACCAAGTCAGTCAATCAGTGAACACTTGTGCTAGAGATCCAATGAAAAGCAGGAGACAGTACTCAGACTTGCATGTGTACAAACAAGACCCAGACAGACAAATGGACGACTTCCTTGGAGAAGGAAGCCAGGAGATAAAGGTGAGGAAAGGGGGCACTGTGACACTGAATGCCCCAGAGAATCAGGAGAGGTCTAGGAGACTTAAGGTAGGGAGAGCCGCCAGCAAGTGACCACGATAACTGAGGTGGGCCCACGCCCTGGGGCCCCTAGGAGAGCCAGACAAAGGCAGAAACAATGAGAATGGCACCAATTCTGACACGGGGGAATGGCAGGATCCCTGCTGCCAAGAGGGCAGTGAGGAAGATGAAATTTGGGGGGAGTGAGCTTAGTTTAGGCCACGGGAGGTTAAGATGCCCAGATGGGACTTCTAAAAGAATCATCAGCATGGAGCTGCCAAGTGAACCCATGAGAGCTGCTAAGACAACCAAGTGCAGCAGGACAGAGGGACGGGCCCTCAGGACACAAGAACAGCCTAGATGAAGATCCAGCCCAGCTGGCCGAGAAAGAGCCATCCAATAAAGAGTACAAGAACCAGGAGAGCGCTGCTGGGGAGACCTGGAGACGAGAAGGTCATCAGAGGCGGAAGGGAACAAGGACCAGGGAAACGTCATTAGAAAACGCTAAGGACACAGGGGAGACTGTGGAGAGGTCTGAGAGTGGGAATCAATGAAGAGAAGTACCCGTCGCAGAGAGCCTTCCTTCCCCAGGACAACAGCTGACCAGCAGGGATGCAGACCCAAGATGAAGGGTCTTCACATTGGGGGAGGGTGCTAGGAAATGGAGAAGGGGGAGGCATGAGGAAGGATGAAAAAGAGACGCTCCTTGTAAACTGAGGGACAGGGAGCCCAGTAGGGAGGACTCTGCTGATCTTATGTAAGCAAGTCTGCACGCCTTTAACTAGCTTCATTAGCAGCCTGGGAGTGGGAGTCAAAGTGTGTGGGGGGGAGGGGGGGAGGAGAAGGGGGACAACATAGAGATGAGCTGGTTCCCCAAGGGGCCCAAATGGGAAAGAGGGTGCCTGGAACAGGGGCAGGGCCTGAAGGAAGGAGCCTTGGCTTTCAAGAGAAAGGGAGAAAACATGCTCCGTCCGCTAAGGCCATCTGGGCTGATGCACTTGCGAGTGATGGCAAGACCATCTCTGGGTAGCTAGAACAGAGTGGAGGAAGAGCTCTGGGGAAATAAGAGGAGGAGGCTCGAGTATCTGAAGGAGCACCAAGATGAATTCTGAGGCCCCAGCAGGGGAGGCACTGGGGAGGAAAGATCAGAGTAGCCCAGGAAGGCCCAAAGGTCTGGTGGTGTGTGGAGGGGCCTAGCCTCGCTCTGAG
This sequence comes from Gracilinanus agilis, assembly GCF_016433145.1. NCBI lineage: Eukaryota > Metazoa > Chordata > Mammalia > Didelphimorphia > Didelphidae > Gracilinanus > Gracilinanus agilis. Next base: position 2,004,811 of record NC_058131.1, on the reverse strand, counting down.
CCGACTGCATAAACGCTAGGGGCTCCCTTGTTCCTTCCCTCTGTCTCCTCCGTGCTCCCTTTCTACCAGTGAGATTAGGGGAAAGCTTCCACATCCATTCATAAAGAGAATCCAGGCTTTCCACTCGGAGCCACTGTCTGTGGCCAACGATCAGGAAAGACAATCTTCTAAGGCCCTCAGCCTTCTGGCTTCGCAGATTTAACTGCCGCCATCACACCGTTGGTTTAAAGGCTACTGACTGACAACACGCCAGTGGCTCCATTTTTGAAGGTGTTTGAAGTCATCTCTTAACTGGAGCTGAATCCACAGGAATTCGTAATGTTAAGAAATAACGGCATTAACAACAGAACAGGGTTAGGACATTCATAGGAATGCAAAGCATTTCAATTCAAAAAAATCCAAACTGCAGCATTCTCCGCAAGACACCCCTCCAATTGTTTCCAGAATCAAAACCAAAACCAAAAGCAGAGAGCGGCTGGGCAGCCGGCCTCTCTGTGCACGCTGTGGTTGGGTTTGCCCCTTTCAGTGGTGCCATTTTCTTGCTATAGTTAATGTTGTTTCAACACTTCAATTATAAATCTGTGGATCCTGAGGGATAAGCCATTAGGCTGGGATGAAATCTGTTAGATGGGAGGAGCTGGGGAGCAAAGGCAGGAGGCAGCTCCGAGATGGGATTCTCTGCAGCTCACCGAGGTCATTTCTTTTCTAAAAGAGGTTTTCTGGTTTTGGATGCTGGTTTGCACAAAGGATTCCTTATGCCACTGTCTCTACCATCGTTTTGCCCCAATAGCTCACTCACTCACTCTGGCCCATGGAAACCCCGGGCCCTGCGAGATACAATGAATTCCAAATCGGCTTTGATAGGAACTGACCACCAGGAAACCCGCAGGTAGAAATAATTTGTGCAATCTAGACATTTGGAAGAAACGATCAGGTAAGCCCCCAGACAGGTGGGCCACACGAAGGGCACTGCCCAGTCTCCGCATCTGCTGTCCTCTTGCCATCAAAACCAACAGGAACTCCTTTGACAGCACCATGGCTACTACATCTAGGGAGCCCGTTCTTAGGCCAAACTATAAATGGGGTGAGGAGGAGGAAGAGGAGAAGGGAGAAGGGAGAATTCACCGACAGGAGCTCAGTGTCAAGAGGAGGCATTCTTGGGCAGAGAAAGGGAGAGTTTGAAATGGGATCGGCCCTAAGTTTTGGCAGTGGAGAATAGATAGCAAAACGAATGTAAATGCGAGCTCTCACTTACTGGAATCAAAGATGATGGCACTGGTTGTCTGCAATAATGCTAAAAACTGGCATTTTCCAAGAAGGATTTTGAAGATCCCAATGGTCTAAGAAAACCAACTAGCCTACCTTATAGGTAACCCAAGACATAAGGGGAGGCAGAGTGATCAACCTTCATCTGGAAAACCATCTGAACCAGCCACGCAGCCACACAGACTAATCATTCCTAAAGAGACATGCTTGTCTTCTGGAGAAAGTGAAAATCTTACTTAAAATCTTTGCAATCGGCATCCATTCCATTTGGCAAACCTCTGCCATTTATTTTAGAATCCTCCTCATCTCCTTGTTTAAGATCTCTGTTTGTGTCCTCCTCAAATGGAGAAGCCTTGCCTTTCTCATCTCCTTTCTCAGGTCCATCTGTTTCAGCATCTCTAGTGCCCTGAGGAAAAAGAATCTGTTTGATTCTGAATATTTAATAGAACACAAAGAAGGCACCATAAGGTGACCTAAATCTACGCTGCAGTGCGCGGAAACAACAAAGACACTTTTCATTTTAATTGAGTGGTTCCCTTGTTTACCAAAGGCCAAATCTGGCACACAAAACCATCATCATTTATAATGGAAGGGCTAATGCAACCTTAACTATAGCGGGGCTGGAGAAGCATTAACACCACAAAGTACAATGACTGCTTCAGAGAGAAAAGATCTCTCCTTGGAATCGCAAGGTGCCATGTTGGAATCATCACGTTCAGGGCTCTCCCCTACAAGGAATTAAAGTTTCACCTTGGCGGCTGCTCTGCTCTGTGTCATAATTAAGCCCAAACACCTCCCCAAAATGACTAGGTTTTCTCCGGAAATGCAACAAGGAGAACCAAATATGACAAAACCCAAAGAGAACCAAGTGATTGGCCGAGTCTTGCTCCCAAGCATCGAGGTACTTACAAAAGCTCCTTTCCTAAATCGGGAGTCCAATTTCTCTGCAGGAGAAGAACTTAGGACATATTCTACCATGCTCACGCCAAGGCCCCCACTCTCTGACCGCGGAGACAGGACTGCATTTACTTCACTGTTTCCATGAAAACCCTGTCCAGGTCTTCTCTGCACCATAATAGGCTGGGACATCGAATGGTCTGTTTGGAAGAAAGAAGACAAAAATGGCATCAAGTTAAATGAGGCTATGGACCGCACCCCCCCCCTTCTACCTGCTTCTAACTGCTGCTTAATGTGATCTCTGCGGAAGGGACCCCCATGCAAGTTTCTCTTGCAACCCCTGAGAAGCAGGGAGGAAGAACCAGCTGAGAGCAGCTTCGCAGGAGAAAGCCTGGGGAAGAGGCCAGCCTGGAGGTTCACCGGTGCCCTCGGAAAAAGAATTCCCAAAAGAAGAGTAACTGGAACAAGCTGGGGCACGATGCTCACCGGACAGGAAGCAGCGTCACAATCATATCCCCCAAAAAAAATCCTTTCAAAGCCCAACGATTTTATGCTATTCCGTCTGCCTGTTGTTTAAGCCCTCCCCTTCAGCCTTAGACTCAATCCTGTGTATTGGCTCCAAGGCAGAAGAGCAGTAAGGGCTAGGCCATGGGGGGGGCAAGTGACTCCTTGCAAGAAAGGCTGACAAGCAGGCAATCGCAATAAAAACAAGTACTTTTGAGTCTGTTTAGATTGAGCTTGAGTAACGTCTTATTTTGTTAATGCTCTTACAAGAGAGGGAAGGAAGGAAGGAAGGGAAACATTTAGTGCACGTAGCATTCACTATGTGCCAGGACCTACGGAAAGCACTTTATAATAATGATCTCATTGATCCTCACAACCACCCTAGGAGGTAGGTGCCATTATGACCCCCATGGTCCAGATGAGGAAACTGAGGCAGACAGCAGTTAAGGGATTTGCCCAGGTCCCTTAGTATATAGTACATTTCTGAGGCTGGAAGGGAACTCGGGATTGCTGACTCCACGCTCTATTCATTGTGCAACTTAGCTGTCTGGGAAAAAAGGATAAAGGAAGTGGAAATACCAAAGATCACCAAATACAAACTCAAATAACGTATCTGAGGCCGAATTTCTTAAAGGAGCTTTTGTCAGAGGTTTACGAATGGTTCCGACAGAGTGTAACAATCAACTCTGAAAGGCTGAAGAGGTGCTTAGGTCAGCTAAACAGCTAAACCAAGGTAATGATCTGCTCTAAAAAGCCATACTGGATTGGGAATCTGAAAGCCTCAAGTTGGAACTTTCTCCAGCTGTGTGACTTCGGACAAGTTTCAGAATCTCTCCTTTGTAAAGAGAGGGAGGTAGACACGATGCCTCGAAGGTTTCTTAAGAGTTCTAAATATTCCATTACTATCATCAAAAGGACACCAAAGAGGATATTCTAATTAGGGTCCATTTCTAACTCTGACATTCTGACACTAAATTCCAAGTTAAGATTTATCCACTTTTACTTGCTCCTTCCTAGCCTTACTCGGGGCCAAGGCTAACCCATCTATGTGTTCAAGAGATCCATTCTGTCCCATCTCCTTCAACAGATGGTTCGCTCTGTCCTGATTCCTTCCTATTGCCTACAAATCCATTCCTATTATCATCCTTCTGCCTTTTGTGGCTAAATGCCTCAAAAAGACCGCTGTGATCCTCTTCTCACTCTCTTAATCATTTTGGTCAAATTCAATCAAATTTTCCCCCTCAATCCTCATCCTCCTTGACCTCTCTGCAGCCTTGGCACTGTCTGAGCCTCTCGCTAGGTTTTCAGGATACCCTTTTCTCTTGGTTCTCCTCCTACCTCTCTGACCACTCACTCTTCCTGTGTCCTGTGCTAGATCCTTCCTTCGTAGTTCACACTCTCCTAAGCCTAGGGTACACCCTGGGGCCTCTTCTTTTCCCTTTCTATACCAGTGATCTCACCAGCTCTCCTAGATCTAATGACCATCCCTCTGGCTAACGATTCTCAAATCTACCCGTCCTGCCCCAATCTCTGCTCATCTCTCATCTCCAATTGTCTTTCAGACATCTCAAAATTCACTATGTCTCAAAGAGAACTCATTTTCCTCCTGTATCCTCTCCCCTACCCTTTCCATCTTCCCTTTACTGCTGAGGGCAACAAGGGTTCTCAAGTCCCTCAGTCTCCCAACCGAGGAGTGTGGGCTCCTTACTCTCAGGCCCCATACCCAACTGGTGCCATGGCCTCTCAGTTTCCCCTCTATAGCATCTCTCGGGTATTCTCCCTCTTCTCCCCTCTGACCCTGCCCCAACAACCCTGGGTGCAGACTCTGCCTATCTCCAGGTTCTCCCTGCTCCAGTTCTTCCTCCATTCAGCCCCCAAAGAGATTTTCCTAAAGCGCAGGTCTGACTCCTCCCTCCCCCAATCTCTTGGCTCTGGGAATTCTCTCTGGCCATCTCTACCTCCCAGGCCTAGAATGCCATCTCTCCTCCTTCCTGGTTTCCTTTAAGTCCCAACTCCAATCTCACTCTCCTACTTAGCCAGGATGTTGCTGGCTTTGTGTCCATGTGTTTGCCCATTGTGTCTCCCATTAGACTGTGAGTTCCTCCAGGGCAGAGACTGTCTTCTGCTTCTTACTGTATCCCCAGTGCTGGGCACACAGTAGGCAATTCAAAGTTTACTGAACTTGTGAACAGCCAAAGTAAAGAAGAACTTGGTTGGTTCTAAGGCAGAAGGGCGGTATGGGCTTGGCAATGGGGGTTAAGTGACTGGCCCAGAGACACCCAGCTAGGAAGTATCCTGTCTCTAGGCCTGGCTCTCAATCCACTGAGCCACCCAACTGCCCCAGATGCAATATTTTAGCTAAGAAAGCCTCAAGTAAGGTCATGAAGAATCAGACACCACTGAAGAGGTGTATTATTTTCGGTCCCATCTCCCCGCTCCCCACGCTAGGGCAGAACGAAGAGCAATGAGGAATGGTACAAAGGGCCACTCTGGGCCTGGATGGCAGACAGGAAAGCTAACGGTAAGAACTATCCTTCCATTCATTCACAGAAGGGCTTCAAGAGTGCTGGATGCAGTGTGAAGAATAAATGATACTCCCTAAAAAAAAAAAAAAAAAAAAAGCAGCCCTTCCTCTCAAGAAATGCACAGTCTAAAAGGAAAGCATTCTGCCCAAAGACTCACCTCAGAGCAAGTGGGGCTGGGGGAAGAAGGGAGTGGGGACATGATGAAGCCCTGCAGGCACTGCCCTGGGCCCCCTCCTTAATGGTGGAGGACCCGAGCAGAGCCGAGAGTTTCCTGGTTGACTTGATCTGGGGACAAGAGAAAAGTCTGAAGGAACAGCCAGGTGGGAATGGCGCAGGCAGATCTGCACTTCTGAGAGATTCATTTGTCAGCTCAATGGAAAGTTCATCGGAGGGGAGCGACTGGAGGCAGCCAGATTCTCCTGTGCGGGCAGCTGGACAGAAGGAAGCAATACTGGAGATCTTATGAGGACAGATCAGACAGGACTTGACAACCCACTAGACATGGGGCAGTGAGAATGAGAAATCGAGGATGGCATGCAGGTCAGAAGCCAGGCGGAAGAGAAAGACGCAACAGAACTTCAGAAGAATGGAAGGAGGTTTGGGACAAAAGATTCTGGACGTGTTGCGTTTAAGCTGCTGCTGCCCGAGAGGTCCCCATCTGAGGATCCTGAATTTCTAGCTGCTCACCGCTGTCCCAGAGCCTTCTCCCCCTTGTCAGCTGACTCTGAAAACAGGAAACCAATCGCCACTGCCCAGACACTCGTTTGGCCACGACTTCCTAATTCCCTAGGCCAGAGATGGGCCGACTTTGTAAAGAAGGGCCAAAGGAAAGGCAATGCTCCTCCGGTCCGTTTCTAAGTTTCATTGTATTGTGTCCTACTCGTGGTATTCATCAAATTAGGGATAATGAATAATGTCCTGCCAGAAATAGAACATTTCAGGGCCATAGTTTGCCCATCACTGCCCTAGAAGAATGCAAACTCTCAGCCCAGCCCAGCCCAGCCCAGCTTTTCTTCATGCCCCCAGGGCTTAGCCAAGTGCCCAGCACACACACACATAATCATTTAAGTTTTTTTCATCCATTTATTCAAGTTTCTGCCCGTCTGGAGAAAATAACTGATTTACTTTTGGCTTCATAAAATTCATCAATGACTTTCAACAGAATTAAAAATACTTTCGAGTATTCTCCAAAATGAAAACGTCCAGAACGCAGAACTGTATTTTCAAAAATCAAACACCATCACAGCTCGAAGATGATGGTTGCCCAGCACAACACACTGTTTCCCAACCATCTGTACAGAATGTGAATAAACAGAAATGTTTTACCTTCCAGGTGCCGAGCTCGTAAAGGAATCCTATCCTCATTTCATTTTCTGAAATAGCTGCACTATAACAAGAACCTTAAATCAATGCTATCAAACTCTTAATATGCAGTTTCAAAAAACTAGGCAAAGTTATATCAAAGTATGCATCAGGGTTGTAGAAAGAAATGGAGCTTAGTATTAAAATCTGCTTAAATTCTTGCCTCCAATTTTTCGTTATTTAAAAGGATTCAAGCAATTAAATCCCTAAATTCTAGTCTTAAAAGGAATTATTCAGTCAGATTCAGAGATATCAAGAACGTTTTTCTGGCTTCATGACAGCCAACTTTTTCTATCCACTGACTTCATAATGTAATTTCGGAAAATACGTCACTTAGGGAGGTGAACTAAAACTTTCCAAATTTCTGCCCAAAAGTGTACAATCTGGCTCTGAACCAAGCCGTTAATTTAGGCAAATTCCTGGTGTTAGAAATGATAAGGCTTGAAGATTTCTGAAGGCTTCTGATACAGTTTTTAGCCATTTTTACCCCAAAATGTCAAAAATGTAACGACAACTCAAGCATCACATTGGATTTAACCATTATTGGCCGAAAACTTGTTTCTGCAGGAGCCCTTCAAGGTAACTAACTCTCTGCAGCAGGAAGGGCTACATTCGGTTTTCTTCATTTCTGAAATCCAGCCAAATGATCTGGTATAGCTTTAAGGTATTTCAGGTCCCCTTAAGAAACACTTCATTTACCAACACCTTTTAGGAAACTCACTCTGAAGTTAAATCTCTTTTCTTATTCTTCTTAAGTGTCCGAAATTTCACCCCACATACAAAGAGGTGGCGAGCACGAGTGGCACTGTTTCTAGTTGAACATTTCTACACCAGTCGTTGGCTCAGCATCAATGGGTGTAAAGCACCGTGTTCCAGTCTGGGGGCCCGGGCACCAAAGGGAACCTCCCTTCTCTCCAGGAGGAAGAAATAGAGAGCTATGCATACAGAGACATGCGTATCAAGGAAAGCTGCCTGTAGGAGAGAGGCAGCACTGGAGCAAAGCCCTGAAAGAAACTAGGGACACTCCAGGAGGATACCCGACCCGGCAAGGGCCAGTCAGGAAACAGGGATTAAATGCTGACTAACTGACCAAGGAAGGAAAGCAAAGGGAGTTAGAAGCCACCACCAGGGGACTGTCAGTCAGAGATTTCCAGAGTGGAAGGTAGTATGTGCTCTAGAACCTGATTTCAACATGAAAACCTAAACAGCAAGGAGGTCAATGCGGTCTGGTTGGTGATCTCAGCTTAGGAAATGAGGATTAGTGGAGCAATGGTCATCAATCATAGAAAGCGGTCACTTACGAGGAGTACCCCAAGCAGTCTCTCTCCATTCATCGTCCCCAAGAAAGACGCTTTTTTGTCCATCTTTTGTGGAATCATCAGGTTCCCAAAATTTTTTGGTAGGCAAAAGCTATTTTGGAGAGAAGAAAAGGATCACATTTAACTTGTGCTATGAAACTCGAGGCATCATACAGTTAAAGGGAGAGCATTTCAATACTGACGCGTGAAACTACTCTGCAAAAATCTGGGAAGCAGCCCGTTAACTCAGTTGACGTATTCAAAGCAGATTTATAAACCTGTTTGTCCTCTGCGGTGGTGACTCCACACGGAGGGCTTATCCTCAAATAAAGAAGCGAAGAAAATGAAACCGTACAAATGTGTTCACAGCACCAGTGTGTAGATACAAGGAATGGGAAGCAACACAAACAGACCATGAGAGAGCAGCCAAGCACAGTTGGGCACGAGGACATCATGGGAAAAACAAACAGCAAAGAGGTGATGGATACAACGAGCAAGGAGGGCCAGACTTAGGGGTCTGAAATCCTGGGTTCCGTCTTGATTCCAATTTGCCCTGGGCCTGCCTCTGAACCTTCATCTGGGAGTGGGACTAGATGACAAATGAAGGGTACAGCCTCTCCTCAATGGGCACTACTAGGCATGGGACACTGTCCGTGCCAAGATACAGGGGGCCAACAGTGGTCAGGTGCAAGGACACACCAAAGGACCAAAAAGAGGACTGCAGTGAAAAATATGGGGACAACAAGCCAAAAAGGTAGATGTAATGATGTCTAAAAACCCTCCCTAGTGCTAGAGACAGGACTCCGTGAGCACCTCGCAGGCAACTGTGTGTAAGGGGCTCCAGTCACCCAAGCCCTCGAGGACGCCTTCTCTGTGACGCACGAACTCCTTGTCCAATTGGATCCCCAGGGAAAGGAGCAAGAACAGAAGCTGCCTTCCAAAGGGCACTCGCTACCTGCCTGCCCACCCATCTATCACCTCCAGCCATGACCAGGAGCATCTGACTTCATGATTCAGTGGAGACTGACACTCAAGAGAAGGTGACTTCCCCACGGCCACAGATCTACCAGAGACCCTGGCTGGACAAGAGTCTGGATCTGAGGACCTGGCCTAGTGGCTACCTCCTACAAGTGGGCATATTGTGGGAAACATTCAGGGGATCCCAGGGCCTGGGGGTGAGGACTAGGGACCAAGAGGCAAGGTCAAGGCTACTTTCATAATCAGATGGAAACATTCTGATTTCAAAGATGGCAAATATCTACAGTTCTGACCCACATGCACAAAAGCTCTTAGAATCAATCTTGCAATCGTTTCTTAAAATGTAAAGGGGTCTAAGACTCAAACATATGAGATTTGCTGATTTAGAACAATTCCCTCTTAAATTTTTGTGGCTATTTCACACAACCCACATTCCCCAATATATCTTCCCTCCTCCTTCTAGAGAGCCAGCCCTCATCTTCTTTTGGGACTATAGTTTGGTAAAAATAATCAATACATCACTAACTCTACCATATGCAATGTTCTACTTCTGACCCCCAGAGGTTAAGTGACTTATTGACTGACTCACACACACACACACACACACACACACACACACACACACACACACACACACACACTCTCAGAGCTTCTCTTTCCCCCAGCACTGCCTCCCCAAATCTAAGGATTCCCTGCCTTTCTTGACTTCTTTCATTCTCTCTTCTCACCAGTCTTGTTTTTAGTTTTAACTATGGTAAGCCTGGACTGGAAATCATCAGCTTTGGTTTTTAACCCTCCCTTGATCCTACCAATGTGACCAGGGAATAAATTCTGAGCCTCACCCTTGAACTTTTATACCCTCAAAGACTGAGACATCCAGATGTTTTCTTTAAAAAACAAAAACAAAAACAAAAACAAAAAAAAAACAACTCCTAGGTGGCTCAGTGGATTGAGAGCCACACCCAGAGAAGGGAGGACCTGGGTTCAAATCTGGACTGAGACACTTCCTAGCTGTGTGACCTTGGGCAAGTCACTTAACCCTCATGGCCTAGCCCTTACCACTCTTCTGCCTTAGAAGATAAAGGTTTTAAAAATAAACAAATAGAATGAATGAATGAATGAATAAATGGGCCTTGCCTTAGGTCTTCTGTATCAGTTCTAAGGTAGAGGAATGGTTAACAACTAGGCAATTGGGGTGACTTGACCAGGGTCACACAGCTAGGAAGTGTCTGAGGCTGAATTTGAATCCAGGACCTTCCATCTTCAGACCTAACTTCCCTATCCACCGAGCTACCTACCTGCCCCTGTCCATCTGTTTTCTAAAAGATTCAGTCACAGTCAATGAACACACAACTCCTTTGGATAGCAAAATTAACCTATGACAAAGAAGGGTCCTGAAATACTACAGATTTGAAGTTGGGCTTCGAGCCATTTATCCCTAATACTCTAGCAATCTATACCTCAACTCTAACTTTTAAAAGCCTGTACATTTAAAAAAAAAAAAAAAGGGGGGGGGGGGAGAAATCACTAGAGCAAATACGCCTTTCTCTTGGCAAAACTGACCTCGAGCTAAGCCCTCATTCCAGGTTTTCACAAAAGACACTTTGGCTTAGTCAAAGATTTAAACCAATGTGACATCTTTACTATTAAAGACAGAAAAAGGTATATGCTAAGCCTGCCTGGAAGGGCCTCACTGAGAGCAGAGGGGCAGGTTTGGCTCTTATTGGCTTCTGTCTTTACCTGCAATGGCTTTATCACGTTCCTCTCAGTTTCCAAATAACCAGAAAGATCTGAGACAATGAAAGGCCAAAAGAATGCCCAGGAAAACCTTCCCACCACCTTTTAACACAGGTACCTCAAGAGGTATTCATGAGAACCACAAATTCATTCCTTTGGTTAACCCCTTATCTTCTCAGAATCAATGCAGTTCGAAGGCATTAGAGTGGTGAGGGTTGGGCAATCTGGGTTAAGTGTTTAGCCCAGGGTCACACAGCTAAGAAATGCCCTCCCATCTCCAGGCTGGGCGCTCTCTTCACTGTGCTTCACTAGCTTCCCCTAAATCCCTCCTTTTTAAAGCTCTCCAGCCCAAACCATAATGGCTCGGCGTAAGTCACTCCTGAAATGTGTCTCTACTGAAAATATGCTCTCTCCAAAGTCATGGAAGCCCGCCTTTCAAGGACCTTCCAGCAACCCCGGAAAGCGGTTCCTCCAGCCCAGCCCAGCCCAGCCCCTCCCCTGCCATGACTATCTTCTCCGGGTTTATATGACTAATCTCCAACAGCTCAGCCCAAAGCCTTCTTTGGCTGCTCAGTCCTCTGTGGAAACTCCCTCCAGACTGCTAAAGGCCTGCTGTGAGTCGAATCGCTCTACCAGTTCTAGACCCACTGAATCAGATGAGCCTGTCGGACACGTTTCTCTCCCGTCTTCAGTACTACAAAGAGCCTTCACCCAATTCTTTGCTGAAACATGGATGCCATCTCCAGCTCTTCCCTGCCAATCAGCCTGGAGATCCTCTCAAGAAGGAAAGAAGGTGCCCTGGCCTAACAGCATGCTTTGGAGAAGACATCCTGGCTCCCCTTCTCTAACTGCTCTCCAAGAATGTCTTGAATTACCTAGTCTGAGCCATTCCTAGGCCTCTAACCTGCCAGCCCTAGTCACACTCAAGGGCGTATTGGGCCCTGGATCCCCCTCTCCCATTCACCTTCACAGGGTACCTACATTGCCTCACCCACCTCCTGTTCCAGGAAGTCCTCCAGGAAGGAGAACAGCAGAGTCAATGAGGCTAGTATTTAGGCTAAGAAAAACTCCAAGTTAAATTCCCTAAATTTGGGCCCAACTAAGCTCTTATCACAGAGGATGGGAGGGAACTCTTATACTTCCAGAGAGTCAGTCCCCGGTGCCCGGAGGCAAATGTCAATAAAATGGGTGGAGAACAGGGCAGCCCAGAATACTCTGGATGGGGAGTGGGATCTTTTCTCTGACCACCTTAGACAAAGCATCCTACTGGCCACAAGCTGAAATGCTGGAGCTAGACTCATACCACTCCTCCCCATTAAACAGAAAAGGAAATTAAAAAACCCCCCAACCCAAGTGCCGCCATGCCCGGAGGGCCGGGGGTGGATGGCTCCTGTCCTCTAGCTCTGGCACCAAAGGAGAGTACACTGTCCTCCTCCTCACCCCCCAAAGGGGCTCATGCCCGTACACATGCAGTGCTCTCTAGGTACAAAGCAAATGGGCTGAGATAGAGATGGGCAAAATCCCATTTTTGCAGAACAATTCAGACCCAGGTCATTCTAGGGATTGGGAGAGTTAAGAAAATAACAAAGAAAACTTTATGGATGCTGACACTTACTTACTTCAACACTTAAGTTTACAGAGTGGAAGAATTCTGGGGTGGAACAAAAACGCCTCACCTGTCAGAGGGCAGGAGGAGAGGAAGGCTGGTGAGAGACCCCCACAGGCAAAGAAGGAAATCCCTGAAGGTTCCTAGCTGCCTGTGAGACGGGGAAAGACAGAAAGGCTGGTGGGAGACAGATACCCAGAGAAGAAAAGCTGCACAGGTTTCTGAGTCCCCTGTCACGGGGGTTAGGGGGAGCATTGGGGAGGGCTCGAATGACGAAAAAGGAAGCGACTCTGGACAGCTGAATGGGAAGGAGGCTCTGGTAGATGCTGCCACACCCTGGGTGTCTGTCCCAGTTACAAACGCAAGGACGCTGCAGCCACTTCCATTCCCCCCAAACCTACATTCTGTGGAAAAGATTCCCGATAAATGGGACTTTGCAGGACCTGTTTCAGATAATCATAGTCTGGCTCCTCTTTTCTTGGCAGGCAAACTGCCAAAAAAGCTGCCCCTTTCCCTGGTGGTACTTAGGTGGTGGGCACTGATTTGCTAACGAGTCATCTCAACTATCCCCCGAATCCTGGATTTCCCTTTTCTTTTCTCCCTTTCAAAGAAGAGGGCTGGAGTCTGTGCATGGGAAGAAACTGTACATGAAGGAGGAATCTGAGGCCCAGAGAGCCAGTTCACAGTCTTGTTAGAGAAGCCTGACAGCTTGGCTTGGGATCTGGTCCATGAGGCTTCTAAGAGGGTGAGAAGAATCCCAAAGTAGCCAGGTCTGGGTCTCTGCCTTCTCCTCTCCCTGCCACAGATGCCAACATTGCCCAAGAAGACAGACATTCCTCCACAAGGGGCAGTGGGGTAGAAGAGCTGAGGCAATCTAGGGGCTGCGCCTCAGTCTTTGGCAGCTCTCTGGAGAAGGGGAGGGGAGGCTGGGGCCTGGCCCTGTCCGGCTGGGGAGAAGCTGCCCCCGCTAGCTCTTGGCTCTACCGGCCGGCCTCCGACGACACAACGCTAACATCAGCACCCTGGGCAGGAAAGCCACCAGTTAACATGCCTTTAGCTTCTATGTAGTGGTGAGAGTGTGAAAGTGGGTTGAACTAGGGAGTCAAGGACACCTGAGTTCCAATCCTGATGGATATTAACTGTGTGACCCTGGGCAAGACAAGGAAGCTCCTGGGGCCACAGTGATTTGTGATTAAGCATGCTGGAAAGCTTAAGGGGCTAAAGAAATGTCATTTCCTCTCAGTGGCTCCCTCAGCCTCTTAGGGGGAAGCAGGGAAGGAAGAGGAGAAAAGGGAAGCTCAGGAAGCTGCAGGAGGCCTCAGGAACAGCAGAGCAGGGAGGGACCTGAGCTGTGGCTCTCAGCACAAACTAGACACCAAGGGGCTCCCGCTGCTACTCTGCCTCACTCGGACAATCTCAGTGATTCCCCCAGATGCAAATGACCACACTGAAAGCCCACAAGTGCCAGGAGTTGTCAAAGAAAGCCTGCAGGGGTGGGGTGGGGGGTGGGGTGAGCAGATTGCTTTGGGGCAGGCACTTCCTGCTGCTGCTTTCAAGAACATGTCAATTGAGGGCCTGAGTCCATTGGCTTCTGTGAATGTTGGGGTCTGTGAATATTTACCTCTCCCATTCCCCGAGATTCTAATGCAAGAGCTTGAAAATCATGATTCATTTCATCCACGGATCAAACCTGTTGGGCAATAAAAAGAAAAGGAAAATTAGACTCTTTACCTCACTGACAAAGGCCCACAAGCAGGCCTGCCTTCACTTCCAGCCCCCCTCTGGAGACCATTCTTTGGGGCCTCCCACCTCCCCCAGTCCACAGAGAAATGACAGAATTCACTCTCTTAACAAGGAAGTGCTCCCATCACTGTCAACAACCGTGGTTCATCTTGATGTTTCAGACTTCTAAATTCCTCATTTCCAATAGAACTGAGGTTTCCTTAAGTACTCTTTAACATCCATCTATAACAAACCATTCAAGCCAGGGTACAGCTCACAGCCTCCCCCAGCCCCCCAGAAGGGGATGTTGGGGTTCTACTTGCTGCCTCTCACAAGAGAGTTTCTGACACCACCACGTGCCTGGTGCTCCGCAGTTCCAACTTAGATGTCTGTCTGCCTGCCTGCCTGTATGCCCATGAGTTAGGGACCCTCGCCAGCAAGGAGGCCTCCTCCCCCCACTGTCTCCAGCTGCCTTACCCTCACGCCTACATTCGATTCTTCTTTACCAAGTGGCCCTGGTCCTATTTCTCTGGGAAACAAGCAGCCGCATAAATCCCTCCTGCTCCCGGCCCCCCAGAAAGCTCCAACAAACAACAATAAGGAAAGGCACTTCCAAGCTGGCACCGACCTTCAGACAGGTGATTTCACTCAACCTTCACAAGAACCCTGGCGGGAAGATGCTATTCTTATCCCCATTTTGCAGACTAATTTCCCAATGCCCATGCACCGTGGGGAGGAGATGGCAAGGATGAAAAGGGGAGCCTTTCCCCAGTCTGGCTCCAAGTGAACAAACCTTTCCAGGTTGATTTCCCTTAAGTTTCCCTTCTCACACCCTTTCTTCAGGCCAAAAGGCCCAGTGCTCCCTACACTCAGCATGCCATCTCCCACCTCCATGCTTTTGGTTCCTATCAGCATTTCAGATGCTGGAAGGGAATCCTTGCCCTTGAGGAGTGCACAAGCACATCTCTGATAGAAAATGGAGCCTATGTGTGAAGGATGCTGTACGCTAAGGAAAAAGAGGTCAGCCGCTAGGCTAGATGGACAGGCAGGATGTGGACAGGGCAAGTCTAGGAAGACCAACATAGGAAATAGCTAAAGTTGGATAGAAAAGAAGGCCAGCGATAATGGAAGGCTCTCTCTGCTGAAAAGAATAGAGGGCATCATGAAGCCTTTCTTTTGCTCAGGCCTAGACGGAAAGACTGGACAAAGGCAGGAATGGCAAAGCAATCCTTTACAGTGGGGCAAAGGGGTGATGAGGTACCTGGCTCCCTTGGGTAAGGAGATCTTCTCTTCCAGCTAGGGATCTGCCTAAGCCTCAGCCTATGATGTCCCCCTCAACACCAGCTCTACCTTGACAGGAAGAAGTCCAGGTCACAGAAAGGCTTCAACAGCAGGCCAGGAAATCTGAACCTGATTGTTAGGGAGCCGGCAGACTGGAGGGATGGGGAGGCACCATGTGATAATTATCATATACAAAAGTGATTTGTAACATGGTCATTAATAAAATCAAAATTCAGGTATTTGGATACAGCCAGGCGGAAAGGAATGAAGGAGGGCAGGGATCTCACCGCATCACTGCACGCAAAGCCAAAGCTCAAGGGTGTGATATTGGAAATTTGGGGATCTTAATATTGAGATCCATGATATAAACTTCCTATGGACGTGTAGGGGACTTGAAAACTATATTTCCCATGATTCAACGGGCTTCCTGTCTTACGTGGTGATGTGAGCCAACGTAAACAGAAGCTTAAATAGGGAGAACTTGATTGGTACTTCCTCTTTGCTAGGAAGCAGCCAAGGGGAAGATATGGTGGCATTTTGAATTAGATCTCAGCAGGCATGTGGTTCTCTTAATTATCAATATGGCTGTTAATAAAACCCAAATATCTTTAAATAGATGCATCTATATTAATTTTATCCGTAACAAGAGGTTATCTAAAGGACCCGGAGAAGCCTCTGGATGGACAGTCAGAGGAAAAAGATGATTTGGGAAACAGTCTAGCACGGACTCTAATGATCTGGACCACTGCTTGCATGCTTTCTGCCAAAAGCAAGACAGAATATTTCTTGCCTCAAAACTGGTCATTCCATTCTCTAAAGATGAGAAGAATCAACACAGGGAAACCCTATTCTGGAAAAGATTCTCTTCAACGAGAAAGCACTGGAAGCTGGGGTAGACATGGGAGCTTGACACTGAACCCAACCTTCTGGACAAGTGTTCAAAGGGTTCAGAAAAAGGATAAAACACTGAAGAAAGGGCAGGCAATGGAGGATTGATGCTGAAGTCCAGCATCATCTGAAAATATCACACGTACCGCTGGAGAGCTAAAGCTCAGAACTGCAACCCAAGGGTTTACGAGGAAACAGGGAGGATTCTAATGGGGAGACAAGGCCACTGCCCCGATGGGTGGGATGACTGACAAGGTCTGGGAAAGCAAAGTGGCTCAATCTTCTGCTAAGGAGAAACTTCTTGGCTTTGGCTTGTTAAGGACAATACAAAAACGCGCAATGAGGCTAAGAATTGCCAGGGCAAAGCAAACCATATCTTTGAGGACTAAAAGGACTGCCAGGTGATTACTGTCAGCAACCTCCAAAAGATGAGGAACAACAGGAGAGGCTCTGCACACCGTGAGAAGATGAAACAATGGCCCAACTTTCAAAAACCAGAAGAAAATGGAGTTAGCAAACTTTAGGTCAGCAAACGAAGTTAGGTTCCTGTATCATTACAGGTATAGCTAGTAAAAATGCAGAAAAGGAAGCATTCTATGTTAGAGATCCCATTGCGAGCCTAGAAAGTGTCCAGTGGACTGTGGGTTCTCACAAGTTCTTCAAGGAAAGATGAGATGATCACCTGTTGAGAACAAGGCAGCCAGGATTCTTGGAAACTGATCCAACTGGCCCAACTCCCCTTTCCAACCAAATTAGGATTCTAGAACCTCCCTCAGGACAATAGCCGACTCCATAGCACATCAAATAACACAAGGCTAGTGAATCAATATAAGTAACAGGGAATGAAGCATTTCACAATGGCTGCTTCTGGGCTCTTTCTATATGATTATATAACCCTTCCTATATCGTTATGACTTGAATGATGGAAAAAGAAATGCAAATTCCAGTTAGGATAGGTTTCCCTAAACAGGAACCGAATCTAAAATCACCAGAATGGGTGATGGGGCGGAGAGGGGGAAGGGGGGAAGAGTACTTGGAAAGACAAGATTCTGAAGTATATTAACCTGCAAGGACTTATTCTACATTAACTCATCTAACCCAACCATCTTACTTCACACACAAAGCTGAAGCTCAGGGAGACCGAGTTGTTAAGCCAAGACCATCTAGTTTCATGAATGGCATTTCCCAACTACACCATATGCCTCTCACTGTTCAACTACACTCCAATAGCATATAACAGGGTGTGGATGGGAACAAGCTGTGCACAAACCCAGGCAGATATATAATAAGATTAATTATATTATATATTAGCATAAATAATAAAAATATAATAACATCCAAATATATCATATAATATGTAACGATAAAAATACTTTTTTTAACAAAAAAATAAAAATAAAAATAAACGGTGAGCATTTGGATTGGAGGACAGCGTCCCACAGGTTACAAACAGGCCATCACCAGCATTTGGGGTTTGGGGGAGCTCCAGTTAGCAAACTGCACCAAAGCAATACAAAGGTCACAATGGGAAATGACAACTTAGAATCCTACTACGTCATGAAGAGGCACCATGTTTGCAAAGAACAAGAACAATCCAAAGTATAAAGAGGGAGCCTCCCCACAAATGAGTAAAGTCTTCGAGACCTCCCCACAGCTCAAACATTCATATAGCACTTCAGGGGTCTCAAAAGGCTTTACCTGGATCTCATTTCATCCTCACAACAGTTCTATGAGATTAGGTATTTATTTTCCTCAATGAGAGGCAGCTGAATGCCCCATGAGGGCAGCTAGGTATCGGTGAATAAAGTATAGAGCAGAGGTCGGCAACATATGGCTCTTTCTGCAGGAGCCATAAAGTCCATTTTTTCCAGGCGCTGTTACAGGAGCGGCACTGTGAGCACTGCACGGCTCTCACGAAATTACATTTTAAAAAAGGTGGCGTTTATGGCTCTCGTGGCCTGGAGTCAAGAGGGCCTGAGTTCAGATCCAGCCTCAGACATGTACTACCGGTGACCCTGGGCAAGTCAAGGCACCTTGTTTGCTTCACTTTCCTCTACCTATAAAATGTGTCAAAGGAGGAAATGGCAAACCACTCCAGTATCTCTGTCAAGAAATACCAAATGGGGTCTCAAAGAGCTGGATATGACTGAAACGATTGTACAGAAACCCACTGCATAGAGCACCAAGCTTGGAGTCAGAGAAAAAAATCAAACAGAAATTTAAGCACATATATGGTTGCAAAGGAAAACTATTGTACCGTAAGAAAGGACAAACAGAAAATCCTGGAAAGGCTTACATGAACTGATGCAAAGTGAAGAGAGCAGAGCTGGGAGAATAATTGATAGTTAGCAGAAATACTGTACAACGGGCAAAACAAGGTCCCAAGATAACCACAAGGGACGGGGAGGGGGAGAGAGGCAGACAGGTCACAAAGGTCATAAAGGTCAACGCTCTCCACAGCCAACACAGGAACAGCTGGAATCTGATTGCAGATCAAAGCACGTCATCTTTCACTTTATCTCCTTCATGATTTTTTACTGGGGAAGAAAGCAAATCTGAATTGCAAATGCCAGGAAAAAACTGTCTAAAGTTTTTTCTACATGTAATGAAAAAAAAAATTTAATTTGTAGGCTTAAAAAATGTAACCAGTGACACTTAGCTATGTGATTCTGGGCTAAAGTCATTTCACTTCATCTGTTTTCCTCAGTTTCCTCATCTGTCAAATGGGGGCGATAATAACAGCCCCTACCTAATGGGGCATTCTACAAACCTTAAAGTACTATATAAACACTAGCTGGTGTTACTAATTGGGGTGGGGGCTAAGACTGGGAGGTTTCAGGAACTTGCTTTGGAGTCACAGAGCTAGAGCCCAACTTGGGATTCAAATCCAGGGCTTTGTGTCTCAAGGTCAAGAATTATATCTATAATGTCACAATGAAGGTGGTGCTGAGTGTGGAAAAAGATCCAACGGGGACGTTGGCAACGTAAGAAAAATGTTCTCAACAAATCTAATAAGACAAAACATGAGAAGGATCCCGATTTGGGGATTTCTAGGCAAAGATACTGAAGTGTTTTTGTCATTTCCTTCTCCAGATTGTTTTGCAGATGAAGAAACTGAGGCAATGATCTGAAAAAGATAGAAACAGCTATCAAAATGGCTCCAGCAAAGCCAAGAAAGCAGAGCTCCCAGGGGTAAGTGTCTACACTGGGCCAATCGCATATGGAGTACTAGGCGAGTCCTGGATGCACAAGAATAGGAACATGCCCAAAGCAAGCAGAATGGAGAAGGGGATTGGAGAAGGAACAGTGATGATGGGCATCCTTGCTTCACCTCATATTCTAATAGGAAGGTTTCTCGCTTCTCCCCACTACAGGCAAGGACTGCTGGTTTCAGATGGGATGCGAGTCTTCATCTGAAGGAAAGCTCCCTCCATTCCAATGGTCTCCGGCAGGCCTCTAACAGGAAGGGGCACTGTCTCCCCATCTACTGAGATAATGCTGCAGGTTTTGTTGGTTTGGTTACTGATCTGGTCAATCATGCTGACGGTTTCCATCCCGGCATGCCTGCTATACACCCATCTCACAAACTCTCTTGGCCACATGGGCATTATAGGTGCATTCTGGGGCCACAAGTGTTAGACAAGAATGTAGAAATGACCCTAAAACAACAGACAGGAAAAAGTGTAGGGCAAGATCCAGCAGAGGAGTTCCATGTAAAGGCATCCTAATTCTGGGGGTGCCGTGGAACTGACTGACAAGGTTTCTCCTCCGGGATGGCAGGATCCACCCTTGAGGCCTTGGGCCTCACCAAGAGAACACTAATAAGGATGTGCCCATCAAGGGTATCTGGGGAATACATTCTCTAGAGGGGGCTCCTGACACTGGTCCAGGGTCACACATAGCTTGGATAATATGGACGGACCACAAATGAGTTCTAGAACTGAATTAAGGGGAGTGGGCTCAGGGGCCTTGGGAAAGCTCCCCAATGCTCTGAACAAGCCAAGCTTCTTCCTGAAAAGGATCTCTCTCTGAGGCACAGAATGACCCTCTCCCCAGTGGAGAGCTCTATGGGGGCTCCCTATGGAGATGACTGTGGTAAGCATTAGATGACACACCATCAGGGAATGTATGGAATGGAGGCAGGTGCATAGCACAGACCTGAGAAGGCTTAGGAGAACAAGTGACTGCCAAGAAGAAAAAGAACCCCAACAGGTGAGCCACACTGCTGTCTCCCACAGTTACAAATCCGGGGGGGTGGCCTTATGAATATGCTCAGGGGATCCTCAGCTCTGGAAGTCCTGGCTGTCCCACGCAATCACCTCCTCAAAAATCAGCCTGGCAAAAGGTCTCAGCATCTGTGGGTGGCCTCACAGACTCAGAAAGGACCTTAAGAACCTAGGGTAGCCCCTTCATCTTCCAGATGAGAAGTCCCAAGGGCCACGTCCAGTGTCAAGACCAGCCACCAGGTCCTGTCACGGGGCCTACACAGGACTTCACTGAATTCAATCATTTCATCTATAGACCATCGATGTATCTAGAGTTTTGGGAATCCACATGGATGGGTTAGTCTGTCAGCAGAAAGGTCCTAATTTTCAAAAGCAGAAAGGTAAGCTCTTCAGCCCTGGGGCGCAGGGGCTTCACTTCCACGCCTCCCTAAATTCCAGAGCCCAGCAGGGGGAAAAGGAAGGAAAAGCAGCAACCACAAAGAGCCAATGGTTTTGTCAAGTCAGACAAAAGAGTATGTGTGAGAGAGACTTCAGGAGCACCCCCCCCCCCCCCGCACCCTAATCTTTGGGGACAGGGAGGAGGCCAACTTGGGCACATCCTGAGGATTTCGGATATTCTCAGCCCTGAGGAAAGGATTTCACACATGTCCTGCCTAGGAAAGTGTATCAGTGCAACTAGATAGCACAGTGGATAGAGCAGCCACACCTGGATACAAATATGGCCTCCAACACATCCTATCTAGGTAACCCCAGGCAAGTCAAAACACACACACACACACACACACACACACACACACACACACACACACACACACACACACACACACAGCCTAGCCCTTGAGGCTCCTCTCAGAAGAAGGAAAGGAAGAATGGAGGAAGTACCTGCTGCTATGTGCCAGGTTCTGAGCTAAGCACTTTACAAAATTCTCTCCTGTGATCCTCACAAGGACTTGGGAAGTAGGTGTTATTATGACCTCCATTTGACAGATGAGGAAACACAGAGGCAGACAATATTATTTTCAAACTTTTCCAATATATTAGTGATGCTGATTTTCCCCTCTTTCTTTCATCTTTAAAAAATACTATTAGAGCAGCTAGGTAGCACAGTGGAAAGGGCACCAGGCCTGGAGCCTGGAAGGCCTGGGTTCAAATCTGGCCTCAGATATTTCCTAGCTGTGTGACCCTAGGCAAGTCACTTAACCCCAACTGCCTAGTTTCTGGTTTAGACTTGATACTCAGGCAGGAGGTAGGGATCTTAAGACATGAACAAAAACATTTTTAAAAACGAAACATTTGGTAAACTGGCCTCATGCTGTATCTTTCTTCTCTGAGATGGCTGTACCAAGAGCTACAATGTGTGTAAAGAATAAAAAAAGCTCCCAGTTACAATCACTGAATTAGCCCAGAGGCTAACGGTTCCCATTTGAGAGGTCCTCATAGGGCACCAAACCCAACCCACACATCCACATCCAAAAGAATTCCCCTGACCACCTCCTCACAAATGGTCATGGGGTCTCTGCTCAAAGACCTCCAGAGAGGGTCCTTGCCTTCTACCTTTTACCAGCTCTCAGCATTAAGGAATTTCTTCTGACATCCAGCCTTACTGGGCCTCTTCATCACTTCTTCCCTCTGCCAAGCAGAGTCCATTTTCTCTTGCATATGACAGACAGCTCCTTTGAACATGGGGGCCCTCCCATCTTCTCTGGCGGAATGCCTCTTCAACCATGCCCTCTTGAATCTTCAAGAGTTCCCTACTGCCTCCAAACAGGCCCAAGTTTCCTCTATCCTGACTTCTCCAACACCTCCCTGCCTATCTCTCTCTCCCCTTTTCAGCTAAACTCCTGGAAAAAACTGTCCACACTCTTTATCCACTTCCCCTCTTCTCATACATTGAAACACTGCAATCTGATTTCTAAGCTCTTCAGCTGACTAGAGCTATTTTCTCCATGTTACCAATAATGTTTTTAATTGCAAAATCTTAATGAAGATGGCTTCATGTGTCCAACAGAACTCTCTCCCCTGGCTTTCAGTCCAGCAATACCCATTGGCTATTTTCAAATGGATGAGAAACACTGAAACCGTACAATGCTTCCACCCTCCCATCTTTGTCACATGAACCTAACTATGCTCCCAAATCTTGCCTTGCCCTCTTAAAGCTGATTTTTTGAACCCAAGTTGAAATTCTCCCTCTCAATAACTCACTGTCAAGCACTGTCTCTTCCACCTTTGGACTGACATAAATCCCAGGTGACTCTTCTTCTCCATCTGACCATACAACCATTTTGGGAAGCATTTGAGTGCACCCACCACTGTTTCACCCATGAGGCAAGCCAGAGAACCTTTATCAGACATATTCTAAAATCTACAATAACAATAACCTAAATAAAAGAAAATTACTGACAGTCAAGAACCTCTAGGTTGAAATCTGGCCACTATTATTTCATCAGCCTAATGAGAATCCACATAGAAGCTCATCCCTTAATCAATCCAGAGCTGTCCAAACTATTATAACACAGGACTAGGGTTTGTAGAACTGCGGCCATCCCATTGTGCCCTACTTTTCAAGTATAAAAACCTTCTAGTGAATAATCTTCATAAACATTTCTAGAGCTCTTACTAGGTGCTGGGCACTATATTACATGCTTTCCAAAATCCTCACAACAACTCCAGAGGGAGGTGCTATCATCTTCATTTTATAGATGAAGAAACTGAGGCAGGCAGTTAGTTATGAAGTGACTTGCCTAAGGTCACACAGTTAGCATCTGAGGGTGCACTTGAACTTAGGCCGTCCTGACTCCAGGGCAGGTACTCTATGCCAGTCAACCCATCTTTCATTAGGAAACACTGAGAATCTGCTCATTTGGAAATCCTACACAAGGAATTTTTCCACAACTCAAAATGGCAGGATAACTTACATGGTCTCTTCCAGAAGGGGACAGTTTTCTTTCCTATAATCTTACAGCAATACCAGATCACTATGTTTTGATTTACATATCTACATCTCAAACTGCAATTTCAGCTGCTAAACCATCTTTTCTCCAGGCTGTGTGAATGGAATTAGCTCACCCTCATTCATTCTTTAGACTTTAGCCACCAGGAATAATGTCACCCACTCAACTTAGAAGTGGGGAGGGGGAGCTCTGTGGCCCACACTTGATAGTAAATGACAAATCAAAAACAAGGGGCTGCCCTTTGGGCAGTCCAAAACAGGGTCGAGGCTGCCGCCATTTGTCCCTGTGAAACTGGAGGTGGACCCAGGAAGTGTGGAAAGCTGCTGCCTTTTAAATAGGCTGGTCACTTCCTGTGGAGGCAGTTGGCACTTCAAACTTGGTGTGGAAGGATCTCTGGTGAGACCTCAGACGGCTTCCCTCTGAACTGTCACGTGGGTGAGTCAGGCTGACTCTCCTTGTCCTCCCTCAGCATTTCTGGAAGCTCCAGCCTCAGGGAGGCCTCTCTTACCTCTCTTCTTAGAGGAGGCCTCGTGGCCAGAAGCCTGGTTGAATTCACCTCTGTGCCTCCTCTGCTGGGGCCTCTGATCCCGGTCAGAGTTTCTCTCTCTCATTTTCCTTACCTTCAGCCTTCCTAACTGTAAATAAACCCCCATAAAAGTCATCCTGCCTTGGGTCTCTTTTATTTTGGAATCGAGTCTTCGATCCCTGGTGACCAAACTTTAAATATCCAGTCCAACCATCATCTTTCCCATTTTCCCCTTTTACAAGTCCACCAAGATTACTTCCCAACTGAGAATATTAACTAACGCCCAGAAAAGGAGTTAAGGGAACTTCAATTGCACTGAGGTTTCCTCACCCCAACCAGGAGTCACAGGGACTGCTCAGCCAAGGGGAGCTCTCTTCTCTGACCCAGAAGCCCCTGGACCTTGGACCTCCCTCGGGATACAAGCTATTGCTTGTATACATAAAAAGGTGATCAGAGAAGCAATCGCTTTCTTTGGAGTGTGTTTATCATGTTAGAGAGTCAATTATCTTACAGCATAGGAAGAAACTAGAGGAGCTTTAGCATAAAGGTGTTGTACATGCTTGTATATGGCAGGCCAAATAACATCCCATTGGATGTAATGTTCGAGGATTGTCCTGGCACTTCCTGAGATGACACCCAAAGGAACCCAAACAGGAACTGGAAGGCATCCACACAACTAGAATCAGAAAGAACTCCAGCTTCATCTAACTACTTATGTTATGGTGAGGAAATTGAGGCCTAGAGAGGAAATGAGCTGTCCAAGGTCATAAAGTCAGGAAAAACAGCCAAGAGTCACACCCAGGTCCTGGCTCCAAATGGGGAATTCTTTCCAAACTGGAAATTATGAGAATTGGCACCCGATAGAACAACAGGATTTATTTTGCTAATGGCCCTAATTCTCCAAATGACAACATCTGGCCCAATTCCTACTTAAATGCTTGGTGGAGAAAGAAAAAAAAAAAACCCAACCCCAAGTTACTCTATCATTAGAGCCCTTAGTTGGTACTGCCCTCTTTAGGCAAACAGGACCGACTTCCTCCAGAGTTCAGCCAGTTCCTCCAACATCATCCTCCATCTCTCCCCTCAGCACCTTTGCAAATGCCATTCCTATGCCTAGCCTGCTTTCAAGGCCTTGTCTAAAACTGCTCCTACACATGTAATGTTGTGCCTGGGCTCGTGTCTGCTCCCTCCATGGCCTCCTCTAACTCTAACTTTGGAAGAGGCGGAAGGGAAGGTGCCCTTCAAGGGAATGATCTGAGGTAGAAACTGGCTCCTTCCTCTGGGAAGCCAAGGATGCTCTCCTTGGGGGCTTTGCCTCCCCAGAGTCTGTGACAGGGAGAATTCCAAAATGCTTGCTGGCTGACCTTCCAGATTTACAGCCAGGATCCCAAGACTTCTCATCGCCAAATCAAAAAGGAATTTGTTTTGTTTTCTTAAATCACCAAAGGAGTATCCATCCTTAAAAGCTGATGCCACCAACACACAGAGCACCAGGCCAGGAGGCAACAAGATTTGAGTTCAAATCCATCCTTAGACTAGCTATGAATGGTCAGCCTAGGATTCCTCATCTGCAAAATGGAAATAAATGCACCTACCTCCCAGGGTCATTGTGAAGATCAAACAAGATACCCTTTGTATAGTGCTTGACGCACAGCAGACTTGTAAATGCTCATTTCTTTCCCTTCCAGAGTCCTCATAATCACGTTCTCCCACAAAAATGTAAAATAAAAAGCACAGACAGTTGAGTGACACAGTGGATAGAAAGCCAGGTCTAGAGACGGGAGGTTCTGGGTTCAAATTTGACCTCAGACACTTCCAGGCAAGTCACTGAACTCCAATCGCCTAGTTCTTAGCCCTCTCCTACCTGGGAACCAATACTTGGTTCTGATTCCAAGATGGAAAAGTTAAAATTAAAATTAAAAAAATTTTAAACCCTTCCCTTCCACCTTAGAATCAATACTGCGTATTGATTGCACTGACCAGGGTCATTCTTGAATGTGCATCACAACAACGCAACTGGAGAAAGTCCGAAGCTTGCCAAAAAGCTGGGGCCTCAGAGGGTTCTCAGGTAAACTTGGCAGAATCTACTTAGCTTTTGTTCCAAGACATCTTGGTTTCACACTTCTAACTAAAAATGGTTCAAGTGGCCTGAAAATAGCTTACCATTCAAAGAAATGCTCTGATTCGACTCTGTCCAAGCAGAAGCCAGACACAGCTACAGCCACACATTCACCGGCATGTGGCCTGGGCCCCCTCCCTATCCGCCTCGTTTTGGAAGACGGTTCTCAGCCCCCAAACACTCTGGGATAAATATAGGCCCCAAACAGTCATGACTAACTTGCTAAATTTGATGGAAAACGTTTGTCTCCCTGAGACTCTTCAAAGCCTTTCCCAATACTGCTGCCCAATCAGGCTGGCCAGGGAGCTGGCTCGCCTCATCCTAGAGCAACAGAGAAAATGCCTTCAGCCAACTCGGTAGGAGAAACGGGTGAAACTCAGCAATGCCAGTACACAGTCAGGATTTCATCTCACAGCAATCCGTTTTGGGGTGGGATTTTCAGCATGTACAAGTGAGGCCTGAATTTCCTCCCTTAGGAGCTGACCATAGCAGGAAACCATTCTAGTCTCGTCCCTCCAAACAAACCAGCTCCCCTTGCCCTAAGTGGTGGCAGAAAAGAAGAAATGAACATTATTTAATCCCACCTTTCAAATGTTCTAACTGCCGCCACCTGCAGACCAGACCTTAAGAAGCTAGGAGGGGGAATAATGCTCCTTCCAAATCACTGCAAACTCCAGAAAATCCACTATTACTACTTGGCCAGTTGTCCACACTACAGAATACCAAAAAAGAAATATTCAATGCCCACTATGTACCAACCACTGCTCTACCTCCAAATATCTTTTTTGATCATGAGTTATCATAAAAAGGTAAAAGGAAAAATAAAGAGATGAAGAGCTCAAGATGAGGGAAAATTCTTAGCCAATCAAGGGCTGGCTGGAGGTCACAAAAAGAAAGACATAAAACAAATAGAGAACATTACAAGATGCAAAATGAATAATTTTGATTATTTTAAGTTAAAAAGGTTTCGTACAAACGTAACCAAGATTAGAAGGGAAATAAACTGGGGGAAATGATTCTAACAGATTTGATAAAGGTCTTAATTTCTCAAATCTATAAAGGACTAAGTCCAATGTATAAGAATACAAGCCATTCCCCAGAGGACAATGGTCACAGGATATGAACAGGCAGTTTTCAGATGACGAAAAAATGTTCAAAATCCCTCTTGATTAGAGAAATGCAAATTAAAACTAAGGTACCACCTCACACCTAGCAGATTGGTCAATATGGCAGTAAGGAAAGTGGTAAATGTTGGAAGGAATGTGGCAAAATTGGAACACTTATGCATTGTTGGTGGAGTTGTGAATTGATCCAACCATTCCAAAGGGCAATGTTGCTCTTTTGGTGGCGGCAAAAGATTGGACAATGTGGGTGTCCCTCGTTTGGGGAATGGCTGAACACAATAGAGTACAGGATGGAATTCTATTGCACTGTAAGGAAGGATGAGGTGAGACATCCATGGACAGATGCAGGAGAAGGTGGTCCACAGGAACAGCAACAACCAGAGCAGCAGGGAAAGGAAGCCCAACTCCAACATTTGTTTATTTGGGTTTTGCTGGGGGTAGGGGTCAGTTTCCTATAAGTATTCTTTCTGACCACTATGGAGGTGTGTTCTTCAGTATAATGCATATATAACCCAGATCAAATAGCTGACCATCTCCTAGAAGGGGGAGGCAGGGAGACAATTTTGGACCTGAAAACCTCAGAAAATTTATGTGCCAAATTATTACCCTTAATTAGGGAAATAAAAGCATCTTTTAAAAAAGTAAAAGCTTCTATACAGCCAGTGAAGAAAAGAAAATGTTCTATTGGGGAGGCGCAGCACCAAGGACTTCAGAAGGCGAACAGAAGCGGGGATCCCCATTCCTCATGAAGGTGATCAAACGGCAGGAAAAGTTCCCCAAGGAAGTGCAAGTTACAAGAGACCCTTAGAAAATCCTCCAAACCATTGGGAACAGGAGAAAATCCAAAGCCAACATTGCTGAGGTTTTTGCCTCACACCCAGATTGGGGGGGGTGGGGAGTGCACCCTATCAAGCTGTCCCTGGAAGGCAGCCCCATGGGCTCCCAGGAAGCCTGGGGGTGAGTGGGAGTGGGGAACCAACAACTGATAACAGTGTGGGGAGAATTCCAAAGAGGAGACCTGGGCTGAGCACTGGGCCGAGAGGGACCAGCTCCAGGTTGTGGGTTGTCCCCCCAGAGAACGTAAGGAAGGGAGGGTCTGGGCTCCCTCTTCTCTTGCTGGCTCCAAGGCAGAGGTGCAGTGAGCAAAGGCAAAGGGGCTCAGTGTCTCTTCTGAGGCCACATTTGAGTCCCCTAGTGTCCCCCCCAAAACATTTAATTGTCATCTACACAGACCCTGCTCGGGGAGCTGAGGGGGGACTCTCTCCCCTCAGCCCCACCCTCAGTCTCCCCAAGGCTGGGCATAACCCTGTCCTTCTGCCCTTCCCTGCACTCCTACCACCAACATCCACGCTCCAGGAACTCAGGGCTATGGACCTCACTGCAGCACTCCACCTCAGTCTCCTCATCTGAAAAACGGGGCTAAAAGGGCGCCCTCCCTCTTCGGCCCAGCGTAGCTCCCTTTGTTGTGCCCTGCTAGGACTACAGGTAACCTCGTTAGCAAGGCCACTGCAAGGGGTCGCCATTTCTTGCTCAGATTTTATGGAGAAGGAAACTGAGGCAAAGACGGAGTGCCTGAGGCTGGATTCGAGCTCCGCCCCGCCGGGCCTCCCTGCTCCCCCGGGCCCAGCTATACGCGCGCTCGGGGTTTGAGCCGGCTTCAGGTAGGGTCTCGGGGTCTCAGCGGTCTCCTCTGTTCGCGTGGCCTGGACCAAGGGCTAAGGACAGGCGGCAGGAGCCGAGAGCGCGGCCCCGACTCAGGGGGCCCCCTGCACAAGGTCCTGTCCAGGACGCTCGGAGCTGGTCATGTATCCGCCCCCGCTGGACCCCAACCCAGGAGCCCCCAGGAACCCGGCCCGCGCAGACAAAGCAAGAGGCGGGGGAGTCACGGAGCCTCCCGAAGAGGAGGGCGGATTGCTGGCCACGTGCTGATCCCTGGGAGCCCATAGGACAGGCGGGTAAACTGAGGCTCCAAGGTCACCGGGCC
This sequence comes from Gracilinanus agilis, assembly GCF_016433145.1. Taxonomy (NCBI): domain Eukaryota; kingdom Metazoa; phylum Chordata; class Mammalia; order Didelphimorphia; family Didelphidae; genus Gracilinanus; species Gracilinanus agilis. Next base: position 1,975,817 of record NC_058131.1, on the reverse strand, counting down.
CCGCAGCTTCACAAAAGGCCAGGCTGGGCCTCTTTTTACCAGTCCTTCTCATAGGGCCGCGCCCCCTCCATTCTCCTTCCCCCTCGGGCCCCCGCGGCGCGGCGGGCCCCAAGCGCGCATGCGCGATGGGCCGTCCGCGCGGCTCCCCCCTCCCCCCCCCGCTGAGCAGGCCCTCCGAAGAGGGGAGGGACGGGCCGCGAGCGGGGAGGGGGAGCACGGCGGCGCGTGAGCCCACGCTGGGGCACTTACGGGGCGGCCGCCGCGGCCCGGGGACACCGACCGACCGTTGGGCCCGCGGCTGCTCCTGGTCGTCGGGCGGCGGCGGCG
>NC_058131.1:1953340-1970938 GCF_016433145.1 Gracilinanus agilis | reverse complement strand
GAGACACACAGGGCACACTCACAACAACATGGCCGCCGCCGCTACCGCTGCCGCCGCCGCCGCCTCCCGGCCGCGCGCCCGCCGCCGAGGACGCCGACGTGCGCGCCGCCGCCGCGCGAGGAACCTTGGGAGCGCCTGGGGCCCGGGCCCCTGGGAACGCGCGCACAGTCGCTCCGGCGCCCGCCGGCTAGGGAGCGCGCACGCAGCGCAACCCACCCTCCCTACGTCCCTGTGGGGGGCCCCCCTTGGACGAGGAGAGCGCATCAGCTGCGCGGGCTCCCTCTTCCGTCCCACCCATTGGCTGGGGGCGGTGGCGGCTGCGCGCGCACCCTCCGGCCGGCTCTACCCCGCCCTCCTGGAGGGGAGGGACCACTTCCGAATCTCCCCTCCCCCACTTCCTGCCGAGCCCCTCATTGTTCTGGCCCCTCGTGGGCTAGCCTCCCCCCACTTTGACTTGGTCGTGGGAGCCGCCTCCTGGAAGGTTCCCCTACTTTTCCTCCCCAGCATCCCCGTCTCCACCCCCATCCTCCAGGTGTAAAAGAGGGGGCTGGGTTTAGAGAACCGGAGCTGGGGCACCTCCCTGCTGCCTGCCTCAATTTACCCCTCTGTGCAATGGGGCTAAGACCAACACCTTCCTCCCAGGAGCCAGCCCAGTGTCTGGGGGAAGGAACCCTGCTTGCCTCCATTTTCCCATTTGTCCCACCTTCTGCTCAGATTCTGGGGGTTGGGGGTGATGGCTTTGTTCTCATAGACCTGTATCCAATGGGCTCCATTCCTGCTTGAATACTGGCCATCCCTTTTCCTCCCCACATCAGAAGCACCCCTGTCCGCTTAAGCAGGTTGGGGACATGAGCAGATGAGCCAAGAAAGAGGCCTCTCTACCCCCCAACGAACCCAGGACACCGTTCAAGGCACTGCTTACTGAGCAGGAAATGTCCCACCAGGGCAGGAGGAAGTGCTTGTAGTTGTCAACTTGAAATCTGGAAACCCCAAGTTTGTCCCTGTTCCCCAGAGAACTTGCTTGGGAGAGTTCTCAGACTTCCACGTCAGACGGAATAATAGACCTTAAAGTACTTAGACCAGTGATGGGCAAACTATTCCCCGCGGGTCAGATCCAGGCCGTAGTTTGCCCATCACAACCTTAAGCAATTCCCTAATCCCTACATCTGGATGTGGAGGCGGAGTGATTAGGCAAATGCTTAAGGCAGTGATGGGCAAACTACGGCCTGGATCTGACCCGCGGGGAATCGTGTGCCCATCACTGACTTAGACCTAAGCAGATGCTAAGAACCCGTTTAGTCTTAGAAGTGGGCCCCATTGGATCAGAGCTGCTTCCCAAGAGGACCAACACCTGGGCAGGGACCATCCTTTTAAAATCTATTGTAATTAGGCCACTCTCCGGTACCCCGCCCCAGCAGGCCTGGTTGTATCCTGTCTGGGTAGTTTGGACACTCCCCTTTCCTTGTAGCCATGGTACTGTCCATCGAGCATGTGTCCATGTCCTCAGAGCCCCAGAAAGGTATGTGAGCTCCCCAAATTCCAAATAGTGGACACTAGCTCTTTCCTGATTCTGACTAACAGTTCTGTGGTTTTTTCCAAGTTAAGTCTCCAGGGGAGAACCTTGCTCTAAGATATGGGCCCCTTTCTAATATCTCCATCCGCCCCCCCCAGAGGAGCCTGGCTAGCCTGCTATTGGGGAGACACAAAAAAAGGAAGGCGGTAGGGGTTAATGGAGCGCCCACTATGCACCCAGCTCTGAAGGTAGAGCCCACTGTACCCAGGCACTGGGCTAAGCATTTTACAATGATCTCATTGGACCCTTCCCACAAATGGCCAGAGTTGTCCCTCTCTGACAGATGGGGAAACTGAGGCAGACAGGGTCCCCTGGCTACGAAAGTGCCTGGGGCCAGGGTTGAACTCCAGTCTTCCAGATTCCAGGTCCCAGCAGTGCTACTGCCAGGTTGAGTGGCTACATACATGCAAAGTGTACCCCACTTCCCTTTTTATAAATTATTAAGACACAATGTTAACAGAGTGAGCCTGACTGGGCGGGAGCCCCTAGAGCACTGCAGTGCTTTCCATTGCCTTACCTGGACCTCAGTTCCAAGGGTGAGAAGTGGACATTGAGGAGACCTTGCAAACTTCAAAGTCCACCCCCTGCCACCACTACTGAAAAAGTCCCCCTCTCAAGCCACCGCCCTAAGCCAAATGGTCCAAAGCTCCGGGAAAGTCCCTTCTTGACAGGAGAAGCCTGCTACAGTGAAGTGAGGGGTTTATGCCATTCTTACAAGGCTGGAGACAGAGTGTGGCTTCACAAGGGACACATAGGAGCAAATTCACATCTTCAAGACATGATCGAGGCTTGGAGGCTCCTACAAAGAGGAGGACTATCTGGGAGGGGCTGATGCGGACAATCCCGCCATTGGGTTGGATACGATGGGAGGACTCAAGATGGGGACTGGAGGCTTGAGCAGTGGGGATTTGGGGGACCTAAGACCATCAGCCTGGGACTCGCGACCGACTCCCTTAAGGCTTTAAGGCCTTTGTAAGGATTGGGTGGGGGGAGGGGGTCCTCGAAAGGAGCTGGGAGCGGGACACACCAGCTTTTACCAGCTTTTTGGAGATATCAATAACTCTTCATAGCTTGAGAAGAACATGCTAATTTCTCACTCCACCCACAAGGAAACTCGTCCTGGGTGACTTCAGAAAACTCCTCCAGCATGCTAATACAAGGCAATCGGGGTCAGGGAGAGATCTGAACACAAGACTTCTTTGTGTCAAATTCAGCAGAAAACCAGAGGGAAAAGGGATTTCTGGGGAGCTCACCAGAGGCTGGCCATCCTGTTGGGAAGAAGAGGAGGCAGCCCTCAGTTAGCCTCCGGTTCAGTCCAAAGGGAGGGAGGCAAACCTTCAGTCTTTACTCTGGACTGGACCTCAGTTTACCCCAAAGGTGAAGCTCCCAAGCCCAGCATCTTTACCTGTTCCGTTTGGGGAAAAGCTTAAGGCTGAACTTTGTAGCCCAGCATTAGGTCTCTGTGGTATTTTGCCTTTTGTTTCTCCAACACTATAAATGGTTAATACAAGGCTCGAGTCAGAGACAGCGACAAGACAAGAGTGTCAACTGCCTGTTGGTTCTTCCTCTCCTAGCAGAGATGTTTGCATTTCTCTAACTCTGGGTCATGGTAAGGAGGACAGATTTGTGCCAGGCAGGGAGAGGACTGAGTCTTTCTTTCATGTGGCACAGGAATTGGATGGAAAGATCAGCAGGAAGAGCTGTTGCCTCTCTTCTGAGAGAGAGGCTTCTCAGCCACAGCACTCTCTGGAGAACAATGGAAGTGCTTTTCAGGGGGTTAAGAGACTGAGCTGCTAAAGCCTCCCTGTCCCCTCCCCCCATCTTAGACAGGGTGTGTGTTATTAGAAATTTTGTACTTTTAAAACTACATTACCCAGGAACCCACTGACTTCCTGTCATTATGTACTGATGTAGACAGGGGATAAATTTGGTGGATTTCCGGGGCTAGATCTCTCTCCTTCCAATGGTGGCTTGCAGCTGGGAACATGGGTTGTTTGAATAGGTACATTAGCCATGGGCATATGGTTTTATTTTGTTACCTTTTTAATCCTTTACTCCTAATGACTGCTAGTCAACCTTTTAAAAATATAATATTGAAATTATTATTTTATTATTATTATTATTCCTATTGACTCCCAGAGGAGCATAGGGCCGCAACCATCTCACGCCAACGGACTCTGTTCTGGGCAACTTCCACCAACTGGGCATATCTTTGCCAGGTCTTTTTTGGCCTTCCGACTTTTCTCCTCCCTGGTGGGTTCCATATTTTTTTTTTCATAGCGTCCTGACTGATGGGATACTGAATTGTTCTTTCCCAGAGTCTGGTATTGGAGATCTTTTCAGGCCATCTGATGTTGAAGATTTGACGTAGGCCTGGAGTTTGTTGGCTTTTGCCAGCACGCGTCGTGGACTCTGTTGGAGAGCCATCTTCCAGACTAGGCGATCGTTGGTTTTGTTGGTTTAATGAGGTTGCAGTTTCTATAGCAAGTGAGATTTTTACGGGGTGAGGTTGCTAGCCCCGCGCCCAACCCTCCTCCTTTTTCAGCCGGGCTTGGGACCGTCCTTGGCGGAGTTAAAATTATTATTATTATTACATATTATTATTACATATTCATTTTAATTTTTACAGGTGTCAGGTGGGGCCCAAAGAGAGCTGGACAACAGCAGACCCTCAGAAGAGGAGAGCAGCAGAGGAAGGGAAACGGGGAAAGCACAGAGTTCGACAATGGCTTCTGGAGATCTGCCTTGGGCAGGCGAGTGCCGCTAGGTATGGATGTCCTGTCTGAGACCCTTGCACAGATCCACTTTTCCCAGGGAGTGCGTCCGTGACAGTGAGCACAACATGTAATTGTTACTTGTTTGTGAATTAAACATCCTGTCTTTAAACTGTGTCATCTGGCTGACTAGAGAAAGTCAACATGTTGCTTGTGGCTTGGGAGCAACGGTTCAAAGAGGATTCTGACCCACTCAGTCTTTCTTTTCCTCAGCCAGTGCCTTCTTTTGTGGGCTGAGAACCCACTGGGGGCCACAGGATGGACTTCTACCTTTAGAGATAGTCTCAGCCAGGGTTATTGTGGATTTAAAAAGGGGAGTATAGATAAAATGCTCCGCATAACCATCATCATGGCAGCCAGGTAATAGGTAGATGGAAAAGAATGCGAGACCTATAGTCAAGAAGACTTGAGTTCAAATTCAGCTTCAGATAATGACTTCAGACAATGGGACCTTAGGCAAATCACTGTCTGTTTGCCTTATTTTCCTCATCTGTCAAATGGGCATAATAGCAGCATTGACTTACCTCCCAGGCTTATTGTACTGATCAAATGAGAGAATAATTGCTAAATGCTTGGCACGGTGCCCGGCATTTAGAAAGTGGGGCATAAATGTCAGGTTATTGTTGCTCTTATTATCCAGGCCGAGCAGACTGCCTGTCTGGAGATAACGGCCATTCCCAGTTCCACTAACTTTCTTTCCTCCTTAGGTCAGAGACTGATCTTGAGTTGGAAAGTTCAAGGCAGAAGCTAAGCTCCCATCAGACAGCCACTCGGGAAAGGCTCCGGGGAGGGGGGGAGCTCAGCCGTGGCCAGTCAGGGCTGACTTGTCCTCGGGGCCTCCTTGAGAGCACCAGTCTGGCGGGGTCTGAGCAGGAGCAATCCCACCTTGATCCTGCCGCCTCCACATGGATTCCCATGGAGAAGACCTGTCCCAGGGCTCCCCAAGGCCCATGCAGCTCTGGAAGCCCCCAAGGGTTGGACCAGCAGCAGCTTCTGCCCACAGGCTCATCCTGTACTTCAGCGAGTCTCATGGGAACACTCAGGACTTGGGTTCTGGGTTTGCTATTACCCTTTCAGACACAGAGGGAAGTCTAGCACCTGGCTAGTGTTTGCTACAAGGGCATGGCTAGGAGGTCCACCTCAGTCATCCTTGGAATTAGTCTGGAACACAGGCCTGGAGGTGCCCAGAACAAGGGCAGCCCCTAACTTGACTCCTAGAGGTGCCCTTCAGAGGCATAGGAGGGTGGCAGCTCTTGGCCAGTGGCCCCAGTCTTCCCTAGGGTGCCTGAAAAACATCTTTAGTTGCTCCTTGCATCCCTTGCCAACATCCTCCTCTAGCTTTTCGGCCCTAAATTCCAATAGAAGCCTCTTCTTTCCTCACTCTTCCAGCTTTTGCAGGCCGCTGCTCTCCCCAAAGCAACCAGCGATCTCTTAGTTGCCAAATCCAGTGGCCTTTTCTCAGTCCTCACCCTTCCTGGCGTCTCTGCGGCCCTGGACCCTATTGGTTGCGTCCTTTCTCTAAGTCCTTGGGGGATGCTTCCCTCCTGGTTCTCCTCCTACCTCTCTCGACTGCTCCTTCTCTGTCTCCTTGCTGCATCCTCCTGCGGGTCCTGCTCTCTAACCATGGGGGTCCCCTCAAGGCTCTGGCCTAGGCCCTCTCCTCTTCTCCCTCCATCCTACTACCCTCGAGGATCTCCACAGCTCCCAAGGCAATGGTCGGATCTACTCTCTACTGACCTCCAGGCCCACCCCTCTGACGTGTCCAGAATTCAAGTCATCCCCCTCGCTTCCTCCCTCCCTCATATTATGGTAGGGGGCTCCCCCCTCCTCCCAGACCTTCAGGCACGCAGGCTAGAAGTCTTGCTCATCACTATCTCTCAATCCCTCCCTCCCTCCCCCCATATCCCATCTGTCGCTAACCTCAGTTCCTAAGCATCAAGAGCCTACTATGTGTCAGGCCCTGGACGAAGCTCTGAGGAGGCAAAAAGAGGCAAAAGACGGTCCCTGCCCTCAAGGAGCTGACCTGGAATGAGGCAAGAGGACACAGATATACCGGAGCAGCTACAGGCAGCCAAGTCTCAAAAAAATGAGCCTGATTGACCGGGAAGGCACTAGAATGAAGAAGGGCTGCCCAAGGCTCCCAGGAGGGGATGGGCTTTGGGGTGCAACTTAAAGGAAGGCCAGGAAGGCAGGAGGGAGAGTCTGCTAGGCAAGGGGAATAACAGGGAGGGAAAGAGAGGGAGGGGGAGAAGCAGACTGAGACAGAGAGAAAGAGAGGGGGAGGAGGGAGGAGAGAGAGGCAGAAAGAAGGGGAAGGGAGAGGGGGAAGAAGGAAGGAGGGGGGAGAGGCAGAGAGAGACAGAGGGACAGGGAGAGAGGGGGGAGGAGGAAGGGAGATGGGGCAGAAAGAGAGAGTGAGAGCACATGTTTCTATGAAGATGTCAGAAGGAGGAGGGGCGTCATGGAAGTGAAGAATCCCTGCTCTGGCCCTTGGGTCGAAGAGGAAGGTCTCCCATAGCCTGGCAGAGGTGTCGAGCCTGAGTGATTCCTCATCAGAGATGCCCAGCACAGCCCCCCCCCCCCACTGCCCTGACTTTGTCTCCCTGCTTGTGTGCAGGCCCCTCTCTGGGCTTCTTCTGATGGAGGTTCCAGGCCAGTCATTTCAGTCACAGGGTCTGGGAGGCGTCGCTGCAGACGGTTCCGATGAGGACCGAGGTGGCCGCCGGTCCTGCTCAGACTCAAGGGCCGTCTCTAGGGCGACAGGACCAGGCAGAGGTCACCGGGAACCTGGCCAGGTATTCCTTAACTGGTCCCCACGCTGCAGCTGTGGGAATATTTGGGTTGGCAGGAGATAGGGTGGAGCCTGTTATGGGGAAGCAGGCCAGCTGGGAGGAGTCTGCTCCCCTGTTCTTCAGGGCTGCTGGGCTGGCCAGTGGTGTGGGCACAAAGACAGTGGAGGGGGCTGGGCTGTGGTGATCCTGCATCACAAGGTCAATGGCAGCCGCATCCTAGAATAAATGCCCAATCCGGGGTCAGAGGACCTCAATTCAAATCTCAGTTCTGTTATCTACTATCGAGGTGACCCTGGCAACTTGATTAACTTCTCGGGGCCTCAGTTTTCCCATCTGGAAAATGGACCCGATAATCTCTAAAATTCCCTATGAATCTGGGCGTTCTGAATCTCTCCTTGGGATCTCAGACCTACCTGTTTGGGAGAATATGGAGCCTTTGGGGTCAGATCTACTGGGACCCTGAAAAGAGTTGGCTCTGGACAAAGTCCCTGGTGGGGGGGAAGAGGGGGATGTTATGTCCAGCCCAGGTTATTGCTTCCAAAGTGGAAGGAATATAAGAGAGGCCACACAGTCACCTCCTTTGGACACTTCAGGAGATCTCTGAGCCCTCAGCCTGGCTGGCACGGATCCTCTGCACTATCCTCTTGCTTTTATGGCTCTCCATCCTGGGAACATCATAAGGGTTGGATAGGAGGACAGACGTCAAGCTGGGAGGCCATCGACACTGGCCCCTCCATTCACTGAGGCCCAAGTCCGCGTCCCCCCACCTGGGATCCACCCAAGCCTCCGAGCCAATCTGTTCTCTCTCAGCCTCCCCTCATGGCCGGTTCATGTGCTACTGGCCAGACGGGACCTCGTACCATACTCTGCAGCATTCTTCTTCTCCACTATCAGCAGTCATATGCTCTGGGGCTTGTTTACCTCCACAAGGTGCCTCCTCCCCCTTTATCTCACCTGTTGCTGTGACTCAACAGCGACGGTGGATCTCCATGATTCACGGCCACGCAGTTTCCCCAGAGTATTATTGCTGTAAGGATGACCTTTGGTGCCAAGACGCGGCTTGGGGCAGCCTAGAATGGCACCACCCACCTTCCCAGAGGCAGTCCAGGCTTCTCTCTTCTTTTCCTTCTTCTTCTTCTTCGGGTCTGGCCCAGCTCACTGTGCCTCAGTCCAGAACACCCACACACTGCGAGACTGGCTCAGCAAGCTGTCTATCCAACATAGCATAAGCTGGGCAAGCAGGGCTCCCGATCCACTTGGTGTGTCCTGTGTGGATGGTCAGGACAAACTCTTTGGACCAAGTATGGATTTCACTGTGGAGGCCTGGAGGATTCCAGCACTTGCTGCAATGTCCTCTCCAAACAGTAACACTTTCGAGATCTGAGGGCACGAGAGATGAAGCTCGATGGCTCCGTCCAACATCTTGGATTGAGTCCTGCACCAAACAGGAACTAGTGCGGACACTCCCACCAAGTCTCTGAGTTGTAAGCAACCTCCTGGCCATTTATTCCAACCTCTCTCTGAGGAAGAACTCTACAATATCCCCAACCAGCGTTGGCCAGCCTCTCTCTGAAGCCTTCCAGGATGGAAAAGCCCATCGTGTTTTTGGAAGACTCTCCTTGCCTGGAAGCCATTGCTGATGTCCTGCCTTAATCTGGCCTTTCTGACTTTGCCCAGTGCTTACATTTATAGCCTCGATGGCCAGCATCATACAGGTTCTTTTTTTTTTTTTTAAGCCCTCACCTTCTGTCTTGGAGTCAATACTGTGTATTGGTTCCAAGGCAGAAGAGTGGTAAGGGCTAGGCAATGGGGTCAAGGGACTTGCCCAGGGTCACATAGCAAGAAAGTGCTTTAGGTCAGATTTGAACCCAGGACCTCCCATCTCTAGGCCTGGCTCTCAATTCACTGAGCCACCCAGCTACGCCCCCTACAGGTTGTTTCTTGAGATGTCCTCTCCCCTTTCCAGATGGAGTCTGCCTAGCTCAGGAACGCTCCAGACAGGAGCAGGGGCTTGTGCTTAAATATCTAAATCGCTTGTGCTTCCTGCCCCTGGAATTGAAAAAAGGCTTACGTTCTCCCCTACTGTTGTTGCTTTTTTATGAAGTGACTCTTTTAACAGACTTCACAGTGAGTTGGATCTCTCAAAAGTAAACACGCTTTTCACATACTTCCTCTCTAACATCCAAGAAGGGCTGTCTTGGGTAGCGAGGCTACAGCCTGCCATGTGTGATGCACCCTGACTAGGGCTACAGAACTGAAAGGGATTTTAGAGATGATCTTACCCATCCTCCAATCATATGGACGGCTAAAGGGAAGCCCACAGAAGTGGAAGGATTTGCCCAAAGTCACAGTGTCACGGAGCCAAGCCCAGGGAGCACTGGGAGCTGAGTCCAAATCTGGCCTTACATCTTCAAGTCTTTTCTTTTCTTCTTCTTCTTTTTTTTTCTTTTTTTTTCTTTTAAACCCTTAACTTCTGTGTATTGACTTATAGGTGGAAGATTGGCAAGGGTAGGCAATGGGGGTCAAGTGACTTGCCCAGGGTCACACAGCTGGGAAGTGTCTGAGGCCGGATTTGAACCTAGGACCTCCTGTCTCTAGGCCTGGCTCTCAATCCACTGAGCTACCCAGCTGCCCCCTTTTCTTCTTCTTCTATGAAATGACGTCCTGACATCTCATTTGTGTGTATCCTGGCTTCCAGCTATGTTACTCACATAGATCTCTCTCTCTCTCTCTCTCTCTCTCTCTCTCTCTCTCTCTCTCTCCTCTTTTTAGAGGAAAATAAGTTCCCAGGGTTAAAAACATCCTGGCCAGAAACCCCACTTGAACCTGGGGAGACATCCCGTACCCTCTAACATCTCCAGGAAATGAGCCTCGCCAGTAATTGGCTGCAGACTCTGGCCTGTGTCTGCCTCTTGGTCAAGCTGGGAGTTCAGGGCCAGCTTCCTGGAAGGGGTAGCATCCCTGTGCAATTCTGCAGTAACAGCCACACAGCCCTTGGGCTTGGCTGCTTGCAGGGACACGATTGCAAACTGGGAGGAGGTGGCTCCTGAGATGCCATGTTATTAAAACTATTGTTGGGAGGCCGAGTGCCAGCGGAGGAGTCATCCAGACCAGTTTGGCAGGAATGAAGAATGAGGATGGTGTTGAAGCAAAGCTTGAAAATAAAGAAGTTGGTCTGCTCTGGTGCAAAGGCCTGGGAGCCCAGAGGCCTTGAACCTTCTGCTTACTAGCTCTGAACCTGTGGAGGAGGCCCTTCTCCTGCCTCAGCATGTCTTCTCATCTTCAGAACGAAGGCAGGAGATGCTCTTCATGCTTGTCTGTTCTGGACTCAATCAAACTGAATCCATTTGCCCCCAGAAGCCAGAAGACACACTAATAACTCACATTTCTAAAAGGCTTTGTGACTGATCAGAAGATTTCCTCCCAACAGCCTTGGGATGTAGAGTGTTTCTCCATCTTATTTGCCCCAAGTGACACAGACAAGAAGCCAAGACCACAAGGATTTATTAAGCCCCTTCTATGGGCCAGGTTAAGTGCTGAGGGAACATAGCAGGCAAAAATAGTCACTGCTCTCAAGGAGTTTACCATCGAAGCAATTCACAAATGAAAAATCAGAGCACCTGAACTCGTCTTCTATCTCCCAATCCAGTTATTCCTTTTTTTTTAAAGTAACTTTATTTTTACATGGTTACATGATTCATGTTCTTTCCTTCCCCTCCTCCCACCCCCTCCTATAGCCAATGAGCAATTCCACTGGGTTTTACATGTCACTGATCAAGACCTATTTCCATATTATTAATATTTGCAATAGAGTGATCATTTATAGTCTACATCCCCAATCATATCCCCCATAGAACCATGTGATTGATCATATGATTTTCTTCTGCATTTCTGCTCCCACAGTTCTTTCTCAGGATGTGGACACATTCTTTCTCCTCAGTCCCTCAGGATTGTCCTGGGTCATTGCATTGCTGCTAAGAGCAGAGTCAGTTACATTTGATGGTGCTACAATGTATCCGTCTCTGTGTACAATATTCTCCTGGTTCCGCTCCTTTCACTCTGCATCACTTTCTGGAGGTCTTTCCAGTTCACATGGAATTCCTCCAGTTCATTATTCCTTTGAGCACAATAGTATTCCATCACCAACAGACACCACAATTTGTTCAGCCATTCCCCAATTGAAGGGCATCCCCCCAATCTCCAATTTTTGCCACCACAAAGAGCGCGGCTATAAATATTTTTGTACATGTCTTTTTCCTTATTATCTCTTTAGGATATAAACCCAGCAATGGTATGACTGGATCAAAGGGCAGGCAGTCTTTTAGCGCTCTTTGGGCATAGTTCCAAATTGCCTGTCAGAATACAAACCAGTTATTCTAAACGAAGTAGAAATGGGCTCTTCCTCATCCCCATTCCCTCAAAAGACATGGAAGAAAGTCCTAGAACCTGAGTTGTCCAACAATGGTAAGGCTTGCCTCATAAAGTAATGAGCTCCCTGTCACAAAAGGGCTTCAAGTAAAAGGCTGGAGAATCATCTTTATAATGCCAGCTGATACGTAGGTTAGCCTACGGTTTGTATGTTATGGACTTTCCCAATATTGTTGCAGGAATGGTCTTGTTTGAAAGAGTTATAAAAGCCCATTTGAATGAATAGAGGACCCCGCAGGTCCTTGGCATATCTGGCTTCTGTGACTCAAGCATGAACAGAGTGCTGGTTCTGAGCTCAAATCTAATTTCAGATACTAGCTGTGAGACCCTGGGTAAGTCATTTAACCTCAGTCTGCCTCCGTTTCCTCATCCATCAAATGAGGCTGACAACAGTCCCTCCTTCCCAGGTGGGTGCAAGGGTCCCATGAGGACATATTTGTGAAGGGCTTGGCCCAGCACCCAGTAGGAGCTATCAAAGTGCATATTCCCTTTCCTTCCACTAGAGTTCAAAGTCCTTTACATACATTTTCTCCTTTGAGGGCAGCATCACAAAGCTGAGTGTCCCCATTTCAGAGAAGGGGTTCCTAACAAGGGGATCCTTCCTGGTTAACAACCAGCTCTCCAAGCGAAAAAGGTAGACAAGACACACTTTCAATTTAATCCACATGAATGTCTTCATCATGTTCTCTCTTTTTTTTCTAACCCTTCCCTTGTGACTTAGGATCGATACTGTGTATTGGTTCTAAGGCAGAAGAGTAGTAAGGGCTAGGCAAAGAGGCTGATGTGACTTGCCTAGGAAGTGTCTGAGGTCCTTTTGAACCCAGTACCTCTCATCTCCAGGTCTGGCTCCCTACCTACTGAGCCACTCAGATGCCTTCTCCATCACTTTCTTAAGTCTAGAGTGATTCCCCAAGTGGGCGCCAGCGCCCCCTGGTGAGTGCTGCAGCGATCCAGGAAAGCGGTGATGGCCACACGTGCATTGATCTTTCCTATTAATTGCTATTAAAATTTAAAAAAATTTAATTTCCAGGGGGCTAAGGAATATTTTTTCTGGAAAGGGGGCGGCAGGCCAAAACAGTTTGGGAACCACTGGTAGACCGAGGTCAAGTGACTTAAGCCATTCCCTTTCTCCAATCCCAGGGCCTCTTGCTCCTTTCAGAGCTTCCTGTGTCCCGTGTCTCCTTGACAACTGGTGTCTCCCCTTGGGGACAGGCTGATGCCAAAGCCAGCCGCCTTCCGCCAGGCTGGGCACAGAGGGGCCACTTAGGAACGTTTGTTGACTCCATTTGCCCAGTGCCCTCAAGTTGGCCTTCAGGAGCTAGAAATGTTTAGCCTGGAGCACCAGGACAGCAGGGGAAAGAACTGTCCAGGAGGTGAGGGATTAGGCCCCAGTGGGTAGAATTATGAAGAGGCAAGTTAAAAACAGCTTTCTAACCTTCTCTCCCAAAGGGAATGGGCTGCCTCAGGCTCAGAAGGCAGAGCAGGAAGGAGCCTTTGAGGTCACCGAGTTGAACCCCCTACAGATTATAGAAGAAGACAATAAGGCTCGGGGCATCGGAGAGACTTGGCCATCAGAGAGGTGGATTCAAATCCAGGTCCTCTGACTCAAGGCTCTTCCCAGAATAAGTGCCCCCCCTTCCAGAGATCTTCAGTCCTGCCAGGGGAGAGGAAGAGAGAAATCTTGTTCAGGTGTGGGTGGCCATGGAAGCCCCTGCCAGCTGTGACATTCTGGGATCGTGACTCTGGGAAGCAGCACCCTGAGGCGGCTGGACACCCTAGATGGGACCCTGCAGTGATGCTGGCTAGAATGGAAGTGGGTTTCCATGGTTACAGCTATGCAGGGCAGAAGACATCTTGCCAGAGGGTCTGCCTACATGCCTAGCCTTCTTTGTCTGGGTGCCAGGTTCCCCCACGGCCCCCAGCCCCAAGGGTTCTCTTTCCCTCCTAGTGATCCCCTCGCCGTCACTTTCTCTTTTGTCCCAGAACTGTACCAAGCCTCCAGGCTCGGGGACTTTGTTGGGGCTGAGGTGGGCTGCTGGGAGCCCTTCGGGGAGGGGGCTGATCTGGGCTCAGGGTGCCCGAGTCTCTGGGCTGCGGCAGAATTAGCCCTCCACCGATACCTCAAATGGGCCTCTGCCCCTCCTCCTTTCTAAGCTGGCGTTGAGTGCCCGTCTGCCTAATTCTAACTCAGCGGGCACAGCTGTGGATGGTTCTAGTAGAAGGGGCCTTAGGCTAGCTCTGGTCAAGGACCCCTGGGGCTCCTCCATGGAGAGATGGCAAAAGTTCCCTCTAAGGCAGTTAGCGGCTTCCTTCCTTTGGGGCCTGCTTGGAGGAAGGTCCGTCTGGAGGCTGCCCCAGCCTGGGACCCCTGATCTGGGCCAGCACTCTCATTGGAAAAAGGAGGAAAGCGAGGCTGAGGGAGGGCGGATGTCTACCCTGCGCCATATTTCTACAGGACTTCCCCTCCTCTCCTCACCCCTATAGCAGGATTGTGGCAGGAGATGCCTCCAGGCTCTCCCCTCTCCAGTCCATCCTCCATCCAGCCACCCAAGTGGTTTCCCTAAAACCCAGGACGGGCCACTTGTCAGCCCCCACTCAATAAACTCTGACTCCCTGTTGTCTCTGGGAGCAAATATGAAAAGCACTGCTTGGCGTTCGAAGTCTTTCGTAGGCTGCCTCCTCCCTCCACAGGCTCCTCACATCTCCCTCTCGGTCGACACAGTGGCCCTGGCTTTCTGATGGCCCCCTGAACAAGGCCCTCTGTCTCCCAGCTCCCAGCATCCTCTCAGGCTGTTGCTCAGGCCTTGAACCCTCTCCCTCCTCTGCTCTAATTAGGACCTCCCAGGCAGCTTCCTTTAAATCCCCATTCAAATCCCCCCTCTTCCAGGAAGCCTCTCCTTCCCTCCATCTATTCATGACTTCTTTTTTTCCCTGCCTCAAGCATGGCTGGACAGATTCACTTGCAGGTTGTCTCCCCATTAGACTGGGAGCTCCTGGAGGGCAGGGACCGTCTTTTTGCCTCCTCGTATGCCTGGGGTTTAGCACCGCACCAGGCACAGAGTAGGTGCTTGATTAACGATAATCTTGCTTACTAGCAAAGAGCTGAGCCCAGATTTGCACTCGGTTCCCTGCCTAGAATGCAGAGTGTTCTTCTACCTGCAGGGCCCCGCCTTTCCACCTACTGGTTCAGGGCCCTTTGTCCTGTTGGCCAATCTCTGGATATAATCATTAACTTGGCCCAGAATCAGGCTCAGTCTCTGCCCCTCAATGCCCACAGTGCCTGTTGGCACCGGCTCTGAGAGCATGAGGAAAGAGGAGGAGAGGCCTCCGAGTGCTGCGGATGCAGAGCCCACCAAGCTCCGGCTTCGAAGGGAGCTGGGGCTGGCCAGCTCTGTGTCCCTGATCGCGGGCTGCATGATCGGCTCTGGGATCTTCATGAACCCTCAGCAAGTCATCTACTACATGGGGAGCCCCGGGGGCAGCCTGGTCATCTGGGCTGCCTGTGGTCTTCTGGCCCTGCTGGGGGCCCTGAGCTACGCTGAGCTGGGTACGTTCATCCCCGAGTCGGGGGGAGACTACATCTACATCCTCAGGACCTTGGGGTCTCTCCCTGCCTTCCTGGTGATTTATGCATCTACGCTGCTGATCAGACCAGCCGGAATCGCCGCCATCTCCTTGAGCTTTGCCGAGTACGTGGTGGCCCCCTTCTACCCCGGCTGCCCCTCGATACCTTCAGTGGCCGTCAAATTCGTGGCCGCCATCTGCATCCTGGTCCTCACCTTGGTCAACTGCTGGAGCGTGAGGCTGGCCACCGGCCTGATGAACGTGTGCACGGTAGCCAAGGTGTTGGCGCTGCTGGTCATCATCGGCGGGGGCCTCTGGGTCCTGGGCCAGGGTCAGGCCGGGGCTGCCCTGCAGAACGCCTTTGCCGGCACCAGCCAGCAGCTGGGGAGCATCAGCATCGCCTTCTACCAGGGCCTCTGGTCCTTCAACGGGTGGAATAACCTCAATCTGGTGATGGAGGAGCTCCAGAACTCCAACGTGAGTACCCTTCCTCCTCCTCTGGCAGTCCCCAGGTCTGACCCGAACCCAAGGCCAGCAGCTACGAGGGGCAGATGACCTCGTCTTACCTCATATTCCTAGGCCTGCAGAGAGGCCGCAGGAAAGGGCTTCACCTCCTTCCCCAGCCCCACAGGAGCTTTGGGGTAGGGAAGGTCCGAGCACCCACTGGGTACCCGCTATAGACCTTGGAGCTGAGGGCCCAGGCAGAAAAAAGGCGATGCCTAGGACGTGATGGTCCCCCACCCTAGCAGTCATAAAGCATTTTGAGTCACCTTATTCCACCCTCGCCACAACCTGAGATGCCCTTTCAACCCCATTTTATAGAAGGAAAAACCAAGGCTGAGAACTGCTAAATATGGCTGTGCTCCTTCGGTCACACAACTAGTGAGTGTCTGAGCAGGCTTCCAACCCAGGGGTCCCTCGGAAAGATGACGGGGTCTCTGACTGTGTCCCGGGGACCCAGCAGGAGCCCAAAGAAAGAGGCTGCAGGGCGGGGGGAAACTCCATCCAAGTTCTCCAGGATCACTGGAGAAGTGGCTGAGGGGATGGAGGCAAGTTTTCCCCAGAGATCAACCGGTTAGGCTGTCACAAAGAAGAGCTCAGGGGGGGCTGGGAGATGATGGGGGCTTGTATCCCCCCCACAGAGGGCAGTCTGTACCAGCGGGCATCTATCTGGGGCATTCTGGGTAAGAAGAGGAGTGGGGTCGGGCCAAGCTGAGTGAGGTCCCTCCCAGCTTGAAATTCCAATTTTAAAAGGCAGCCAAAGGGCAGCAGGGTGGCTCCATGGATAGAGGGCCAGCCCTAGGGATGGGAGGTCTTGGGTTTAAATTTGCCCTCAGACACTTCCTAGCTGGGTGACCTTGGGCCAGTCCCTTCACCCTCACTGCCCAGCCTTTGCCCTTCTGTCTCAAGAGTTTTCACCAAGACAGAATGTAAGGGTTAAAGGGGGGGGGGGTGGGGGGAAGGCAGAAGGTAAAAGTGACCAGAGAGACCCAGGCAGGGGCAGGGGTCCCGGGGGCAGACCTTGAACCCTTTAATGAAGAATAAGGAGGGAACAGCAGGAAGACTTCTGGAGCCTCACACTTACCAGCTGGGTGGCCATGGGCAAGTCACTTCCCCCTGTTTGCCTCAGTTTCCTTATCTGTAAAAGGAGCTGGAGGACCAAACAGGTGAAAAGGGCTGCACTACAACAGATGTGGCCTTTGTGGGGCTAAAGAGGGGAGGCACTCCTCGGGGGTCACCCCCTCCCTGCCCTGTCCAGGGGCTGGGCCTCAGCTCCAGGCTGCCCTGGGGACTCCCCCGAATTCCCCCCTGGGTGGAGAAGGTGGGTCACCATTAACGAGGGGAGAGCGGGCGGGCCAGCCCCTGCCCCCGCCCCCGCCCCCGCCCTCGCCCTCCTCCTCCTCCTCAGGCCTCCGCTCAGCGGTGAGGGGGGCCTCCCGGCGTCCCTAGCGGCTGCAGCCCCCGGCGGGCCTTTCCCAGGCCTTTTTATTATCTCTCCGCCACCGCGCCTGTTCTCCGGGCTGGTGAATGTTTAATTCCCCGAGGCTGCCCGAGGGGGGCCAACGCCGCGCCCCAAGTTTCTCCCCCCTCCAGGCCCAAGTGTGGCCAATGGACCAAACCCCGAGCCGGGGCGGCGCCTTTCCCAGGTGAAACCCAGGCCCCGGGCCGGCCGCGGCGTCCCTTCCCGCCTCCTCTTCCTCCTCTTCCTCGGCCCGGCGCGGCCCTAGATCCAGGCGGAGCCTTGGCGGGCTGCTCCCCGCCTCTCCCCCTCCCCCCAGGCTCCACACGCCGCCCAGCCTCCTTCTGGGCCGGGAGAAAGTGCTCCATTCACCCGGAGAGCCCCCCGGGGAGGCGGCGCGGCGGCCCCACCGGCTCCTTCCGCACTCCGCTCCTCCTTTAGAGCGGCTGGGAACGCAGCCTTCCTACGGGGGCCCTCGGGGGGAGGAGGGGAGGGGAGGAAGAAAGA
>NC_058131.1:1952804-1953260 GCF_016433145.1 Gracilinanus agilis | reverse complement strand
GGGGGGGGGCCGAATCCCCTGGTCTAGCCTTGGCATCAGCGCTTCTGGGGGAGGGGCAGATGCTCCAGCACGCGGCCAGGGATCTTTTTCTGATCCACAGACTCAGTGGGCCTCTTTGCATCCCTCCCCCGCCCCCTTCAGGGCCTGCCCATGGCCTCCTGGTCTGCATTTCCCCAAACATCCCTTCCCCAGACTCCCCCCCCCTTCCCGTCTTCCATTCGTCCTGTGTGGCCTCCACAGCCTGGCGGCCCTCCTCTGGACAGTCTCCAGCTTCTCCAGGGCCTCCCTAAATAATAGGAGTCCCCCAAGCGAAGGGCCCAGGCCGCTGAGGCTCTCCTGGAAGCTGCTGCTCTCTTACCGTGGCTTCCGTGGCCCAGAAGAGGCCCAGAGTTTGCAAGCCTCAAGGTGGGAAGTTCTTCTCCTCTCCCTCTTCTTCCTCCCCTTCCCCCAAGCCTC
>NC_058131.1:1921388-1952536 GCF_016433145.1 Gracilinanus agilis | reverse complement strand
GGGGGGGGGCCGAATCCCCTGGTCTAGCCTTGGCATCAGCGCTTCTGGGGGAGGGGCAGATGCTCCAGCACGCGGCCAGGGATCTTTTTCTGATCCACAGACTCAGTGGGCCTCTTTGCATCCCTCCCCCGCCCCCTTCAGGGCCTGCCCATGGCCTCCTGGTCTGCATTTCCCCAAACATCCCTTCCCCAGACTCCCCCCCCCTTCCCGTCTTCCATTCGTCCTGTGTGGCCTCCACAGCCTGGCGGCCCTCCTCTGGACAGTCTCCAGCTTCTCCAGGGCCTCCCTAAATAATAGGAGTCCCCCAAGCGAAGGGCCCAGGCCGCTGAGGCTCTCCTGGAAGCCGCTGCTCTCTTACCGTGGCTTCCCTGGCCCAGAAGAGGCCCAGAGTTTGCAAGCCTCAAGGTGGGAAGTTCTTCTCCTCTCCCTCTTCTTCCTCCCCTTCCCCCAAGCCTCGAGGGTGGGACATTGTATTTTCCCGGTTCCCCACCATCATTCCCTGCAGTCCCTCCCTCCTCCCAGGGATGCCAAGCAGCATGCCACGGGGCAAACCCTGTTTCCGTGCTGGCCGTTGTCGCGAGAGAGAGTGCTCAGATGAAACCCAACGGCCCAGGAAACCCCCCCCCCCCAACTCTGCAGTGGCCTTTGCCCTCTGGAAGGCCCAGAGCTGCAGGGCCCACATCAGGAGTTCGCAGGCCTCCGAAGTCTGCCCCCGGACCCCAAGCTCCCAAAGGCAGGCTCAGAGCTTGGCGGCATCGTCTCGGCCCTCCCTCAGCCCTGGCTAGCCTCAGTGTTGAGACCCCACCTGGGAGGAGGGCGGAGGGGAGGCCCTTGAGTCCCTTTGGTTTTCCTTCCACAGAAGAACCTGGTCCGGGCTGCGGTCATCTCCATTCCCCTGGTCACTGGCCTCTACGTCCTCGTGAACCTGAGCTACATGGTGGTCATGAGTCCCAGCGACATCCGCGATTCCAGTGCTCTGGCCATCAGCTGGGGGTGAGCTGCCGGCACGGGGTCTCCTCCTCGGGGACACCTCCCTGGTAGGCAGAAAGAATGTCCCGTACCCTTGAGGTGTTTGAGCCTGACAAAATCCAAGAACTATTGCTCCCATTTTGTAGAGACAGAAACTGAGGCCTAGAGAAGGTAAAGACGACAGGCAAATGCCTTCACTGTCTCAACAGGGCCCCCAGCTCTCTCTTAGGACCTTCTCCTTGTACAGGAACCCAAGCACAGAGTGGGAAAGTGACTGACCCCAGTTATAGGGATGCAAGTAGCCAAGGTAGGATTAGAGGCCATTCTCCTCCCCTCCAGTTCTTTAACCTCCATTTATAGCCAATCCTTCTCCCAGCTACCTGCTCTCCTGGGGCTCCCACACACCAGCCTACTGGGGAAGGGGAGAGCAGATTCCAGGTAGGAATACAAATGGCAGCCTGCTCTGGCTTTGGACACCCCTTAGCCTCCGTTTTCAGACACCCCTTGGCCTCAGTTTCCCCCTCCTTGAGTGGAGATGGCAAGCCTGACATTCCTTCCTTCACAGACTTAGAGGGAAAGTCTTTTTTTTTTTCTTTAATTACTTAATTTAATGTATTTTTTATTTTTTAGAAAAATTTTCCATGGTTACATGATTCATGCTCTTACTTTCCCCTTCAGCCCTCCAATCTCTCTCCCCCCCCCAATAGCCAATGTGCATTTCCATTGGTCATCCATCAAGACCCATTTCCATATTATTGATAATTGCACTAGGGTGGTCCTTTAGAGTCTACATCCCCAGTCACGTCCGCATCAACCCATGTGTTCACGCAGTTGTTTTTCTTCTGTGTTTCCACTCCTGTAGTTCTTCCTCTGAATGTGGTAGCATCTTTTCCATAAATCTAGAGGGAAAGTCTTTAGGAAAACAACACTCGCCTTAGGAAAGTGAGGGGTTCCTAGACTCCCCAGCCACCTACAGACCTTGCCTCCAGGTACTGTGTGCTTGGCTGGAGATCCAACAAGGAGAACTTAACAGTAATCTCCATCCTTATTGAAAGTCAGAGCACTCAAGAGTGTCAGGGGCTGGGCTTGGGCTTAGGTCTTAGACCACAAAATGTCCAAGCTGGCAGGGACCTTAGACTGTCTGAGCTGGGAGAGGACAGAAGGTTGGAACCAAAAGGAGACTTAAAAACTGAGAACAGAGAATGTCAGAGCTGGGAGGGACCTGAAAATATAGCCCAGAGAATGTAGGGAAGGAAAGGGATGGAAGACCTTAGAATGGAGAATGTGGAATGTCACGCCTAGAAGACCTTGGAAATCTGTTCAGTCAAAGGTGGGGCCAAGATGGTGGCGTAGAGGCAGACAAAACTGGAACTTCTCTCAGAATCCTCTCCAACCAACCTTAAACCTTAAAATAGCACTGCGAAACAAATCAGGATGGCAGAACCAACAAGTGGACAGAGGAAGACAATTATCCTACAGAGACAACATGGAAGCTAGACAGAGAGGGTCTGCTTCACTGGGGTGAGAGGGAAGGGCAGCCTATAGCAAGGCTAAAGCACAAACCAACAGCAGGCCTCCTCACCCCACACCCAACTGCTCAAGATTCCAAACCTGGGCCCAAGCAACACAGACCCCAAGACCCTGCCTAAACCAACAGCAGAATACCCCAACACCCAAGGGAATCCTCAGTGAGTCTGGCTGGTGCCAACCCAGATTAAGAGCTAGAGCCCCTGTCCAAGCCAGGGGTGAGGCCCCAAACCCTAGTAAAAGGTACCTCACAGTGCCCTGGGTCCTGTAAGTCCAGGGGGAGATTGAATTAATAGTGAGAGGCAGCTTCCAGAACTCCCCGCCCACAAGCCATCATACCATCTTGGAAGAACTAAAACAGAAACCCAAAACTGGATCTAAGGGTAGCAGCAAGGAAAGCTGAAGTTTGAGAAAATGTCCCCTATATCCAAGAACAAAGCCACTTTTCAGATAAAAAGAAAGTCAAGAAAAAAGGCTGAGAAAATGAGTAAACATCCAAAAAAGAATGATCACCTAACCATAAAGAATTACTATGGAGACAAGGAAGAGCAAGGCACAAACTCAGAAGGAGAATATGAAATCAGATCATCTACATGCAAAACTTCAAAGAAAAATGGGAATTGGTGTCAGACTCTAGAAGAGCTCAAAAAGGACTTCAAAATTCAAATAAGAGAGGAATAGGAAAAATGAGGGGGGAAAATGAAACAATGAAAAAAAGAGTCAATAGTTTAGAAAAGGAGGCAAAAAAAAGAAAGAAAATAATATCTTAAAAAGCAGAACTGGCCAAATGGGAAAAGGGGTAAAAAAAATCCAAAGAAAAGAATTTTTTAAAAAATTTTATTCAGAATATTTTCTCATGGTTACCTGCCTTCTCCTCTCCCTCCCAAAGCCAACAAGCAGTTCCACTGATACATATATTCCATTCCATTCCAATGATACATTTATCATTATTCAAAACCTATTTCCATAGTTATTCATATTTGCAGTAGAGCAGTTCTTTAACATCAAAACCCTAATCACATCTCTATCACACTACATGGTCAATCATATATTTTTCTAATGCATTTCTGGTTCCACAGTTCTTTCTATGGATATGGATACATTTTTTCTCATAAGTCCCTTGGGATTGTCCTGGGTTGTTGCATTGCTGCTAGTAGAGAAGTCCATTACATTTGATTGTGCTACAATGTATCAGTCTCTGTGTACAATGTTCTCCTGGTTCTGCTCATTTCACTCTGCATCAATTCCTGGAGGTCTTTCCAGTTCACATGGAATTCCTCCAGTTCATCATTCCTTTCAGCACAATAGTATTCCATCACCAATAGATACCATAATTTGTTCAGCCATTCCCCAATTGAAGGCCCCTCATTTTCCAATTTTTTGCCACCACGAAGAGCATGGCAATAAATATTTTTGTGCAAGTCTTTTTCCTTGTTATCTCTTTGGAGCATAAACTGAGCAGTAGAATAGCTGGATCAAAGGGCAGGGGTTCATTTAAAGTCCTTTGTGCATAGTTCCAATTGCTCTCCAGAATGGTTGGACCAATTCACAACTCCACCAGCAGTGTGTTAGTGTCCCAGTTTTGCCATATCTCTTCCAACATTTATCACTTTCCTAAGAAAAGAATTTCTTAAGTAGAATTGGTCAAATGGAAAAGGAGGCTCAAAAGCTTACTGAAGAGTAGAAATGAACCTTGGCTATGGGAGGTGGGGTTGTGGGGTGGAGGGGAGAGTAAGAGCATGAATCATGTAACCATGGAAAAAATTTTCTAAAAACTAAAATTTAAAAAAAAAAGCTTACTGAAGAAAACAATTTCTTAAAAATTAGGATTGGGCAATTAGAAGCTAATGACTTTGTGAAACACAAAGAAACAATAAAATGAAATCAAAAGAATGAAAAAAATAGAAGAAAATACTAAAATTTCATCAAAAGAACAACTTAACTGGAAAATAGATCCGAGAGAGACAATTTAGGAATTATTGCACTACCTGAAAGGCATGATTAAAAAAAAAAACCCTAAACGTTATATTACAAGAAATTATCAAAGAAAATTGCCCTGATAGTCTTGAACAAGGGAATAAAATACAAATTGAAAGAATTCATCAATCACTTCCTGAAATAAATCCCCAAATGACAATTCCCAAGAATATTATAGCCAAATTCCAGAGCTCCCAAGCCAAGGAAAAAACACTGGAAGCAGCCAGAAAGAAATAATTCAAATATTATGGAGCCATAGTCAGAATTACACAGGACTTATCAGCTTCTATATTTAAGAACCAAAGGCCTTGGAATATGATATTCCAGAAGGCAAAGGAACTAGGTTTATTGCCAAGAATCACCTACCCAGTAAGATTCAGTATACTCTTTCAGGAGAAAAAAAATTGGCATTTTGTAAAATAGAAGATTTCTAAGCATTCCTGATGAAAAGACCAGACCCGAACAAGAAAAATGATGTTCAAAAATAAGACTCAAGAGAAGCATAAAAAGGTAAATAAGAAAGAGAATATTTAAGGGATTCAATAAGGTCAAATTGTTCACATTCTTATATGGCAAGATGTTAACTATAACTTTAAAATGTTATCATTATTAGGGCAGTTAGAAGGAGTATATATAGATAGAGGGTGAAGGAGTAAGTTAACTAGAATGACATGATATTCCCCTGCAAAAAAAAAAAAATCAAGGGGTGAAAAAGGAGAATTGCACTGAGAGAAATGGGAAGAAGTAGATTGGGTTAAAGAATCTCACCTAAAGAGGCACAAAAAAAGCTATTACAATGGAGAAGAGTGGTGATGGGCAATGCTTAAACCTTAATCTTATCAGAGTTGACTCAGAAAGGGAGTAACAACCATGCTCATTTGGGTATAGAAACCTATCTAATCCTAAAGAAATGGAGGACAGGGAATAAGACAAAGGGAGTGTGGTAATAGAAGGGAATGTGGTAATAGAAGGGAAGTGGTGGTTAAAAACAAAAGAATTGTGAGGAGTGACAGAGTGAAAGGAGAGAGAAAGAGCAGGATTAAAAGAAGAAAATAAAACGGAGGGGAACACACAACTGGGAATTGTAACTGAACATGAATAGAATGAACTCACCCATAAAATGGAAGTGTATAGCAGAGTGGATGAAAAATCAGAATCCTACAATATGTTCTTTACAAGAAACACATGTGAGGCAGGGAGACACACACAGAGTAAAGGTAAGGGGCTGCAGCAAAATTAATTATACTTCAGCTAAAGTAAAAAAAGTAAGAGCAGCAATCACAATTTTAGACAAAACTAAAACAAAAATAGATCTAATTAAAAGATATAAGGAAGGCAATTACATCTTGATAAAATGTACCATATATATTGAAATAATATTAATACTAGACATACATGCACCAAATTGGTATAGCCTCCAAATTTTTAAAGAAGAAATTAAATGAACTATAGGAAGAAATAGTAAAACTATATTTGGGGGGGCAGCTGGGTAGCTCAGTGGAGTGAGAGTCAGGCCTAGAGACAGGAGGTCCTAGGTTCAAACCCGGCCTCAGCCACTTCCCAGCTGTGTGACCCTGGGCAAGTCACTTGACCCCCATGGCCCACCCTTACCAATCTTCCACCTATGAGACAATACATGGAAGTACAAGGGTTTAAAAAAAATAATAAAAATTATCTGGAAGAGGAAAAAGCCAAGAATTATCGAATTAATGAAAAAAAAAAAAGTGAAGGAATGTGGCCTAGTAGTACAAGATCTCAAACTATTCTATAGAGCAGTAATCATCAGAATAATCTAGTACTGGCTGAGAAATAGAATGGTGGGGTAAATAGGCTTAGCAATCTAGTATTTGATAAACCCAAAGATTCCAGGTCTTATTATAAGAATTCACTATTTGACAAAAATTGCTGAGAAAACTGAAAAACAGTATAGCAGAAAATGGGTATAGACTAATATCTCACATCCTATACCAAGATAAGTCAAAGTAAATATATGATTTAGACATGAAAGTATGGAATCATTTACCTGTCATTTCTATGGATAAGGGAAGAGTTTATGATGAAACAATAGATAGAGAACATTATGAGATGTAAAATGAATGATTTTGCTTATAGTAAATTTAAAAGTTTTTGTACAAATAAAACCAAAGCAACCAAGACTAGAAGGGAAACAATGAACATGGGGGGAAATTTGTTTTTAATTTTTTTCCAGGGTTGCATGATTCTTGTTGTCTCCCTCCCCTCTTCTCTCCCCGCTCCCAGAATTGACAAGCACTTTCGCTGGGTTATACATATATTGTCACTCAAAACCTATTTCTCGGAGAAATTTTTAGAGGAGACTTCTCTGATAAAGCCTTCATTTCTCAAATCTATAGAGAAATGAGACAAATTTATAAAAATGCAAGTCATTCCTCAATGGACAAATGGTCAAAGGATATGAACAAGCAGTTTTCAGATGAAGTAATCAAAGCTATCAATAATGATATGAAAAAATGTTGACTCACTATTGATTAGAAAAAAGCAAATTAAAGCAACTCTGAGGCACCACCTATTGAAAGGGGTATTGACCCTTATTGGTTATTGGTATGGTATTACCAATAGTTGTCACTGATGTGGACAGGCTCTTGAATTTGACCATTGAGAAAAAATGGCTGCTCAAGAAGTTGAAGAAAACTCTTGGTCAGGCCAGTTCTATAAAACCTATTTATTATAACTATTAAAAATTGTATAAAGGGAAAGTAAAAGGAAAATAAGCATTGATTAGAAATATTCCTTATATCTAATAAATTCTAATTTATTACTCCCCAAACCTTTCTCGCAAGAAAAATCTTCTTGATCACCAAATGGCAATCCTCCTTAATCTATACTTTCTAACTAAAATATAAATTCTAACTTACTAAACCTATTTCCAAATTTGGAACTATGCCTAAAGGGCTTTAAGAGACTATCTGCCTTTTGATCCATCCATAGCACTGCTTGGTTTATACCCCAAAGAGATAATAAGGAAAAAGACTTGTATAAAAATATTTATAGCTGTACTCCTTATGGTTGCAAAAAATTGGAAAATGAGAGAATGTCCTTCGATTGGGGAATGGCCGAACAAATTGTGGTATCTGTTGGTGATGGAATACTATTGTGCTCAAAGGAATAAAGAACTGGAGGAATTCCATGTGAACTGGAACGACCTTCAGGAATTGATGCAGAGTGAAAGGAGCAGAACCAAGAGAACATTATACAAAGAGGCTGATATACTATGGTACAATCCAACATAATGGATTTCTCTACTAGCAGCAATGCAAGAATCCAGAGCAAGGCTGAGGGACTTATGAGAAAGAAAACTAGCCATACACAGAGGAAGAACTGTGGGAGGAGAAACACAGAGGAAAAACAATTGCTTGAACACATGGGCTGATGGGGATATTATTGGGGATGAAGACACTAAACGATAACTCTAGTCCAACCATCAATAATATGGAATTAGGTCTTAATCAATGATACATGTAAAAGCCAGTGGAATTGTGCATTGGCTAAGGGGGGTTTGGGGAGAGGGAAAGAACATGAAACATGTAACTAGGGGAAAATATTCAAAATAAAAATGAAAAAAAACCTATTTCCAAAAAATTATGAACTTAATGTTTATAGAGGTCCGCCAACTTCCTTTCCCTTCAGCCAAAGATCAAACTCTGCCTATCCGAGTAACAAGCTGTTCTCCCAGCAGTTGCCCTCTGGTGCCACCAGGAGTTCTGAAGAACTGCTCAGTAACTCTCCTGCTCTTGGATCAGACACCTTTCCAACAACTCCTCCAAATTCAAGATGTTTCATATCTTCCACAACTTCTTCAAGGCTGATTAGAGGAACAACCAACCTCCAAGTCTCTGTCCCAGAAGTGGACAGAGTCAGTTTCTCAACTGATGCTCCCAATGCACCCTGCAAAATTCTCTTCCTCTGACCTCGTAGAGTTCCATGGCAAATCTTAAAGCAACCCTAGGAAGTCTCAAATCGCGTTTGTAAACCCTACATCTGACTACAATATTTCCTTAATGAATCTAATTATACTTACATTACAATTATTACACACCTCACACTTATGAGATTGGCCAACATGACAGCAAAGGAAAGTAATAAATGTTGGAGGGGATGTGGCAAAATTGGGATACTAATGCATTGTTGGTGGAGTTAGTCCAACCATTCTGGAGAGTAGGTTGGAACTATGCCCAAAGGACTATAAAATTGTGCATATGCTTTGATCCAGTAATACTGCTACTGGGTCTGTATCCCAAAGACATTTTAAGAAGAAGAAGAAGAAAGAACCTAATTATAAAAAAAAAATATTTCTGGCAGCTTTTTTTTTTGTGGTGGTAAAGAATTGGAAATCGAAGCAGTGTCCACTGATTGGGGAATGGCTGAACAAATTATCATATCTGATTGTGATGGAACACTATTTCAGTGAGCAAGGGTCAGCTAGGCGGCTCAGTGGTTTGAGAGCCAGGTCTAGAGATGGCGAGGTCCTGGGTCAAGTCTGGCCTCAGACACTTCCTAGCTGTGTGACCTGGGCAAGTTACTTAGCTCTGATGGCCTAGCCCTTACCACTCTTTTTCTATGGAATCAATACTTAGTATTGATGTAAGGGTTTAAAAGGAAAAGAAAAGAAACAATGAGCAGGATGCTTTCAGAAAAAGCCAGAAAGACCTTCATGAACTGATGCAGAATGAAATCAGCAGAACCAGGAGAACGTTGTACACAGTAACGCTGATACTGGGGAATGATCAGCTGTGATGGACTTAGTTCCTTTCAGCAGTACAATGATCCAGGATAGTTCTGAGGGTCTTAGGACAAAGAATGCTCTCTAACTGCCCTCGGAGAAAGAACTGCTGGATTCAGATGGATGTGGATCAAAGCAGACTCTCTTTTACGTTAGTTTATTATTTTTATTTGGGGATTTGAGTTTTCCATGAGGATTCTCTCACAATAATGCCCCATAGGGAAGTGTGTTTTGCATGACCATGCATGTATAGCCCTGATCAAATTGCTTACCATCTCCAGGAAGGGGAGGGAAAGGAGGGAGGGAGGCAATTTAGATCCCAAATTTCGGAAAATGTATGTTGAAAATTGTTATTGCATCTAACTGGGAAAATAAAATATTTTTTAAAATAGAAATCTGTCCAACCCCCTGGCTCTTACAGAGGGAGAAATGAAGGCTGGGAAAGGGAAGGAGCTGGTCTCCATCTTCCTTTTCTCACTCTTTGTGTTCTTCTAGGAACCAAATCTTAGGAGACTGGGCCTGGCTGGTGCCTGTGTCAGTGGCTCTCTCAACATTTGGCTCAGCAAACGGAGCCTTTTTCGGCGGGAGTCGAGTGTGCTACGTGGCTGCCAGGGAGGGACACATGGTAAGGAATGCCTCCGGGGCTCCCAACTGTGCCCCCAACATGCTCCCTCCTACCAGACCCTGACACTCCAGCTCGGTCTCCACTGGCATTCCCTGAGTCGAGCTCCTTCCATCCCCGGTGACGGTCCCTGGAGAAGGGGAAACTGCTCTTGTGGCCAGTGCCTCACCGCCTTCTTCTTTCTGCTGTGTCTTGCAGCCAGGCATCCTATCCATGGCCCACGTGCGGCATCTCACCCCTTCTCCAGCGCTGGCATTCACAGCGGCCGTGGCTCTGATCATGATCATTCCGGGAAACTTTAGCAGCATCGTCAACTTTTGCAGGCAAGGGAGAAGGTCCTTCTACTACTGGGACCACAAGGTGCTGGGGAGGAGGAGAGGGTGAGGGAGCAGGTGAGGAGGAACTTGAGCCACTCCTTTTCTCTTTGACAGAGAAGGAAAGAAGGGAAAGGACTGATGCAAAGCCATAGGATGCTTGGAATTCAGCCACAGGTCTCCTGACCCCCTCAATGGCCATTACACTGCCCCCCACCCGGCCACAAGAGCGGCTGCCTCCTGGGGGGTCAAAGGGGAGACAAAATCAAGCATCAGCTCCTCATTTTAGGAGGACCAAAATCTCTTTGGCCAAGCCAAGTTAGCACATACAAGGCTGCATGGCTCACAATGGCATAATTACAAGATGGCGGCCAGCCGGGTAGACAGCAGTTTATATGAAAAAGATCTGCAGGTTTTAGTGGACTGCAAGCCCAAAGCTGAGTCACCAGCACAAGTCAGAAGCTTGAATATAATCCTGGGCTCTTTGTGCTGAAGAGGGCAGTGTCCAGGAACAGAGGAGCAGAGTCCAGGTCATTTCCTCTTTGCTAGCCTGGAGCCTGAAACACTTGACCAGAGGCAGAGGAGGGTCAGTGTAGGGGCCTCACTATGGGTGGATAACTGCTGCTGCTGCCTCTCCTTGTTTCTGCTGGGTTCCAACTACAACAGCTACTATTTCTAAGGCGCTTTAATATTCACCAAGCTCTCCTGGCTGTGTGACCCTGGACAAGTCACTTAGCTGCTGTGGCCCAGCCCATACTGCTCTTCTGCCTTAGAGGCAATACTCAGTACTCTTTCCGAGAGAGAAGGTCATGCACCAAGCTCATCTCCCATGATCCTCCCAGCAGCCCTGCATTTTACAGAGATGGAGGCTGAGGAGGGGGAGGAGAGTCTTGTTCAGGGTCCCAGAGCTGGGAGGGAGCTGAGGTCGGGTCCCCCAGAGGCCCATCCAGACCTCCAGCCATGGCCTTGGGTTTGCTGCTGCTTTGTTCCACCTACCTCCTTCCCCTTCTCTGCCTGGAACTCTAGTGGGGGTGGACGACAGGCAAAAGGACCCTGGAGCCACCCTGGCTCCCTCCCTGGCTGCCTGCAGCCCTCATTCAAGGCAGAGAATAAAGCAGTGTGTCCTCTCTTAGCTTTGTATTATGGATGATTCACGGAACGACCATCAGCTGCCTCCTTTATCTGAAAGTTAAGAAGAAGGACCAGCCCAGATCCTACAAGGTAAGTGGAGGCAACAAGCCTTGGTTAAGTGCATCCTTGGAGCAGCCCCTGTGCCTGACAGAGGGGATGGGAATACCAGCAGAAGACACGGGCCCTGCCCTCCAGGAGCTTCCATCCTAATGGGAAGGGACCAGGGCAGGGACCTTGTGGGAGGCCAGAGAGTCTAAAGCAGAGCCAGGAGAGGCAGGACAGATGATCCGAGTCCTTCCTCAAAATGGAAGCTCCAGAGAAACTCACCCATGGGAGAAGGGGGCCTGGGGGCCTTTTGGCTTCCATCAGCCTCTTGCTCACGTCCATTTGGCCAATGCCTGCCACTTGCTGTTGCCTCCCTTGTGGAGCCACAGGTCTTAGAGCTCTCCAGGAATGACCAGGCTGTGAGCTCAGGGAAGTTCTCAGGAGGCAAAGGGTTAGGGTTCGGCTTGGCTGGGACAATCCCCAGTTCTGCCACTAGAAGCCAGAGTTAGTCCAGCATCCTTGGAATGAGTCATTGAGGTCTGCCATCACAGTTGTTCTTAGGCTTGAGAGCCTCTGGTCAGCCTGGCATGAGGGGAAGCAGACTGGCCTTGGAGTCAGCAGAAACCTGAGATCAGCAAGATAGATGCTGGAGCAGTCATTTGGGAGGAAACGCCTGGAACCCCAAACCCTCAAATTCCAACCAACAGTCAATTAATAAACGTTCACTAAGTGCTGAATAAACCCAAAGATCCAAGCTATTAGGGGAAGAACGCACGATTTGACAAAAACTGCTGGGAAAACTGGAAAACAGTGTGGCAGGCACCTGGCATAGTCCAACATCTCACACCACACACTAAGTCAAAATATATACTTCATCTAGAAATAAAGGGAGATCACTTAAACCAATTAGAGGAAAAGGTGACCTGTTAGACCTATGGATAAGGGAAGACTTCATGACCACATAAGACCCAGAGAACATAATGGAAAATGAAATGGGTCGTTTTGATTACATTACACTAAAAAAGTTTCTGTACAAACAAAACCAATGCAACTAAAATTAGACCAGAAACAACAAATTGGGAAAAAAAATTTATAGCAAGTGTCCCAACAAAGGCCTAATCTCTCAAATTTATAGAGAAATGAGTCAAATTTATAAGAATACAAAGTGTTCCCTAATCGATAAATGACCAAAGGATAGGCAGATCTCAGATGAATTTTCTAGTCATATGAAAAAATGTTCCAGGCCACAATTGATTAAAGAAATGCAAACTAAAACAACTGAGATTCTCTGGGTTAGGGATGAAGTTTCACACCTATCAGAGTGGCTAACGTGACCAAAAAAGGAAAATGATAAATATTGGAGATTATGTGGGAAATCTGGGACATTAATACACTATTGGACCTGTGAATTGACACAATTATTCTAGAGAACTTCTGGAACTATGTCCAAAGAGCCATAAAATTATGTATACCCTTTGACACTGCAGTACTACTACCGGGTCTGTATCCCAAAGAGATCAAAGATAGGGTGAAAGATGGGGGCAGCTGGGTGGCTCAGTGATTTGAGAGCCAGGCTAGAGACAGGAGGTCCTGGGTTCAAATCTGTCCTCAGACACTTCCTAAATGGGTGACCCAGGGCAACCCATTGCCTAGCCCTTACCACTTTTCTGCCTTGGACCCAATACACAATTTTGATTCTAAGACAAAAGGTAAGGGTTTTTAAAAAAAATACATATATATAGGGGTATATATATAGGGGTAAAGGACCTATATGTACAAAAATATTGATAGTAGCTCTTTGTGTAGTGGTAAAGAATTGCCAACTAAGGGACTGTCCATCATTTGAGGAAGGACTGAACAAGTCGTGGTACATGTTGAAATGGAATACTATTGTACCATGAGAAATGATGAACAGGATAAGTTCAGAAAGACCTGGAAAGACTTACATGAACAGATGCAAAGAGAAGTGAGCAGACGCAGGAAAACACTGTATATGGTACAGAAATATTGTACAATGATCGACTGAGAAGGACTAAACTATTGTCAACAAAACAAGGTTCCAAGACAATTCCAAGGAACACAAGATGGAAACTGCTCCCCACAGCCCAAGAAGGAGCTGTTGGAGTTTGATTGCAGATGAGAGCTCGCCATACCAACTTTCACTTTATTTTCTTTATGAGTTTTTTACTGTATTGTGGTATGTGTCTTCTGTCTCAGCATGAGGGCAGTGATGGGCAAACTACGGCCCACAGGCCAGATGTGGCCCCCTGAAATGTTCTATCCTGCAGCTTGATATCATTCCTAATCTGATGAATACAATATAATGAAACTTTGAAAAAGTTGCCTTAGAAACAGACCGACAGGAGCATTTCCTTTCCTTTGGCCCCCTCTTTAAAAAGTTTGCCCATCGCTGGTCTAGGGGAAGGAGGATGGGAGAGAAGGAGAGGATCTGAAAGGCAAAATGTCAGAACATAATTGTCAAAAATTATTTCTACATGTAATTGAAAAAAAATTTAAGCAAAAAACCAAACAAACATTTATGGGGCATCTGCTATGGGCCAGGAGCTGAGCTTTAGATGAACCTCAGAAGCCTCTACTTCCTGTCAACATGGAAGAAACACAGAACCATTAAGGTAGTCATCAAACCAAATCTTTAAGCAGGAAAGAGACGGGTCCGTAATAATGGGCCCGTCACATGGCACCCGGCACTAAACACCACAGAGTATTTAAAACTCTGGGGCTCTGGGGACAGTGTCTCTTAGAGAATCACTGCCCGATGATTCTCCAGAGAACAACAGAACAATAGAACACAGGGATCTTACCTTTGGGGGAACCAAAGATGGGGAAGTGTGATGGATTGGCCTTACTATGGCTGCAAGGAAATGAGAAGTCCTAGACAGGATTTCCAGGGAGAAGCTGATGCTTTATAATGGACACAAAAGGGAAAGATCCAGCCAAGGACTGGGCTACCTGGGAGAGGTCTAGTCCCACCTAAGCTGGGGTCATTAAGCACTTTCGGGTCCACTGTTCAATCTGAAACAAGGTCAGTCGGGGACTCCGGAGGGATAGGGGCAAACTTGGGGTTCCCCCAAACCCAGCTGACAGTAAGACCAAAGCTGTGTCCATTCTCCTCGCTCCTTTTGCTCCCAAACCTGTATCATCAGTCTGGGTCAGCCCAGGACAAGACTTTCTTCTCTGATCTCCTCCCCTTCCTCCTTCCCTACTTTTCCTGAGTTTGGAGGGAGAGGCAGTGCCTAGCCTGCAGCACCCACCACTAGAGATTACAATCCGGTCTTCATATGTGAAGAAAAGGGGGTTCCAGACTCCATTTTAGATCCTTTATCTCTTATGAAACCTACTGGGGCACTAGAAAAAGGAAAATACAAACAATGGAAATTCCTTGAAGCCAGGTTAGAAGTCCTGGAAAGCCATTGTGTTAGAGGGGGAGGAGAATCCGGTCCGTGCCATCTCTGCACAATGCCCGCATCAATTGGACAAACCAAACCAAAATGACATCAGGCAGGAAGTGCGAGCTCCAGAGCTGGAGACCCCATTCTCCCTGGGTCTAGCTCCAGATCTCTACCACGGGGGCTGGGCTGGGCTGGGCTGGGCTAAGCTGATGCTGGCTAGAGCCCCTCCTTCTATTCCTTTTTTTTTTTTTAAACCCTCACCTTCCATCTTGGAGTCAATACTGTGTATTGGCTCCAAGGTAGAAGAGTGGTAAGGGTAGGCCATGGGGGTCAAGTGACTTGCCCAGGGTCACACAGCTGGGAAGTGTCTGAAGCCACATTTGAACCCAGGACCTCCCATCTCTAAGCCTGGCTCTCCATCCACTGAGCTACCCAGCTGCCCCCTTCCTCCTTCCTTTCTTGAATGACCAGTGATGGGTGTCCTCTTCCATTCAAGGTTCCTATCCTCATCCCAATCATTGTTCTGCTGGCCTCCATCTACCTGATCCTGGCGCCCATCATCGACCAGCCACAGATGGAATTCCTTTACGTCTTCCTGTTTGTGCTCAGTGGCTTCTTGGTGTATTTCCCCCTGGTTTACTTCCAGTACCAGCCCCAACTCTTGAAGGTGGCCACAGCACAGCTTCAGCTCTTCCTAGAAGTGGCTCCCACCATGAAGAATGTGGACTGATGGCTTCAAGCCTCGCCATGTCCCTCGGCTTCCTACTTTTATTTTTAATTGTGACTTAAGTGAATGTGGACAGTTCGACATGCAAAGAATAAGAAAGAAGGCCGAGTGCGAGGTTGGGAGCTTTTGTTACATAGAGTTTAGTTGTCATCCTTGTTTCATGTCTATTAAATCTCTTCTACAACGCCTCCCTGCTCATTGGTGTCCGTCCACCTTCTGAACTTCTGCCCTCCTCAGTAGAGTTTCAAATGTTACCTTCTCTATTTTCTTCTTTGGTTGCATCATGTTGGTGGACCCAAAAGGGCCCCTTTACTTCCCCACCCCTCTGGTTTGCTCTCCTAACTGGCCTTGGTCAGGGACTTGGAGCAAAGCTAGTTAAATCTCCCCTCAGGAGAGAGAGGGGCTGAGGTAGGGCTATCTGGTACTTGGGAGCCCCCACATGATCCATTACCTACAGTCCCAGTTTTCAGTTGGCATCTCTCCTCTCTCAACTGATCATTGATCACTATTAGCCACTTAACCTTTCTCGGAGATACTATCTGAGAAAGTATAGCAAGAAACAGAAGATATCTTCCCAGTAAGTTGTTGTTCAGTCTTTTTTTTTCAGTCATATTTGACTCTTTGTGATCCCAATTGGGGTTTTCTTGGCAGAGAGGCTGGAGTGCTTGGCCATTTCCTTCTCCAGCTCATTTTACAGATGAGGAAACTGAGGCCAACAGGGTAAAGTGACTTGCCCAGGGTCATACAGCCAGTAAATGTCTGAAGCCAGATTTGAAATCAGAAAGAGGAGAGACTTCCCGACTCGAAGCCCAGCACCCAGTTCATTGCCCACTCAGCAAGTTAGCATATTTAAAAAAAGAAGATAAAATGTTAAAACATGGTGACCATGGCCATTTGTTTTGCTGGACCAAACATGCTTGTAATGTAAAATGTTCTTGTTTTCTCAGTGGGAGAGCAGAGGGAGGGAGGAAGAAGGTAGACCTTTACTGAAATAAATCAATACATTAAAAAAAAAAAAGATAAGATATAACAACAATACCCCTCCCAGAGAGAAACAATGGGCAACCACTTCCCAAACTGGGAGCGGATTCTTGGGCTCTAGGAAGAGTGGATTCCAACTTAATGTGGTGACCGATAACCATCCTTTCCATGAAATTCACTTCTAGGTGGGGCATCCTTGGGATAAAATTGCTCCCTTTCCAGAAGTAGTGCATTGGGTACAGGTTCAATTCACTGCTAGGTAAGGTGAGGCAAGACCCTCCTGAGGATTGTGGGCTCTGCTGCTGGGGCTACCAGAAGATTCTGCAATTGACTCTAGTTGCTGGACCTCTGCTGACTTTTCAAAGGTGACCAGGTCATAACATGCTCTACTCTATCTATTATTGACCAAATACCAGGAAAGAGTACCCCCAACAGAGAAAGAAACAAGGGTAGCCATTCTGTCTTAGATACATATTGACAGAGCTAGGAAGATAAGGCAGTTGCATCAGCAATAGCTCTTGCCACTGTTAACTGCTTCTCCACCTTCTGGAAGACTCACAGCTATTTGCCTCTCTAAAACCTAGAACCCTCATCTTATCAAGCCTTTTGTATGAACACTGGTTCCTGCTTAGCATTTCAAAGAGTTCTGGTTGTTATCATTAATGCTGGAAGTTTGTCTACTGTATTAAAAATCCATTTCTTCTAGAGAATTATGCTCAATTTTGCAAGAGTCACTTTTTTCTTTTGGTATATTATATTTCAAGATTTCATTTCCTTTATCATGGACATATTCCTATGTGACTCTACCCGGTGGCTTGGCACTTAAGCTCTTTCTTTTGGGCTCTTCATAGTATTGAATTGTTTAAGCTGCGATTTCTGGATATTGGCCATAACATTTCTGAATGTTTTCCATTTGGAGTTCCTTCCAGGAGATGTCCAAAGAATTCTTTCTACTTTCACTTTGCCTTCTGGCTATATTGTGGGGAGTTTTTGTAAATAATTAAAAAAAATAAGTTATGCAGGTTTTTTCTTTGGTCATGTGTTTCAGAGAGTTTGATGATTCTGAAATTATCTCTCTTCATTCTGTTTTCCAGGTCAGTTTTTCGAATATTAATTTGAAAAAATTTGGGGTTCCAAATTTTCTCCTTCCCTCCCACCCTCCCAACCTTCCCCCACCCCTGAATAGGTCAGTTGTTTTTTTTATACTGCATAATATCTGAGACAATATTTATTTACTTATCAAGACAATTTAGCACAATGTCTGGCACATAGTAAGTCAGTGCTTAATAAATGTTCATTTCTTCCTGCCTTTCCATACTTTCTTCCTTCCTCACCCATTCTTAGCATTTTCAGTCTTTGACTTACTGTGGCAAACAAAAAAAAAACCCCACTTGGTTCCAATCTAGGATACAAATTAGTAAAAGAGTTTCTTTCACATCTTGTTGCAATTCTAGTCAGGAAGAAGCATTAGTTGTTCTATAGAAAAGGGTTGCTATGAGACAAGTAGCTTTCTGAAGTTTGGGCCGTTTCAAAGCAGAGATCTTTACAGATTTCTATAATCTTAATATAATCTATAACATATATGTTATATATATGTTATATATTTATATATGTTATATATAACATATATCTATATAATATCTATATGATATATATAAAATATCTATAATATAATAAACACATCATCTTGCTGGTTCACAACTGTCTAGTCACTTGGGGGCATTCTGTGGTGTTCCAAGGGAGGGGAAACCAAGGCTTCTGCCTTAGAATTAATAGTATCAGTTCCAAGGCAGAAGAGCAAGTGACAAGGGCTAGGCAATTGGGGTTAAGTCACTTGCCCAGGGTCATATACCTAGGAAGTATCTGAGGCCCAATTTGAACCCAGGACCTCTCATCTCCAGTGTAGGAATTAAATTTTAATGGTTTGACTAAAATATATGAAAATTATAAATAATATGGTAGTTGCTGATTCAAAGTATTATTGCTCAAAGTCGAAATGACTTTAATAGCTTTTATTTACAAAAGAGGTGGAAAGACTGAAAGTAGAGAAATACAGAAAGGTAGAGAAGACATTTAGCCCATCTATCTAGATATTTCTCCAGTGCTCGACTCAGCCAGGACTTGTTGACCTCCAGCCAGAATTAAACTTTCTAGAAGACAGGAAAGGAAAGCCAGCTATTCACTCACCCAAGTTCCCTCCAAGAGGTAGGTCAAGATGATGGCTCGGGCTGAAGGTGACTCCTGAGGCTGACTTTCTTCTTGAAGACAACTTCCATATTGAAGCCCACTTCCTTCTTGAAGCTACTCCCTTAGCCCCAGAAATTCAGGGCCTTATATGGTGACTTCTTGTCCCTTCCCCTCTTCATAGTGGCCAATCACAGTTTCCAAATTGCCTAGACAGTGCCCAGGGGGACAAAAATAGAGACAAAGAGAATCAAGAATTTCCTTTCACACCCGGCCTGGCTTTCCATCCACTGAGCCACCTAGCTGCCCCTAAGATTTTCTAATCTATAGGCCTATAATTGGATTTAGGAGCTAGCTAGGTGCATAGTGAATTGAACAAAAGAACTGGAGTGGGAAACACTTCCTGAGTGACCCCAAACAAGTCATCCTTTTGGCCTCAGTTTCTTCACCTGTGAAATGAGCCAGGAAATGAAATGGCAAACCCGTCTTGTAACTTTGCCAAGAAAATCCCAAACGAGGTCACAAAGAATCAGATATGACGGAAACAATTCAACGAGAGTAACTAATTGGGTTTAGGGGTCCAAGGCAGAGTGGGCTATGTCTATATTTGTCTTTTGCTTGATCTTGCACAACAACTGAAGGAAAAAAAGGTAAAACAGAAGGGTGAAATGTTCTAACCACTGATTACCAAATTAGAGCTTTATTCTAGAATGGCATTAGCAATTGCAAGAAAGGGAGAGCACAGTGCTCCGCCACCTCTGCCAATACAGACTCCAATATGTCCTGTTGTCTCCTGTTCTGTTTGTGCCATTTTATTTTCCAGAGAGTCTGCTATTTAGGTAAGTGTTCCAGTTTTTATTTAAAGATGTTTATTCTCCTTCTGATTTTTGCTTCAACATCTTAGTTTTATTTTTTTGTCTCTTTGTTTCCTCTGTCCAGTCTTGGACACATTGAGGCTAAGCTATCTTCTTCTGAGGTTCTCTTTGTATTTACTCGTCTCCTCTTCTGGCTTCTAAACTCAGAAGATTTCTTCATTGAATTTGGATTTGTCCTTTATTTATGAATAACATATTAATAAATATTAAACATTAATCACATGATACATTTTATTAAAATGTTAAATAATAGATTTTTAATTTTAATAAGATTTTAAAGAAAGTAAAATATTAATATAAAGATGATGATTTATTAATAACATATTACATAGCAATAGTTTGTTCATGTCTCTAGCCTCAATTTCTAGGTTGAGCCTTTCTGCCAGGGGGAGGCTCTGCCCCTTTCCTCACTCTCTGAAGAACTAGGTAGACCCTGGTCCTAGTCTGAATACAGTATGGATGCTACTGCTGTCCGGCCACAGTCTTAGCTTCCTCCTCTGCCTCTTTCAGTAGCGCTGGGCTGGGAGCAGAGTTCATCCTCACTCTACCTAAACCCCTAGCTTCTGCCTCAGCCTCCTGGTACCCAGCGCACAAATGGACTTTGGTCCCATCTTCACCTCCTGGACTGGCTGGAAGAACTTCCTGGGATTTTTCTTTGGCTTAATCGAATCTTTGCTTTCCCTGGAGTTCTTTTTCATCTTTGCTGGAGTGTTTCTCAGGGTAATTGGGACCACGACCTGCCTGCCCTGGTGCCATCTTTGCCAGAAATCATCCTTTGACTTCTCCAAAGATCTCATCTCCTCTCAGCAGCCAGTCACTCACCACAGCGCATGGTCTTTTGTTTCGCCCACGTATTTTACACCTTCTGGGAGGAAATGAGCAACTTATGGCTTTCTAATATCACAGACCACAGAGAGTCAGAGAAAAACTCACTCGTGTCTCTGCCCTTCTAGGGAGAATAGGGAATGATGCTTAGGGGCAGAAACAACAGAAAGTTCTCTGTCTCTGTCTCTGTTTCTCTGGCTCTCCCCTCTTAGGTGACTATCTCTATGGGCAGTAACAAAGTAGAGGAGGCGGTCAGATTTGTTCTTCCATGTAGTTGTTTCTCTTTCTTTATTCTTTCAATTTCCAAATTTTAAAAAGTAAAGCCACTTCCTTCACTGTTCTCCCACAGGCTCCAAATGGAAAATCAAGCTAATTGATCTCTTTGACACGGATGACAAATGCCATTTATACTTGTAACAACCACTGGGTTTCACTGTGGGATGCAGAGCTGGTCAGCATTAGATTCCTTTCTGCTCCTCTCCTTTAAATGCTGCCCAGGCCTTGCCCATCTCCTCAATGAAGGCTCATTTAGGATGTAACCTTGTCTTTGGCCACTGACCTATAGAGTATAGGAAATATATCTCATATATATGTACACTCAATATAGATGTGTATATATTTTATATAGTATAACACACTATATATCTAATACAATGATGGGCAAACTACGGCCCACTGACCAGATGGGGGGAGAGTGGGGGAGCCCTGAAATGTTCTATCCAGCCTTGAGACATTCTTCCTAATCTGACAAATACAATGAAACTTGGAAAGAATTGCCTTAGGAACAGACTGACCGATGAACATTTCCTTTCCTTTGTCCCCCTTTTAAAAA
Source organism: Gracilinanus agilis (assembly GCF_016433145.1). Lineage (NCBI taxonomy): Eukaryota > Metazoa > Chordata > Mammalia > Didelphimorphia > Didelphidae > Gracilinanus > Gracilinanus agilis. The sequence goes on along the minus strand of NC_058131.1, from coordinate 1,931,358 downwards.
AAATCTGCCTATCACTGAAATAGATATATACATACTATATACCTCTTATATGCTATATAGGAAACATAGATTAATATATGTATATGTGTGTATATGTATATATATGTACCCTCTCTCTATATATAATATATATACACTAGGTAAAATCCACTCAAAGAAATGTTGGGGAGATTGAATCCACTCAGAGGTGAAATTGACTCAGAGATGGTAAAGAGGTGAAATCCAAAGAGCTCTTGTTGAGGTGAAATCTACTCAGAGGTGAAATCCACTTTGAAGTAAAATCTACTCAAAAAGCTATTGGAGAAGTAACATCTACTTGGGTGAAACCCACTCAAAGAGATAGATAGAAGTGAAATCTATCCAGAGCTGAAATCAACAAGAGATGCTTCAGAGGTGAAATCTATTCAAAGAGCTGCTGGAAAGGTGAAATCTACTCAGAGGTGAAATTCACTGACAAGTGAAATCTACCCAAAGAGCTGGTGCAGAGATGAAATCCCTTTTTAAAGAGATTGCTGCAGAAGTGAAATCTACACAAAGATGTGGGAAGGACAGTATGAGAGAGTGACCATGACTCTTCCATGTTGCCCTTTTTTGGAATCTCAAAGTTGGTGAATGGAGCCATAGGGGAGTAGATTGACCCCCTCTTTCTGGGAGTAGTGTTAGTATTGAATAGTTGCTAAATTAGAAAGGGCGTGGGGTAAAGGGAAACATGGAGGAGATGGCAGAAGGGTAAAGTGATGATGCCACCCATAAAGGGGCATGAGTGCCAGCTATGAGCCACTGGCACAAGGAGCTGGATGGTGGTTAGCCAGTGCCACCCTCTGGTGTTGAGGGTTGAGTATGACAGGCAGGGCTGTGCTCTGGATGGATAGACAGAAGGCACACGCCGTGGGTATCACTGTATACAGGGGACCTAGTAGAGTTGCACCACTCCCTCCCAAAACAGTTGATTCCCATTTTAGATAGTTTTCATCATTAGTAAATCTCTCCTTATAGTCAGCCAAACTTTGCCTTTCTCCAGCTTCCCCCCATCCTCTACTCCTAAACATAAGATTGTAGATTTTGAACTGGAAGACATCTAGTCCACTCCCATGACATTACAGAGGAAGAAACTAAGGCTCAGGGTGGTAAACCTGACTTCCCAAAGTCAGATGCAATATCAGTGGCAAAATTTGAACTCAGGTTCTCTAACTCTGGAGCCCCATGATCCTTGTACTGTCCTTTCCTATCCTCTGAGGCCAGGTCTAACCTTAAGCCTTTTCCCCCAAGATAGCTCTTTAGTATTTAAGGATGGCTATCAGGTACCCCAGTCTTCTCTTCTCTGACCTGAACATTCAAATTTAAGCCTAAAAACATTTACTTGGGAGCAGGTAGGAAGCACAATGGATAGAGAGCCAGGCCTGGAGTTGGGTTCAAATCTGACTTCACTCCTAGATTCAAACTTGGCTTCCCAGGTGGGTGATCCTGAGCAAGTCACTAAACCCCAGCTGTGTAGCTAGCCCTTGCTGCTCTTTTGTTTTAGAATTGATACTAAGACAGAAGGTAAGGGTTTTTTTTTTTTTTTAAACATTAACTCAGTGATTGCTATGGCACCAGGCACTGGGCATACTGAGAACAAAAAAATGAAGCATTTCTTGCCCTCAGAAAGCTTAGGATTCCTTCAGCCCATCATTAACCCAAGGTCTCTTTGTTCCAGGCATCCTCTTCTGAACCATCTTCCATTTAGTGACCTCCTTCCTAGACGGTGGATCCCAAACTGAACATAATCCCCAGCTCTGGGTAGCCAGAAAATCCTGGGCCTTCCACCTCCCTAGTCTTTCTGGTCCTCCCCAATATCCTCTGGACTTTTGGGTCTCCTGATAGCCCTGTGGATTCCTCCTGAGCCTCTAGGTTGTCTCCCTAATCCTCCAGAGTCTTCGCCCACAAATGACTGTCTAGCTAACAATCCTCCTTCTAAGCTGGAGTTGACTTTCAAACCCAGATGTTAGACCTCCCATTGATTGGTGACAGTCTCTCCCTTGTTTGATTGATTTGGCCCATTGTTCTAGTTTATCAGGGCCCTCAGGAAGGGCCTCAGTTCAGTTAACAGATTTAGCACCTACCAGCCTTACATCTATCCAGACAAGAAGAAAAAAAAAAAAAGAAGAGCAATCGCGGGCCTCATGGACCAAAATCTAGATGAGTCAAAGGCTGGTCTTAATAGGATCTCCTTCTCCAAGACTATCCAGATAATCTGTCCATAGAGACAGATTCCCTCCAGACCAGGCAGCCTGGGTCCTAGGCACCACAGTTCTACACTGAGTTGGGAGGACTTCAAGAGTTCAGATCTTGCCTTTCTACCTGGCACGTATTAGCTGTGGGGTCCTGGGCTAGTAATGTAACATTCCTTGGCCTCATCTTTTTTCACCTGTAAAGTGAGAAGAGTTGGCTGAATGGCCTCCAAGGCCCCTTCCAGCTCTGAATCTGGGCTTATGCTGGCGGCTCTTCACTTTTTTTTTTAAACCCTTAACTTCGGTGTATTGGCTCCTAGGTGGAAGAGTGGTCAGGGTGGGCAATGAGGGTCAAGTGACTTGCCCAGGGTCACACAGCTGGGAAGTGTCCGAGGCCAGATTTGAACCTAGGATCTCCCGTCTCTAGGCCTGACTCTCAATCCACTGAGCTACCCAGCTGCCCTGGGGCCTTCACTTCTTTTGACTTTGTTTTATTTGTTCTTGCTGCCTTGAGAGATCATTAGCTTCTAATTGCTCAATTCTAGCCTTTAGGGACTAGTTTTCCTTTTCAATCTGGTCATTTCTGGTGTTCAATTTGCTTATCAGTTCATTTGATTTTTGAGCCTCACTTTCCAATTGCAAAATTCTGCCTTTTAAACTGTTATTTTCTTGCCAGATCTCTTCCATCTTTCTCATCATCTCAGATTTGAACTCTTCAATAGCTTGTGGCCAGTTTTATTATTTTGGGAAGGTTTGGATGTGATTACTTGTTTGTACTCCTCTGCTGTTTGCTCTGTTGTCTGGATTTTAGCTGTGTAAAAGTTGTCGAGTGTTACAGATTTCTTCTTGATGATCTTTCTCTTCTGGGGTTCTTGTCTCTGGCCTGCCATTGTTAGCCCTGCGCCCTCTCAGCTTTATCCTCACGCCCAGGGTCTGCTGCACTCTTTAGGCTCCTGAGATCTCAGGTCTAGTTGTTCTCAGGGTCAGGCCTCCTGGTGGTCCCCTTGCTTGTTCCTCTGCCCGAGACTCCTTTAACAGTCTCAGGGTGCTGCTTCCACAGTTGTGCACTCCTTTGCACTGGGTCCCCATTCAAGGTCCAAGCCTGTGCTCAAGATCTTTGTCCGTGCCAGCGCTCAGGGTCTGTGTTCAAAGTCCCCGCGTTCTTTAGCCTCTTGGGGTCTTAAGTCTTGCTGCTCTCAGGAGCAGGCCCTGGTGCCTCCAGGTAGCTGCCAAGGACTTAATGCGTGACCCAAACTTGCTCTAACTCTTGTGTGCTGGCTTTGGCACTGTAGGTGGTGTGGGAAGGGGGAGGGGGTTGCTCAGCTCGCGTTTTCGTGAGAGCTGTTTCACCCCTTTATAGCATGGAAATGCCCTGATTCCACATACCTTCAATGCTGCACCCTGTTGTGGGGTCCCTTCGCTCCTCTGGATTTGTTTTTTTGTCTTCTTGAGGAGTCCTATATGTTTCGGTTAGGAGAGGTCAAGCAGCTGCTTTTTACTCTCCTGCCATCTTAACCAGGAAGTCTCCAGGAATCCGGGGTCTTCACTTCTGATGGATGCTTCCCTGTCTTTCTGATCTCCTCTCACTGCTTGGGGAGGACGAATCAGGGCTCTTGGCAGCCAGTCCTCAGCCCCTGATCATCCATAGTTTGAATATAATCAATACAGGTCTCAGGATGGTGCAGAGTTCAGAACCCTTCCCTGGTCCACTCCAATCCCAGAATGATCTCCTCACAGGGGTCATTAGCCCAAGTCTCCCCACCTCTCCTGGGTGGTGTGTTTCCTTCTGATGAAGTAGCGAGTGGTCACCTATGAAGAGCGGCGTTTGGGCAGAGATCCCACCCCTCCCTGGCCCTTCGCCTGTCACCCCCCTCTGCGGTCATTTCCTAAGGGATCATTCATTAACCACACTGGTCTGTCCTGTGGCTGATGTGTTGTGTCTCTTCCCAGCTTCCCCTTCTGAGGGGCCTGCAAGAGAATTTGTGAACCACAAAGGGTCTTGGAGAGGGAGGGGCCACTCTAAGTTAGTGGCCAAGGGCGGTCTCCACGGATACACTGTGGTACCATCAAACATAATGGACTTCTCTACTAGCAGCAATGCAAGGATCCAGAGCAAGGCTGAGGGACTTCTGAGAAAGAAAATGAGCCACATTCAGAGGAAGAACTGTGGGAGCGGAAACGCAGAAGAAAAACAACTGCTTGAACACATGGGCTGATGGGGGTATTATTGGGGATGCAGACACTAAACAATAACTCTAGTCCAAGTCTTGATCAATGATACATGTAAAAGCCAGTGGAATTGTGGGTTGGCTAAGGGGGGGTCTGGGGGTGGTGGCTTGGAGGAGGGGGAAAGAGCATGGAACCAGGGGAAATAGTCAAAATAAAAATTAAAAAAAAAAAAGAATTCGGGTCTCCAGATTCCGGGGACCCAACAAGAAGCCTCTGAGCCACACTGGGCTAAGGGGAGGGCACTTTCCCCAGTTTCCAGTCTAACGTCTTAGGAGAAGCCTGAATTCAGTTCGAGGAGCTCTCCGGCCCGTGTGCATGTGGAGAGGAAGTTTTAGGGCACTGGCAGGCTCGGAAGCCAGATTGGGGTGGGGGTGGAGGGCAGGGAGGCGCCATCTTTCTGTCTGCATCCAAATCAGTCCAACAGACTCCCCAGGACAAGGGGGTTTCCTGGTGGGATGGGATGTGGTCACCACCTTCGTTTCTCCCTTCTGCTCTAGATCGGCCTGAAAGAAGCCATTCTAGACTGGGCAGGCCGCCAGCCAGTGGGCATCTCTGCATACAAAGGGGAAGAGAAGAGGCCACACGCTGGGCTTTTCCTTTGCAAATTGCATGTCAAGGCCTTTGGCCCTGCGCTTTCTAAGCTGCCCAGCCCTTCGGTTCTCCTCCTGCCATTTCAATAGGGTTTTGGGCACCCGCTTCCGGTTTGTTGGGGTTTTTCCTTTCCTCCCTCCAGGCAGAAAGTCACGCAAGTGACAAGTAAGGGTTCTCCAGAGGAGCATCTTCCCACGTCTCACTGGGGGGGCCCGCGTGGACGTCTCGCTCCGCCGCAGGCTTCCCCGGCTCTGCGGGCTCCTCTGGGCACAGAGTTCCCGGTTCTGCTCAGCTGCGCTGCATCAGTTCATGCAGGTCTTCCGCGGGGTCTTTCCTTCCCGGCTGCTGGACAGCTCCTCAGCCCCACACACATCCCCTTCATGACAAACCAGAGGCAGGAAGCCCCGGATGGTGGAGAGTCCGGCTGCCAGAGAGGGCCAGAAGGGGTGGAGGCTCCCTGCAAATAGGAGTGAGGACCTCAGCAGGTCCAGGGGGAGAGGGAGCCATGGGAGGTTCAAGGAGAGCCGCAGTGAGGAGTGGGAGAGGGGGCTGGGACAGGGCTGCCGAGCCCAGGGGAGGTGGAGGAACACAGCTCTAGAGGGACCCACGCGGGACAGTCTCGTGATTTCCTCCACCTCTGTCTCTCACTGCCGATAGCGGGAATGTCGGAGGGAAGGCGGTGAATGGTGGCAGTGACCCGAGGCTGAGAGCTGGCACCAAGGGCCCGCTGTGGAGCTGAACTGGCGCACCCGGGGGAGAAGGCGGAGGAGACGAGAGCAAAGCAGCAAATGCAGAGGCAGCTTGGGAGCGAATCAAAGGGACGGAGCTCGCGGTACGGACCCTCTCGGATCCCATCTTGTGATCCCTGCGGCTGAGCGGAGGAGGACGGAGCCGGAGAGACCCAAATCCAGCCTCAGACACTGTGATCCTGGGCGGGTCAGCTAACTTCGGACTCAGCTTCCCTAACCGTAGAATGGGCTTAACAGTAGCGTTTACCTTGCGGGTATTTGTACGAGGGCTTCCTAAGCCCAGATCTATTCCTGCCACTCCTCAGCTCTCGAAGCTTCACTGGCTCCCACTTCCCTGCCTGGCATTTAGGCGCCTCCCTCCCTTTTCGCTCGTGCCCCCAGGGGCGCTGCTCTTCCCCTCCCGCGGACTCTGAGGGTTCGCGCGGTCCGCCCCCTCCCCTCCCCCCCCCCCTCCTTTTGGTTTTCTCCAGGCCTGAAGCCGCAGGTTAGGGTTAGGGCTGGGCAAACCGAGCTCAGACTACGGAGAAAGAAAGGGACCCGCAGCCGCCCCGCTCCCGGCCTCCCCTGGTGCCCTTCCGCCCTTAGGGGGAGCGCCGGCCGGCGGGCCTTCTCTGCCCTGAGCTCCTGGCTGGAAGGGGCTTCGTCTGTCCCCCCGCAGGGCTCTCCCCACGGGTGGGCAGCTTAGAGCTCAGCGGCAGTCTGTTGGATGTTTGGGGCATCGCTCCCTCCCTCCCTCCCTCCGCCTTTGGGGTCAAAGAGCCCCGCTCATAAAATACTGGAGGGAGCTGAGTGCGGCAGTGGAATCTGGAAGACCCGAGTTCAAATCCTGCCCCAGATCCCTCCCGGCGGGTCCCCGGATCTCTGCCTCAGTTCCCTCATCCGTAAAATGGGCGTCACAGCAGCCCGCACCACCTCTCAGATGCGTGAGATAATGCCCACAAAGCGCTTGGCTCAGTGCCTGGCACACGCCGCAGGATCGGAATTCCCCACCCTGCACTCTGGTCACAAAGGGTGCCACGAGAGGGCGCACTTGTCCCAGAGAAACTGGGCCCAGCCTCCCTGGGCAGGGAATCCCGGCTGGGTGGCCGGCAAGAGGTTGTCCAGCTCTCCCCTGGTCAGGGGACTCCACTCGCTCTTCTGTTCAAAGGGCCCAAAGGCTTCTCTCTCCCCTCCCCTTCCCTCTGGGTGCCAGTGCTGTTCTCGGGTCTGAGGCACCAGGAGCCACACCCTTCTCATCTGTGCAATGGGCACAATAATGCTTGGAGCTCCTTTGGGGAGGGGGGGCAGGTACAGGACGTTTGAGCCAAGGGAAACACTGGGGTGATCCAACGCACCCAAATGCTCTCCATAACTCCCAGAAGGGGCTGGGGTTGGGGGCCAGGAGAGGGACTCCATCAAAGTGCCATCCCGGCTCTTTGAGAACCTCAGGTGGGAGACTGGACCCTTAGAACACGGGGCCCTCTCTGGGATGCGCTGCCTTTGTAGGGGCAAGGGTGTTCTCTCTGTGTGCCTCAGTTTCCTCCTCTGTAATGTAGGGACAATGACTGCTCCCTTCCCCTCCCCTGCCTGGCCTGAGATCCAAGGCGCCCCCCTCCCCCCAGCAGCCTGGGTTTTCTCCCTGCCTGCCAGGGGTCATCTGGGGTGTTTGTGCCAGGCCTGCGGGCTCAGACTCAGTGGAATCCCCGGTATTTGTTTTGTTTCCTGGGTTTTCCGTTCTCTTGTTTATGGAGAGAAGACATGGGGGGGGCTCATGGGAAGGCGTCTGGAACTCAGGAAGGCCAACAGCCAGCCAGCCACTTCCTGCTCATTGTCCTCCTCTGGAGTGTGGGGTCTGGGAATGCTCCCCCTCCCCCAGGCCCCCGCCGCCCAAGGAAACCAGCAAGAAAACAGTGCCCAGAGAGTGACCTGAGGAGGCCCCTCCTCCAGGTCTGACTCTTGGGGACCTCATCTGGGGCTTTCTTGGCCAAGATCCTGGGGCATTGGCCATTTCCTCCTCCAGCTCATTTGACAGATGAGGAAACTGAGTCCAGAAGGGTGAAGTGACTTGTCCAGGGCCTCGCAGCACATAGGGAACAGCCATCAGTTTCATAAGAGATAGGGTACAAGGACCACTACTGCCATTTTTCAGAGGAAACAGGCTCACAGAGCCGGGTGCCATAGCTCATGGAAGGGGGACCTGCTTGAGGTTTCCCACTGACTCGAACCCCCCCTCCCCCAATAACTCCCCCTGCAGAACAGAAGCTGGTTCATTTCTGCCCTGATGAAGGCGGCTGGCCCAGAACTGAAGCCTGGCCTGCAGGGGAGCTGGAGCTGGCAGGGGTGAAGAGCCCAGCCTCACGGCAGCCCGGGCTTCTCGGAGAGCCCCAGTAGTAGGTGTGTGGGCAGTGTGACTCCCTCCGCTCTCCTGGGCCTCGGCCAGTCCCTCTGGGAGGGTGGGGCCCCCATGGTGGGGGGCTGCTGAAGGAACTGAGAACCTTTCCCCTGGAGAGGTCAGGACAGGAGAACTGGCTTCCCCCATGTGAAATTCCCAGGGAAGCAGCTGCGGGTGCTGTGAGCTCGGACCTGCCCTCAGATGCTAGTTATGTGGCCCTGGCTAAGTCACTTAACCTCTGTGTTTGCCTCAGTTCCTCGTCTGTAAAATGGGGACACACCAGAAAAGGAAATGGCACAATGGGCAGGTCCACAGGGTCAGGGAGAGCTGGCAGGTCGGAACTGCAGGAAAAAAGGGGGGGGGGGGGGGGGGATTCGGTTTCTTGTGCTCTGATTGCTTGCTCAGCTGCTCGCCGGCCTTCCTGGGCTAAGCTTATCCTGAACAAAAACGCGAGGGAGCGAGAGGGAACCGGCGCCTCAGACAGCCACAACCCCAAGGGTTTGGCTGCGGGGAGGCCCCCACTGAGGGGCTCCTTTGAACCTGGGTCTTCCGGAGGCGCAGATCTGCTCGGGGGTCCCCAAGCTGGCTGCCTCCGTCGCTCTTTTCCGGAAGAGTAAAAGCAGGAAAACAAGCGGGGCCGTGGGAAGATGGTGGTGTCTGGGGCGGCCCAGGGGGTTCCTCCTCGCCTTCTTTCCCCAGGGTCCTGCTCAGTGGTCACGGCTCCAGCCCGGGGCCGCCGCCAGGGAGAGCTCTTCTAGGCCCTCCTCGCCGCTGGCTCAGCAAACAGTCCAGAGCCTTGGTCCCGGCACCATCCTCCCTTCTCCAGCTCGTCCGCGCCCGCAAATCGGGACCTTCCAGGGCTGCCCAGCTCCACCTGCCCTCCCTCGTGGGCATCTCCGGCTCCTCCCCCTGCCTCCAGCCCCTCTTGGCGGCCAGTCCCGGGGCAGGCCATTCATCGCCCATCTCCGAGCCTTTGTATATAGCCCATCTGGCCCTGTACCTCCGCCTTAGAATTTCGGGCTTCCTTCAAGGTTCTGCCCGATCGGCTCTGCGGCCCCCCTCTGCCCCTCCCGCACAAGTTCCCCGTCGTGGTTTGGGCACCTAGTTCTGGACGCCATTTCAAGCCCCCCCCACCCCCGTCCCCCGACCGTGAGCCGCCTGCGGCCAAAGCCCGGCTCCAGGCCGGGTGATCAGCCCAGGAAGGCAAGTGTCGGCTGGGCGTGGGTGGGCGCGTGTATGTGCGTGGGTCTGGGAGGTCTGGGAGCGGCTTTCTATCTTCGGCCTGGTCCGGCGGGGAAGGGGCAGGAGCACCAGGACCCGGCCACCGCCTCCGCCTCCTCCCCACCGACCTCCGTCAGCCCCGCCCCCGCCCCGCCCCGCCTTCCGTCAGCCCCCGGGCCCCGCCCGCCGGCCTGCTGCCGCCTCTGGCCAATCAGAGCTCGCCCGCCCAGCGATGAGCTCAGCCCTCCCGCTTGCCATTGGCCGGCTATATTAAGAAAGTGGCCGAGCCCTTTAAATAGCGGGCGCCGGGGCGCAGGCTGCAGTAGCCGGAGATCTAGCTGAGCGCTAGGCCTTGTGGGCGGGGCAGAAGGGCAGAAAAGGGAGGGACTCCCCAGGACCGAGCTAGCTAGCCGGAGACCAGTGGCCAGAGGGAGCCCCCACAGCAGGCCAGCAAGAGGGCGGCGGCGGCGGCGGCGGCAGCAACAGCGGTAGCAACAGCGGCAGCAGCAGCGGCCAGGCCCGGCCCGGCCCAGCCCAGCACTCGGCGGCCACGGTGCGCTCCCCGAAGGCCGGCCGAGCAGCGGCGCCCGGCCCCACGC
>NC_058131.1:1895991-1911541 GCF_016433145.1 Gracilinanus agilis | reverse complement strand
CCAGGGACGAAGGAGAGCGGAGGAAATGGGCCGGGAGACAGGAAAGGCTTCTGGGAGGTCAGGGTTTATCGAGACTGGACGGAGGCCCGGGAAAACCCGGGTGGGGGAGGGGAGAGCCCTAGACGCGGGGCGGGGTGGGGGTGGGGGTGGTAACGGGCTTCCTACGATTGTACTGGCAAAGCTAGTCAGGGGCGCCTGGGGTTCTGGGGTTTCTCACTTCCCCGACCTCGCCCCTCGCTCCGCCCCTCACCTTGGGGCTTTCCTGCTAGGAGCAGTCGGCCCCTTCCACGTCTTTCGTGAATTCAAGTGTGGGGAGGGGAGAAAACAAAGGAGACGTGGGAGGCCCTGGAGCGGGGGAGGAGGGCCGTGCCCCTGAGAGGCCTGGGTGTTAGCCAGCCCTGGGAGGGCCTCCTGTCTCCCAGCCTGGAGTTTGCAGGGCTCCAAGGGCAAAAGAGCAGCAAGGCCCAGGCACTTGGGGCTAGGTGACTTGCCCAGGGTCTCACAACTGGCAGTTTGGCTTGCTTAAGGCCCGATGGACAGTTGTTTCTATGGGGCCGGGGCCCTGCTGCCCCACATCCTGAGCCCCATGTGGCTGGCGACTCCCCAGGATTGCTTCCAAAGCTTTGGCCCATCCCACCACACGTTTAGAGAAGGATTAATGCCCATGTGAGAGAAACTTCAGAAAACTGGCTGCGGAAGGAACCGCTGGGCCACAGGCCTTTAGCACCCAAAGGTGGGGCCCAAAGGCCAAGAGAGGCCTGAAAGCCAATGAGTGAAACCCTAAAAGGCGAGGGAGGATCAGGTGACACAGCGCGGAGACTGGGCGCCCCTCGCCCCAAAGGGTCCTCCAGCAGGGCTGGACGGGCCTCTCCAGAGGTGGTGAGAGCGCTTGGCAGAATTCAGCCCCGGCCCTTCCCTTAGCAGCGCTTTCCTCAGAGGGGTGGCGGTTGGGTGGATGAATGGAGAGCCACCTCCAATCTAAAGCAGGCCTCCAGCCTCACTGGCTCAAAGCTTCGCCCCAAGAAGCTCCGGGGGATGAGCAGGGATACCCACGGCCCCCACCACCCCCTCCTGTTCTAGGAGTGCCGGCTAGAGCCCAGCTTTGGCCCAGGAGGCTTGGCCGTCCTGCCAGTGGCTGCTCCAGGTGGTGGGTGTGACTAGACAAAATCTTGGCCCCTCCTTAGGTGGCTCCTCCCCTGTGGGCCCGGCACCCCTTTGCCAAGTGTTGGGGAAGCAAAGCCATAAAGAGGAGCTTCCATGCCAGTGAGGGCCACAGCCAACTGTGGGAAGCCGGGGAGGGGGAGGGCTCCAGCCCCATTTGACCCAGGAGGCAAGAGGGCATCCTTGGAGGGCACAGACAAGGCCACGCCGGAGCCCATCTAAGCAGGAAGCTCCAGGACTGCTGAAAGAGGCTGCACTGGCCTCCACTGAGCCTCCAGGCAGGAGGTGCTGCTGGGAGCTAGTGTCAGATGGGGGGGGGGGGCATAAAGGAGTTAGGGACCAGTCAGTAGGCCTTGGCAGGGGACTGTAGCATGGTTGAGTCTCCTGGAGGGGGGGAAGGGGGGGTGGCAGCCTCCAGAAAGAGGGAAGTTTGGAGAGGGGGAGGGGAAGAGAGAGAACAAGCTCGGGTGAGGCCAACGTGGGTTGAGGTGGACACCCACTTGGAGACATGAGAGTGGATGAAAGAGATTTGAGAATCGGCAGCCCAGAGATGACAGTCAGATCTCTGAGATCCCCAGGTGGACTCGTGTAGAGAGAAGAGAAGGCCCAGGGTGAGCATCGGGGGGCCCCCACCCCCATCTGGATAGAGCTTTAGCCAGCAAAGGAGCCCGAGAAGGACCCACCATGGGACAGACAAGCAGGCAGGAAGGAGGAGGACCAGGAGAGGGATGCTGGGAACATTTCTCAGAGCCTCAAGAGGAGAGATGAGAAGGGTGAGAACTACAAAAGGCCACTGGGGCCGCCAGTTAGATCACTGGGGAGAGACTGGACCGCAAAGGCCAAGGCAAGACAGTCAGAGGGAGGGAAGGAGAAGGCAGCCCTCAAGGATCTTTGGCCACCAAAGGGAGCAGAGAGGAGGGACAGTCTCTTATGAGAGCCACGTTATGGTTCTTGGCCTTGGGGAAGCAGCCAGGAGATGTGGAAGCCTGGGGAGATTTGCTGGAGGAGACAGAATGGGGTGGGTTGGGGAGGGGCCTCAGCCTTGGCAAGGAGAAGGGCCACTTCTTGGGTGAGATGGGCAGTGAAGGAGGACAGAGGGCAGAAGGCATCATGGCATGGCTGGGGGAGGGAGAGAAGAGGGGGCTTTCCAAGAATGGCTTCAGTTTTGCTAGTGAAATCAGGCCCAGATCTTGGCACAGAGGGTGGGGGGAAGGAGAGGCCGGACAAGACCTTAGATAGGGAGAAAACAGAAAGAGGAGGGCGGACTAGACTTGGACTGGTTCCCCGCGGGGTCAGGATGGGGATGGGAGGAAGACTGGAAGAGAGCTGGGTGGTGGTCTGGGAAAGAACAGAGGGGTGGAAGGCTCCACCCCAAAGAGATGCTCCAAGAAAGAGGAAGAGGCCCCTGGTGCTTCTAGCATCTCTTCCCCTCCTGGCCAGGGAATGGAGGCTAAGGGAGGGCCCACCTTTTGGGGAACTGAGGGATGAGATGGAACCCTGTTAGCCTGGAAGCACCCGAGGAGAGGGCTCCCGAGAAACCTGGAAAGACTTGCATGAACAGATGCAGAGGAATCGGGTGAATGAGATGCAGGAGAACAGTAGCACAACAGCGACGCTTGGAAAACAAACTCTGGCCTACCTGAGTTGGGAATTTGGGCCCTGGAATAACCCAACCCAAAAGGACTGACCAGGAATGTGGAGACCTTGGTCCCAGGGTTGGGGAGAACCAGAAGCTGGAGCGGGAGAAAGGAGAAGGTGCCAGATGGGCTCTTTCAGTTTACTGGCAGTTCTTGGCGGCAGGGCCTCTGACATACGCCCCCTGAAGACAGCTGTCCTCAAAGGAGAGGGCATTCAGCAGAAGACATCACAGATTTAGCACCAAAAGGGGCCTTGGGAATGGAAGGGCCTCATTTTACTGAGGAGGAAACTGAGGCACATCTCACCTTCTCTTTGCTCCTTGGGGCTCCAGAACCCCTGGTTTGGGTTGTATTCAGACCCTTCTTTCTCTACCAGGAACCTTAGGGCTGAGCTGCAGAGCAGGGACCCAAAGCTAAGGCCCCAGAGCAGGCCGAGGTGAAAATCTGGCCCTGATCTGAGGCCAGGGTGATAGCGATGGGCCTGGGGCATAGCTCTGGGTCCCCAGAAGGAACCTTGGAAGGCATTCAGGCCAACACTTTCTCCTGGAAATGAGGACAGTGAGGCTCAGAGAGGCCAGGGCATTTGTCCAGGTCACACAGAGGGTTGGAATCCAGGTCTTCCCATTTCCCCAGTAAGGCTCTCTCCATTGGACCACACTGGGTTGGGGGGAGTGTCCTTGTGGCTCCCTTTCTTTTCTAAACTAGAAGAAGGCTTCTGTGTTGTGGGCAGGCCCTTGGAGTCAGCCTCCGGGGCCAAGAGGACCAAGTCTGACTGCAGGGGGGGGTGGCTTCCTCTCCAGAGCAGCCACAGCAGCTTTCTTGTCTTGGGCAGCTCCTGGCCAGGGAGCCTCTGAGGGGCTAATTATTGGACCAGAGACCCCGGTGACCTTTCACCTATTTCCGGAAGGTGCCCCCCCCATCACCTGTGGATGTCTGTCCCGTGTGTTGGTGGGGGTGCTCTGGGTTTCTTGAAGAGGGCTGCTGGGCCAGCTGTCTCTCCCTGTCTCCCTCTCAGCTGCTGCTCTCTGACAGGGGAGGGGTAGGCCTGGCTCTGCCTCCCTTGGGGGCCCCCAGTTGCAGCAGCTGCTGGGATGGGGCCTCCCTGCCCCTCCCCCACTCAGCTCCTCCACTTTTCTCTCTGCAGCTTCAAACATTTGGACCAGAGACAAGTCTGTGTGTGGGGGTGGGGCACAGAGATCCCGCAAAGGGAGACCCTGTGTCTGAACCCCCCTCCTTCCCTCTGGTTGCTGGGCCTGAGTTTCCGGGCACACCCCACCCCCAGGAGCTGCTGGAGTGAGGGAGGGACAGCCAGGACCCACCCTGGAGCCTTGGCTTGCGGGAGGGTCAGGCTGAAGATCCCCCTTCCCCCTCAGGCTGGGTCAGGCTTCTGAGGGAGGGCCCTTTCCTGTTTGTGAGGAAGCCTCTTGCCTCCATGGAGGCCCCGAGGAACAGAGCCCCAAGTTCTTCCCATTCTGGGGGGTGAGACAGCCTGGAGACCCCCAACCCTGTGCTGGCCCAGAGAGAAAAGACCTTTCTACATAGGGGAAGGAGAGAGAGAGACACACACACACACAGAGACAGAGACAGAGACAGAGAGAGAGAGACTTTCTATCTTGGACAATTTTGAGCTCACCAGGGGAGGAAAGGAGGGAGATGGCTGTGGAGGTTCCCTCTGGCTCTTGCAGAGCCCAGGAAGCCCTCTGTGCTAACTGAGGCCAGAGCATACTGTTCATTCTCTTCTAACCAGTTGTGCCAGGGCTTAGACCCTGGGTTAGGAGGGAGCCATCTTTGTACCCCAGCCTCCAGCAGCTGCCTCTGCTCACAGTGGCTGCTCAGGACACTTTGATGACATGGAATTGTCTGGAGGCCAGGAGAGGAATTTCCATCTAGGCCTCAGTTTTCCCATCTCAGACTCCAGTCTGGGATGTCCTCTATTATGAAAGGGAATTTAAAGGAGAGTACTTAGAGATATAAGTTAATTATATGAAATGATTCATTAGGGAGACTAGGCATGTAAATCTGGGAGATTTCAACATGCTCATCTCCCAACAGAATCACAGGGGGGATTGTGAAAGAGAATTTAAAACTCTATTTTAAGTTAATCAATCAAGATTTTGAAGTACCCCTCCTTTCACACTTAGTAAGAGCCTTTTACTAGTGAAAGTTCAGCCCTAAAAGGCCACAAGCACTGTCCCCCCCCATCCTACCCCCCATGCTAGGCAAATTGAAAGGCTATGAACTTTCTTTGTTAGTGACTTACTAAGTTAAGTAGGGGTACTTTAAGTTCTTGATTGATAAACTTAAAATAGACAAAGGAAAATAAAAACTATCATGTCCTAGGAAAACCACCTGGCAAACATTATGGCTGAGGGAGCCCTGCCATTGCTCTGGGGAGCCCTGGGATTGCAAAATGAAGATGAGGGCCAGGCTCTCAAGCTCTCTGTCCTGCCCCTCCAGCTGGGGCACTGCCTCACCTAGTTACCTGATAAAGGCTCTTAGCCTCTCTTCTTCTGCATGATCCCCTCTAAAACTGCTTCTAGCTCTGTTGGGTGACTCTTTGGGGGGGGATCCCTGGTCCCCCTGGGAGTTAGGGGCTCAGTCACAAGCTTTAGGACTCCAGTGAGGGAGTGTAGGCCAGGGGGAAGCTTATAGGACTATTCTTTTCTGTTCTCCAAACCTTTGTTCTGGCTGTTTCCTCTGCCCAAAAGACACCCACCTCATGCCTGCCCCCTAATCCCAGGCTGCCTTCAGCCCTCCCTTGTTATCCTCCCCCTCCCCCCAATATGACATGGGAGTCCCTCGCTTAGCTCTCCTGCTTCATTGAGCTGGAGGACATGGAAATGCCGAGAGAACTACATGGGGTGACAGAGGCCCAGTGGTTTGGTCCCTGTGATGTTTCCCATTTTTACAAAGATGTCCTGCATGAGAGGGCGGTTAGTGCCCCCTCCCAAGGGTGCTCGCTCCCACAGGGGAGGGCAGGGTGGGGAACAGCTAATTCCATCCCCCCCCCCAACCAGGGACAGCCCAGATGGCCTTGGTCCTGTCCCCTGAGCCTCTGTGGCTGGGTGCTGCTCTTCCTTTTGTCTTGAGGCCTGAATTTGCCCCTCCCAGGCCCCCAGCAAGACCTCTAGCCTGATCTAGAAGATCTAGAAAGGGCTTGGGCTCCTGAGTAATCAAGCCGGGATTCGGCCAGTTAGAGGAGTTTCTAGGTAAGGGAGGAGGCGTCAGGCAAGCAAATGGGTATGAAGTAACTAGGCCAGGGTTACCCAGGTAGGAAGAGCCTGAGGCCAGATTAGGACCCAGGACCTCCTGTTTTTTTTTTTTTTTTTTTTTTTAAACCCTTAACTTCTGTGTACTGGCTCCAAGGCAGAAGAGTGGTAAGGGTGGGCAATGGGGGCCAAGTGACTTGCCCAGGGTCACCCAGCTGGGAAGTGTCTGAGGCCAGATTTGAACCCAGGACCTCCTGTCTCTAGGCCTGGCTCTCCATCCACTGAGCCACCCAGCTGTCCCCCCTCTTGTCTCTCTGCCCCATTACGGTTTCTGAGATAGGCAGTCAGGATTCAAGGCTTTAAAAGAAGTGACAGACAGACATGGTCTATGATGACAGAAGGACGGCCATTCCAGCTGCCCATCACTGAGGGGAGCTGGCCAGTCTCTCCCAGACACCACGAGAGGCTCTTTCCCCAACCCTCACCAAAGCCCTCTGGGCCCCCATTTCACAGGGGGAAACACTGAGGCCTGGTAGGTAAAGGGACTTGTCCAAGGTGGCGCCCTTCCCCCTGCCCTCCCAGCCTGCCAAGTCCTTGACTTGGGACAAGAAAAGCAGAGAGCTGAGGACTGATGGGGGGGGGGGAGGGGAGCCCTTTGCCTGCTCAGCTAAAGATAAGCCAGGTTGGGCCAGGGGCTAGGGGAAGGGCTGGGAGGGGGTGACCAGGGAAGGAAGGGGCTCCCCAGGGGCAAATGACTGCCACACCCCAACCCAGCCAGCCCCTATGACTCTCCCGCTGCTCTGAGGGCCCCGCCTGGCTATCCCAGAGGTGCGCCCCATTCAGCCCCCCTCCCCCTCCTTTTCTCTGCCCTCCTGGGCGCCAGGATCCATTCTTCTTCCTCCCTAAGCATCAGTCTTCGGGGCCCTGTCCACCTCCCACATCCTTCTCCTTCCCCAGAGGCAGACCTTCCTCCCCCACCAGGACTGTGGCAGGAGCTGCTGGGGGGGGGGGCCCTGGGCCTTCTTCCATTGGTGCCTCCCCCAGCCTCACTCACCCCTATACTAAGGCTTGGTGGTGGTAAATGACGCCAGCCTCCATCCTTCTGTGGTTCAGAAACAATGGGGTGGGGAGTCCCTCTTTAGCTCCTGGGCCTCCTCGGGTGCTGGGGACCAGACTCAAACCCGAGCCTGAGCTTTCAGGATCCCAGCCTGGGCTCTGAGGCTGGCCTGGCCGGCGGGGCGGGGGGACTCTTCTTGGGCTTGGGGAGGCTACAGCCTGAACCCCAGCCAACCTACCCCCAGCAATGGTGCCTCCCCTGGCCTGGCTTCAGGGAGTGGAGGCCAAGAGGGAATGGCGGGGGAGGGCCTTGCTCTGAAGGGTCCTGCGTGGCCCTGGCAGAGGAAGAAGCCGCCTTCCTGGGACGTGACCCGCTAGGAAATGCCCACCTCTGCTCAGGGCCAAATATGGAGAGGTGGGCAGCCTCTGTGGCGAACCCTGGGCCTCTCTGCCTCCCAGAGCCAGGGAGGCCGCTCAGGCCACTCTCCCAAACACCCTGGCACCGGCCAGGCAGGGGCGCCCAGGGGGAGGTGCTCACCCACAGCTCCCCCCTCTGCCAAGGCAAAGCTTTCCCTACTGCTGCCCCTGCCAGAGAGAGGGGGCACGGGGAGGGGAGGGACTCGGAGTCCTCCTGAAAAGCCCCTGGCGCTGCCCTTCCTGGAAATGCGGTGGAGCACTGTGGGTACCACGCGGGGCAATCCTGGGCTGCTTGGCCGTGGGCTTGGCAGTGATGCGTGTTTGCTCTCCAGCTGCCCGACACCATTGCCAGTGACTAGGGCAAAGACAGCAGATTTGCCACCAGCAGGAAGCTGGGAAAGAGCTGACCGTGGGCACTCCTGGCCCCTCTTCTCAGGACATTTGTCTCCTGTTCTCCTCCTCCCTCTCTGCCTGCTCCTTCTTTGGGTCCTTTGCTAGACCCTCCTGCAGGTCAAACCCCCTTTTCTTCTCCTTCTAGGTGACATCACTGGGTGCCCCCTTGGGCTCCCATGGATTTAACTACTGGCTCCCTGCAGGTAATTCTCCAATCTGCCTCTCCAGTCGCTGCCTCCCTGCTGACCTCCCATCCTGCATCTCCAGCTGCCTTTCAGTCATCTCCTGTGCCCAGCGGGCACCTGACATGCCACCTGTCCAACCATGCCCCCTCTATCCCTTCTCGATCCTCGGGGGACCAACACAACAACCCTTTTCCAGGGTGCAAACCTTGGGGAACCTCCCCTCCCCCACTCCCTTACTTCTGGGGGCTCCAGTGACACAGGCTGGTCCCAGGACCAGGAACCTCCCTCTGCAGCCTCCGGGCGTTCTCTTGGGCTGCCTGCAGTGCCTGGAATGCTCTCCCTCTTCATCCCAGCTCCCCTACACGTCCTTCAACTCCCAGCTAAATCCTGGCTCCTACAGGAAGACTTCCCCCACCCTTCTGGACTCCAGAGCCCCTTTTGTGCTGGGGAGCTCCTGGAGAGCAGGGCCTGCCCTTTGACTCTCCTTACCTCCCCAGGGCTCGGCCCAGAATCCCGTATGGAGCAGGTGCTTAATAAGTGCTTCCCGATTATTTATTTAGGGCAGAGCCGGGGTCCAAATAGACCCTGACAGGGAAGTCAGAGCACTGGGCCCCGTCTACTAGGGTGAAATGGGATGGGGATGGAAAGCCTCATCCTTAGGGTCAACAAAACCACAAAGTGGGAGAGGCTCCGGTAGTTATTTGTCTGGAAAAGACCTGAGGGTCTCAGTGGACCGTAAGCCAAGGGTAGAATGTGGCACCAGGAAAACACCTCCAGGCTTGGGCTGCACTGGGAGTTGTAGCTCCCAGGAAGAAGAAGGAGGCAGCCATCGTCCGGGCTGGGCCTTCTCCGGGTGAGACCTGGTCCAGTCTGGGCTCCACAGCAGAAGGGAAGAAGCTGAAGATGGTCTGGTGGGGGCAGCCAGGGTGGTTAAGGGGTTTCAGGTCAGAGGAGGCCAGCCTGGCCGTTTAGCCCAGAGAGCATTGGCTTCGGGGGGCCATGAGAGTCATGCCCCCAGAGGGCAGCCCCAGGAGAGGGGCCGGGCAGGGAGCTCAAAGAGACCAGCAGGGAGAGCTGCCCAGGGTCCCAGTGGGAGGAATGGGCTGCTGGCGAGGCGCTGGGCTTCCCCTCCTTGAAGATGTCCAGGCGCATGCTCGATGGCTATTCACTGTGTAGGCTGGCCTTAACTTCTCTTCCCACCTGCACCTTTTGCCCTCTGAGAGGGCAAACAGGCATTGTACACCAACCACTCTGGGGGGAAATGGGAAGAAGATCCTGGGGTCAGAGTGTGGAGCCAGCTTGCCCCATCCACCATGCCCAGAGGGAGAGCATTTCCGGGCAGTGGGGAAGGACTTGCACACACAGCTCTCCTCTCATCTCTGGGGCCAGTGTTGGGGGAGGGGAGCAGAAGCTCCATCTCCCCCTCCAGCTGACCCCTCCATTGTCCATGGGAAGAAGATGCCTTAACCCAAGGCTGAGGGCTGGATTCTGGGAGCAGAAGAGGGGGAGCCTCTCTTCTGCCCCATGGGCTCCATGGCATCAGCTCTCCGAATGCTAACTGCCAAGCACCCATTCGAGGGGAGGCAGGAGGCTTGGGGTCCCCAAACACAGGGCGAGGGTTCTCGGAGCTGGAAGTCTTCCAGATCAACCCTCTCATATTAGAGACGGGAAAATGGACACTTAGAGAAAGGAGGGGACTTATCCAAGGTCACACAGGTAGGAAATAGCAGAGATGAGATTAGAACCCAGGTCCTCGTGTTCTAAATCCAGCTACCCCAGTCCAGAAGAAGTCCAGACTTGCTGGATGAGAGGCCGGTGAGTCCGTACACCCCAAAGCTGCCCTCCATCCCCTCTGTAGAACCTAGAAAGAGTCAGAATTAAAAATCCAGACTCTTGTATAACATTATAGTGAAACAGGCTTGTCTGTAGGAATTCCTGACTTCCAGACCTTTGGCTTCCAGACCTCCCCCCCTTATCTGAAGGAATTCCTCCCAGACCTCTCCCCTGCTGGACCACCTACCTTGGAGACACTCCCCCTATCCGGCCCCCAGCTGCCTACCACTCTATAAATACCCTGCTCAGACACAGCTCAGGGTCACACATCAGACTTACCCTGCCAGACCCTTGGCTTAAACTAAGACAATAAAGTTCCTCTGCATCTCGCATTGGTGGTTCAGACTCAACTGCTGGGATAATTCTCGGGGCACATCACCCTCCAGAGCATCCCTGAAGTGGGGTGGCTGGGAGATCGCCGGGGCTAGGGAACTCACTCACCAGCTCTCTCTGGCAGCAGCCCCTTCCCCAGAGGCCAGCTTGGACGGTCAGGGCACTTTCCCAGCAGCAGAGTTAGATTGGCCTCTCCCCCTGGGCTGAAACTGAGCCTCCTTCCTCAGGACGGCCTCTAGTCTCATCCTGTGAGTCTCCCCCCCCTTCCCCCCTCGCTAAACGAGTCAAGAGAGGGGTGGGCTGTAGAGGAAGATCTGGGGGCCAGAGCAGGCATTCTCCAAACCAGGGGAACGAGGGATTCCTCTTGGGCTGCTGGTCATCAGGCCGTGATTAGCTGAGCCAGCCAGGCTTCCTCAAGGCCTGCCCAGCAGCCCCTGCGGGCTTGGGAGAGCTGCTCGGGGCCTGCCACTGTGGGAGCTGCCCAGGAAGGGCCCAGCAGGGTAGAGGCTCTGCCCTGAGGGTGGTCAGCGCCAGGGCTGAAGGCGCCATTCCCCCACTCTGCTTGGCCTCTGGGCATCATCTAGGGGCACTCAGCCACCGAGGGGAAGA
The DNA here is from genome assembly GCF_016433145.1 of Gracilinanus agilis. Taxonomy (NCBI): domain Eukaryota; kingdom Metazoa; phylum Chordata; class Mammalia; order Didelphimorphia; family Didelphidae; genus Gracilinanus; species Gracilinanus agilis. The sequence goes on along the minus strand of NC_058131.1, from coordinate 1,900,708 downwards.
TGAGCCTTCCCTGGGCGGGAGCCAGCTTTCTTCTGTTTGTTTGTTCTAACCTCCTGGGCAGTGCCTGGCAGGGAAGGGGCTCTGGATTAGAATCCCTGCTTTTACCGGCCCTTTGATCCTGGGCAGCTACTCCCCTCCCCGGGCCTCAGTTTCCCTGAACAATGTAGGCTTTAAACTACCCAGTCCAACCACTCAGGGCCAGGTTTTTCCAGGCCTTCCTCCAGGCTGGCTGCCCATTTTCCACTCTGAGTTGGCCTGGCCTGCCTGAGGGCTACAGGACAAAGAGCTCAGCCGTGGGCAGCTGTGGGGGGAGGCTGGGCTGTAAGGTGAGGCCGAGGGGCAGATGGAATGTGGGCTCGGGGCCAGGAGTGGGGCCAGCAGGGAGGAGGCACAGCCAGGCTGTTCTCCTCAGGGCTGTGGAGGGGCAGCCCCGAGCGAGCGAGCGAGCAAATCAGCCCTCAGATTTCTGGCCTGGCCGCAGACATGGGTCTGGGCCTCCCAGCCAGGCTCTCCATGGCTCAGCCTCTTGCAGTCCCTCTCAGGGTTTCCTAAGCTCAAGCCCCGGACCTTGAGCCTGGGACCCAAAGGTGAAGATCCAGCGAGAGAAGGCTGAGAGGATTTGGGCTGAAATTTCCCCCATGGAAGCCTGCTGCCCTAGGACATCCGGGCTGGCCTCAGAGGGTAGGGGCTGCCCAGCTGGCTGAGTCCAAAGAAGCCGAGAGTCCCCCATGTGCCCTGTCTAGCTCACAGGAGCCCAGGGCTTTGCCTTCTGGAAAAAGAGGGTTCCGAGGCAGGGGGTTGCACTGGATGACCTCTGGATCCCTTCCGGCTCTCAGCCTGCCATCTAGGGAGAGGAAACCCTGGGAAAAGGCCCCCAGGCTGGTCCCAGCCAGTAAACAGTTAGTGGTAGGGCGCTCCCAGGGAAGAGGGGACTTCGCCAGTCCTCCTAGTGCCCTTCCAGTCAGCCCTTTATCCCCTTCTCCTCTCCATCTCTCATTCCTTTTATTCCTCCCTCCCTCCCTCCTCATCTCTCCCTCTCTCCGTTCCTCCTCCTTCCTTTCTCTCCGTCCCTCCCACCATCCTTCCTTCTCTTTCCTCCTCCATCCCTCTATCCTTCTCTCAGTTCTTCCTCCTCCTTTCATCCCTCTTCCCCATTCCTTCCCTCCATACTTCCCTTTTTTGAAGTAACAGAGCTAAATTGCTGCCGTTCCCGTGGAGGTGCAGAATGCTCTGGGAGTCTCTTCAGGAAAGTCCTGGACTCCAAAGAGAAGTCCCGAGAGCTCAGAGAGAACACCGAGAGCAGCAGGGGGAAGTGAGGCTGGAGCCAGGTGAGAGAGGACTTTGGGTGCCTATTGGTGTTGTTCTCTACCCCAGAGGGGATAGGGAGCCATGGAAGCTTCTGGAGCACAGGAGTAACGCCAATGCCCCCAAACTCCTCGGTTTCTTTCAGACCAGCTGCAGTCTGGCTGTACTTCCCCCACCTCATACTTGGGAAGTGTTCGGTTTGTTTGTTCTTTTGGATTCCAGGACAAGACTTTGCATTCTTCCCTATTCAATTCCATCTTTGAAGGTCTCTGATTCTGAGTTGGAAGGGGCCTGGGAGGCCATTTAGTCTCATTTTTCTTGCCTTCCATCTTAGGATCAATACTGTGTATTAGTTCTAAGGCAGAAGAGCAGTAAGGGTAGACAATGGGGGCGAAGGGACTTGCTCAGGGTCACACAGCTAGGAAGTGTCTGAGGCCAGATTTGAACCCAGAACTTCCCATCTCTGGGCCTGACTCTCCATCTACTGAGCCGCCTTCTCACTTTATACATCGGGAACCTGAGAGCTGGGGGCATAAAGCCTACGGGCACCCGGGCAATAGTGTGGGATTTGAACTTCCGTCCTCTGCCTCCAGACTCGGGAATCTCTCCTGTCCTACTCTGCCAACTCCTGGCGTCTCCCGGGGCCAACCAGCGGCTAACCTCTGTTCATTTAATCCAGGCTGTGTGGGGCAGCTTCCCGGGTCTTCTCCACGTGGGCCTTTGGGCACAGGTCTGGGGGCTTCCCCCTGGGAGGCTGGGCTGCTGGGCCCTTTGGGGGCGGGGAGGAGGCCCCCAGGAAGATCCCTTTAGCTTGGGCTCGGAGCCTCCTCATTCATGCATGCCAAGTGGAAAGTGAACCCAAGAGCTGGAGACCAGAGGGCAGGGCAGGAGCAAGTGGGGGCTGGGGCTGAGCCTCCGTGGCTGTCCTCAGCTTCCTTCCTCTGACCACAGCCTTCTTTCCCAAGCCTCCCTCTGCCCCTGCTCTGGCCCCATCCAGCCTCGGGGAGAGGCAGAGCAGGCCTTGGGAAGAGCCCAGGGGGGAGAGGTAGGGGATGTGGGTTCAAATCCCGCCTCTGCTGCCCTCAGGCTGGTCCCATCAGCACTCTAGGCTTGTTTCCTCTGCTGTAAACGGGGAAGGTGGGCTCCAGGGCACCTGAGGGCCCCTCCGGATCCCCCCAAAGCATCTGCTGTCCATCCCCCTCCTGTGCTTGGCCCTGGCCAGGCCCCATGGGGGGGGCATCAATAAGCCTCTGAGTCCAGGGGAGGATGACCAAGAAGAGGAAGGGCCTGGAGGTCAGCCCAGAGGATGGAGGGTGAGAAGGTGGGGGTGGGGGTGGGGTCAGGGGGCCAGAGTCAGGCTTTCCACGGCCTGGAACGAGGAACCGCAAGAAGCAGGAGCAGAGCTGGGAGGGGCATCTGGGGAAAACCAAACACTACCTCCTGCCCTCTAAGCCAGTGACAATAGCCGGTAGCCCCAGAGCTCTCCTCCACCAGTGGGATGCCATCCCAACCCTGACCGAGGGGGAGTGACTTGCCCAAGGCCACACAGCCCGTAAGGGGGGAAAACCAGCTTTTGAACTCAGGTCCTCCGGATTCCAGGCCCCGCATTCTGGTCCCCGAGCCCCCTTGTGGCCTCCACAGTCTCTTATGATCCAATCCTGCCCCGGAGCCAGAGAAGCAGGTTTGGGCCCATCTGAGGAGCTGGACTGAGCTGGAGTAGGGAAGGTCCTCCCTGGTTCTGGAGCTCAGGAGCTCAGGAGGGACGAGATCAGAACTCAGGACAGCAGCCCTGTGGCTCTCCATCTCTGCTCCAGCTTCACCTCCCTGCTGAGTCAGTGGAAATGAACTGAATTCAGTCCCATCTCGCTCACTTCCTAGCAGGGTGCCTCAGTTTCCTCATCTAAAATGAGGGCAATGGGAATAAAATGAAGCCAGGCCGGGGTGATCGTCCATGAAGGAGCCGGGGGAAGGGCTAGTCAGCTCCAGGACGGGGGAGCGACAATGAGAACCCTGGAACAGAAGCAGTGAGGACAGCGAGAGCCCTGCCTGCCTCCCAGGGCTGGGCTGAGGTACCATGCCAGGAGCTGGGTCAGGGCTTGGCTAAGCTCCTGCTCCTCTCCCAGCAGCCCCTGCCTAGGAGATCTGGGGGCAAGCAGGGCTGAACACCGGCTCAGTGTCCTCAGCAGCAGCTGGTATGGGGGGTGGCACTGGCCCAGATGCCAAGCGATTCATCACCACCAGCCTCCTTTCTTGGCCAAGCTCCCTCCTGCCTTGGGCATCACTCCCAGTGGGGGGGGCATTGCCTTCTCTCTGCCCAAGGTAGAAAGGGGCTCCCTGAGGGCACAGGCTGCTCTTCCTTGGCCCCAGGTGCCTGGCACAGCCATGGGGGGGGGGAGACAAGCATTTATGAAGTGACTTTGGGGTGCCAAGCTCAGAGGGCATTTCTCTGCTGCTCCTCCTTCATTCTCCCTCTGGGATCTCCCCCAGTTTGCACCTCTCCTCCCCGAGGCCAATGACAAACTCAGGCCTAGAGAAAGGCCCCCAGCGCTGAGCCTCCCCCACACTCTGCCAGGCAGTAGTAGAGTCTTCAGCAGGGTGTGTGTGTGTGTGTGTGTGTGTGTGTGTGTGTGGTGGGGGGAGGGGCTGCTTCGCTCAGGCTCCCTGACCCCCACCCGGGCACGTGGCCTATAAAAGGGGGGAAGACCCAGCCCCCCCCCACTCTCCCTTCAGGGCATCTTCCCAGGAACCCGCTGCAGCTCCCGAGAGGCAGCCCCAGTCTGGTGGCGCCATCCCAGAGAGAGGAGCAGCTGAGGGACGAGCTTGGTCTGCTGCTCTACGAGATGCCAAAGGGCAGAGCCCTGGCACGCGCCCAGGCCAAGCCCCTCACTGAGGCCCGCTCTGGGCCGAAGGGCCTGTTCTTCGAGGAAGCTCCGGGGCTCAGCGCCGGCCGAGGCCCTGCGGAGGGAAGAAGGCAGCCTTCGGTGGTCCGGACCTCCCGCGCACTTTCCCGCGTCCTTTCGGAGGCGTGCTGAGGCCGACCTGACTTCGGCGCGTGCTGCTACCCTGCGTGCTTGTTCCAGGCCGATAGTGTCGGGATCGAAGAGAAGTGCGGGCGCTCGGGGAAGCGGGGCAGGAAAGCCGGGCTCTTCCGAGACCTCCCTGAAACGGAGGAAGGCCCGGCCAGGACGGGGCGCCGGGACCCTGCGCGTGGCTCTCGGCCTCTCTGGGGCTTCTCTCCGCCGGCCTCGCCCTCCGAGTGTTCTCTAGCTTCACAGCGAGCCCCCCGCCCCCACCCCCAGCCGGCTGCTCTTCGGGACGCGCCCCCCCCCTTTACTAACCCTGCGCCTAGCCTGGGAGCCCCCGGAGGGCAGGAACTCCCTTGCGCTTCCCCCCTTTCTCTCTCGGGCTTCCC
>NC_058131.1:1873819-1895726 GCF_016433145.1 Gracilinanus agilis | reverse complement strand
AGGGGCCCGTCCGGGGGGGCCGAGGCCAGGGGGGGGGAGGGCTTGTGGGGCCCCGGAATGCAAAGTTTCGGTTTGCAGCTTAGCAGGGAAGTCACCGGGCCGAATTCCTTCCCCCCCCCCCCCCCCCCGGGAAGCGAGCCTTTCCCGAGTCTCCCAGTGGAAACCGGAGAAGCAGGGCGGAGCGCCCAGAAACCCCAGACAGCAACATCTGCAAACCCAAGGGCGCCCCCCAAGGGCAGAGCGGCTCCAGCCTCACCTCCTGGGGCAGCCCGAGAAGGATGGACTGACCGATGGGGGGGGCAGCCCAGAAAGAGGGTCCAAGGGGGATTCCCGCCCTAGACTCTCACTGGGTGCCTGCCCCGGGCAAGTCTCTATTCTCTCAGCCTCAGCTCTCTCATCTGTAAGATGGGGGCGCCGCCTGCCTCGGGCTTGTCCTGGGAGGATCAACTGAGACAAGAGCCGCCAAACAAACAATAAAGTGTGGAGGAGATGAAGCGGAGGGAGAAACTGAGGCCTGGAGGCCAGAAAGGACCTCCCTAAAGGCATGTGCCGAATTAGGGCGGGGACCAGGACTAGATGGGCCTAGAGGTTTGGAAGGGGAGGACTTGGGCTTGGATCCTGGCAGCAGCCCGATGCCTCTGTTTCCTCATTTGTAAGTGGATGATTGCCAAGGGCCTTTCCGCCCCGGGAGCAGATTCCTTCTGAGTGGTGGCCAGTGGCTACTCCTGTGTCTTCCCCAGCCCGGGTGAGTCTGAGAGCTGGCTCCCGGGGAAGGCATGGCCTGCCAAGGCCTGGAGCAGGGCCTTCGAGGTGAATGAGACGAGCTTCGCTTCTCCATCGCTTGGAGCCAAAGCAGACTGACTATTTCCCCTCCTCCTCCTCACAGGCTTTGTGCTCAGTGGTTAGAGCCACGAGCCCCTGTCACACTGGGCTGACAGATAGGACAGCCTGGAGCATCCCATAGAGCTGGGCCAGCCCTCCCCTCCCTGGGTCCTGGGCTCCAGGGTGTAGATCTGCAGGAGGAGCCATCGCCAGGCCTCCCAGAGCCTTTTGGGAGGCACCCCATGATTTGGAGACTAGACAGCAAATGAGCTCCCCACCGTGCAATTAAGGCCTGTGGGTGGGAGTCAGACTAGGGCATGGCTCAGGGCCAGGTGAGAGGCCTCCCTGGGAGGCTGAAGCTTGGGTTCCCTGCTTCCAATGGGATGAACTCTCATTCAGAGAAAACCCGGCCCTGGGTCCTTGAATGCTGAGAAAGCCCCTGCTCTGCTCCTCTCCCAGGATTCAGCTTTGGGGCCCCCGAGCAGCCCCACTCCCCAATCTGCAGACCTTTGGGGGGCTCCTCTTGGCCTTGGGGGGGCGTCTTGGAAAGAGAGAAGGGCCTCCCTCTGCCCGAGCTGAGGGCCTGATCTAGGCCAGAGATGGAAGGAAAGCCAGGCCCCCCGGGGGCACGAAGGGGGTGCGCCTTCCTCCGGGACTCGGCTCCCATTTCCACAGGGCGGCTTCAGCTTTAGAAAGGGCAGAGAGCACTTCGTGGCAGCCCTGGGGCGGCCCCAATAGCAGTCAATCCCCAAAGTACTTTTTAAACAGCTACTATGTGCCAGGCGCTGGCTAAGGTGCCAGGCGCTGGCTAAGGTGCCAGGCGCTGGCTAAGGTGCCAGGCTATAAAGAAAGGTCAAAGCCAGGCCCAGCCCACAGGAGGGAGAGAAGAACAAAGAGCCCTGCCCAGAGAAGGCAGCATCTGGAAAGGGATGGAGCTTCTGGCTGGGCCCTGAAGGAAGCCAAAGAAAAGGCCTGGAGGAGAGAGAAATACTCCACCAGAAGGTCAGTCACCAGCTGCAGAGCATACATGTCAAGGATTGGAGGGTTAAGAGGCTGGGAAGGCGGAGGAAGAAGAGGCGCGAGGAAGGGCTTTGAATTCCAAATAGAAGTTAGGGTTAGGGTTAGGGTTAGGGTTAGGGTTAGGGTTAGGGTCAGACAGGGATCCATAGCAGTGTGTTAGGTAAGGAGGCGATTTGATCAAATCTATGCTTTGGGGAAGGAGAGGAAGAGGGAGGAAAGAAGGAAAGAGGGAGGAGGGAGGAGGGAAAGAGAAAGGAAAGAAAGAAGGGAGGGAGGGAAGGAAGGAGTAGGGAGGGGGAGAGGGCAGAAAGAAGGAAGCAAGAAGGAGGGAAAGAAGGAAGGAGGAGAGAGGGGGAGGGGGAGGGCCAGAAAGGCTGGGAGGAGAATAAACGTTTACCCACTTGCCTGTGTGTGCAGGCCCCATTCTAAGAGCATTTCCGGATCTTGCCTCACTGGATCACTTTCACCCCCTCTCGTTAGCCGAGTGGAACGTGGCCTCGAGTGGGGAGAGAGTGAGAGGTCCAGGTTGGCTCCTAAGCTGGAGTCTGGAGGACAGATGAGGAACGGAGCCAAGAGGCTTAACCCACCCACAGCACCACCTAACTGGGTCCAAGTGCCAGGTTCAAGGCCGCTCTCTGGGGACATTGCAGACAGGGTTCTTCATGGTACCTTCCAGCCCCGAGTCGCTCCTCGCTCTGCTCCTTAGCCTCAGCTTTAGTACTTTCCATGTCTGTGACCTGGGGCTGGCTGTATCATCTCTTTGAGGTTCAGTTTTCTGATCTGGAAAATGGGCCTACCGACCCCTTAGGCGGGAAGCTGGTGGCTGGCCTTGCCTGGTCACCAGAATGACTTCTCCTGCCCTTGAGGCAAAGGATTCCAGGATCCAGCTAGGGATGCCTCCAGGATGTGGAGGACGCAGGAAGCCTCGGTCTGGTGACCAGGGCTACTGGGGGCCCCCTCAGAGGGACTTCGACATTTCCCCTCTTCCAAGTGGCGGCTTCTTCCTCTGCTGGACCAGATGCTTTCTTAGGTCTCCCTCAGCTGCCAGTCCAGAAAGCTTCGGGGTCTTTCGTGGTCATTCAGTGGGCCCCAGAGGGTTATCTGGGACTCCTGGAGGCCCTTCGCCCCATCCATCACTATTCTGTATCTAGACAGAAGCACAGAAAAATAAAAACGGACCCGAGCCCGAGCCCGAGCCCTGCTAAGCTTCTCCCGGGGGGGGGGGCTCACCATGTGCACAGACCCCCCAAGACCTTATTGGTCAGCTGTTCTAGTTCTGTCCTCCTCCTCAGGACCCCGTTTGGGATTTTCCTGCCCAAACATACCCGCGAGGTTGGCCATTTTCCAGCTCATTTTATAGATGAGGAAACTGAGGCCAACAGCAGTGGGCGACTTGCCCGGGATCACCCAGTAGGAAGTGTCTGAGGCCACATTCGAACTCAGGTCTTCCTGATTCCAAGGCAGCCACTCTCTAAAAGGCCCTAGAGGCGGGAGCAGGAGAGCCTTCCTGCAGAGCTGGGGACACTGAGGGCTGCTGCAATCTAGACGTGACAAAAATCGCGCAAGGCCCTGCTCGTGCAGATGCTACAGCCGGCATAGCAACGGGTGCTGCAGATGCAGGAAACGCGGCTCCTTCTGCTCCGAGGGCGGCATCCCGGGGGAGAAGCCGGTGCCCGTGGCAGGCTGGGGCTCCGCCGCCCAGCTCTTAGCAGCGTAGGTGGGATGGAGGTGAGGGCGTCTGCCCGGAAGCCCCAGGCCCGCTCGGGACTTCCACCATGGAGAGATCCGGTAAAATAGGCCGCCTGACGGGGCTGGATGTCTCCGCGTGACTCGGCCAGGCTCTGGCAGTCGAGTAAATGGCAGGTAGCGAGTAGAGCCGCCCAGAGAAGAGCGAGCAGGGGGCAAAGATGCCGTTGGGAGGGGAACAGCTCCTCAGCCGGGCGGCCTGCAATGGGGGGGGGGGGGAGCCTGGGAAAAGGGACTGAGGAGGCATTCGGAGCGAGGGAGAGCTTGTCTTTTCTCCTGGAGGCGGCGGGAGCTCACCAAAGGCGTCTGGGTGGGTGGGTGGGAGTTTGTGGTGGGGCGGGCTGGGGGGCTTGGAGCGGCACGAGGAAATGGCTTTGGCAACACAGATTCTTATCCGAGAATCCCATTAGAGGTGCCAAAGCTGGCTGGAACACTGTGTCGGCGCCTGGCAGCACACTATGCCAGCCTTAAATGGCAGCAGGCACACACGATGAGCTCTGATTATCTTTACTTCTTACTGTTCTGGGAGGAGGGCGGTGGGGTGGGGGAAGGGGCAGGCCTTCAGAGGCTGGTGCCCATCTCCGGAACAGAAAGGCTCTGCTGGCAGTGCCCTGGGCAGGCACACGGGGACCCAGGCTGTGCCAGCCAGAGCCACCCTGTTTCTAGCACTAGGGTCGCCTTCTACGCTGGGGTCTCTGGCTCTGCATGGACTTAGGGGTTGTCCCGGCCCTTCCCCAGCCCCTCTGCCCCTCTCCCTCTTTACCTGCCCCGAGGACACAGAACGATGCCCAGCTGGGCCCAGGCAGAGAAGGGTAGGCTCCTTGCCCACATCTCTGGGCCGGGACCGAAGGGCCTAATGGAATCAATGAAGAGCATTGACTATTCTCCAGGCGCTGAGCTCTTTGGTGCTGGGGGTACCAAGACAAAAAGCAGCCGGTCCTGCCCTGGGCTTCCGCTCTCGAAGGCCGTGGGGGCCGGGGTGCTGAGGAGAGAAGGAGGGGGCGGGGGGGGGGAGCCACGTTTCCTAGCCTGCGAGCTCCTGGAGGGGAGCCGTGGTCAGGGGCTCACACGCAGGGCCTGGGCCACGGAAGGAGCCGCGTTTAGGCTCAAGCATGCTTCTGGCCCTTCTCTTACCAAATGCTCATTGACACGACTTCACCGGAAATCCCAAACTTGTGTTGGGAAAACAAGCTGGAAAAGGCGTCTTGGATCCCACCTCGGAACTCATACAGAGCCGGGACACGGACAGAATGCCACGTCTGGAGTCCGGGACACCCGAGTTCAAGTCTTGCCTCAGATCACCACTAACTGCATGACCATGCACGAGTCACTGACCTTCGGCCTGCCTCAGTATCCTCTTCTGTAAAATGGGGATAATAAGAGCACCTGTTTCCCCGGCTTGCTCTGAGGGATTCTACCGGTAAAGCGCTTTGCAGACCTAACGGAGAGCCGTTTTTATTGCTGAAGGATGCCCTCGAGGACACACCTGAAGAGCAGGCGGCAGCTCTGGGCTTCCCGGACCCCGGCCGAGTGGACAAGAACAGAGAGCCGAAGGCCGTGGAGGAGAGCCCGTCGCCCACATCCCCGCTGGGTCCCGGCCCTCCTCGAGGGAGCCCCTTCAGGAGCCGTCGGCCCTCTCTCGTTGGTTTTCCCCACTTACACAGAAACATCTTGGCTTGTTTGATAAAGTTTTCAGCCCTGAAACGTCGGGTCTTTTAAACACAAGTTCCCAGACTGGGCCAGGAGCATCACTCCGCCCCCCCCCCCCCGAGAGCCCAGGCTGGAGCACAGAGCTGGCAGGACATCAGCAACCTGCCGGTGGGCATCCCCTCACCGGCGTCTCAGACGTGAGCTTCTGCTTCGAACCCAGTTCCCAGGAAGCTCCCAGGAAGCTCCCAGGCTGAGCGGAGAGCGCTTCTGCGGCGTGGGGGGCCCTGGGTTCAAGTCCTGCCCTAGGACTTCGCCACCGTCCCCTCAGGACCCTGCGGGCCCGTTTCCCCTCTCCACCAAAGGGGGCTGGGCTCGCTGCCCTCTCTGCTGTGGCCCAGCTCAAAGATCAGAATCCTAGTGGCCGCCAGGATTTATTGGGCGACCCTTCCCGTCAGGGGCAGCTCCAATCGTGCCTTCCATAGCTGGCCCTTGTGAGCTCCTCTGGGGGGGGCCTGGCTTCTCCTTCCCTGCATCCCCCCATGGGAGGAGCCCAGCAAATCCCTGCCTCGACTTCCTTTCCTGACGGAGCAGTGAATCCCCCTGGCCTGCCGCCTCCCTCTTCTTCATGCATTTGCTTCTCTCTTCTGTCTTCCCAGGAGAAGGAAAGTGGTAGGAGGGCAGGCGGGCGGGCGGCGCCCAGCTCCTGACGTGGCACACAGCAAGGCCTTCATTCATGTTTGCTCAAAGGGCTGGGCCTGGATCAGAGCAAATCCGGGGCCTGCCAGCTCCTCCCTCAGGGCCTTCCTTTGGTTTTTGTACTCCAAACCCTCCTATGCCCCCACCTAGGCCCGGCCTGCCAGGCGCCCGAGGGAGGCGGGTGCAGGAGACACGGAAGCAGGGCCAGAGGGTGGGCTCAGGGGGCCAAGGCTGGCTTGGACAGGACGAGACCTGGGCCTCCCCCGGGCCCTGCGGCGAGGGGGCTCAGCAGATGCCGTCCCTTCCTCCCCTCCCCACCGCCAGGCCTGTGAAAGCAGGAGGGGGCAGAGACAGAGCAGGAAGCGGGGAGCGAAGGGGAGGCTCAGGCCACCAGATGTCCTGTCCATTTTGAGCCCTTTCGGGAAGCAGAGCTCCACTGGCAGGAGGGATGGGGCAGGGGGCATGGAAAGAAAGAGGGTCCCCTGGGGCCCACACAGGCCCGCCTTCTGGGGAGCTGATGAATGAGCGTCCATGCCGGTGGGCAAAGTGGGCAGTGGCAGCTCCCTGCCAGGAGCCACTCCGAATCCAATGGCAAAACTCTCATCTGTAATTGGAGCTAGACACCAGAGGCCTGCTCGCTGCCTCGGGGTGCTGCTGGAGGAGGTGCCCCCAAATCCCAGAAGCTCAGTGATGCGGGGAGCCTCCACAGGGTGCTGTGTGTGCCACCTGGGTTTGAAGAAGAATCTGTGATAAGTGGGCATCTGGCTTCAGCCTGTTTTCTGCCCCTGGCCCTCAGCCTCCCCTCTGTCCCTGGCCTCCAGCCTCCCCTCTGCCCCTCTGCCCCTGGCCTCCAGCCTCTCCTTGGGCTCGGGGGCAGAGGGAGACGAGTCGTCTCCCAAGACGAGAGTGAAGCGGGCCAGGCCTGCTGTGTGTCAGAGCCCAAGGGCAGCCCCAGAAGCTGGACGGCCTCATGGTCCGGGCCTCGTCACCCCCTTCCAGCCCAGGCCAGCCCCAGCTTCGGGCCCTTTGGCAGGGAGCCCCACTCTGGCTTTGACCTGGCTCCGGGGCCTTGCCTGGGATGTTGGCTCTCAAGCACTGACTGCTGGGAGCAGCCTTCGGGGGCACGGCCTGCTCTGGCTTTGGAAGACACGTTTGAGCTTGCGTGTGCATGCGTGTGAGACAGACGGGTATAGGTAGAGCCAGAGGGGGGAAGAGGGAGCCCGGGCCCCTGGGACAGGGACGGGGATGGAGAAGAGGGCCCGGGGCCTCCCCTTGGGCCCCCGCACACACGCACAGGTGCACACACTCCCCCCATGGAGCCCGGGCACTGCCGACACCCCTCCGAGAGGGAGAGGAGCTGGAGGGGCTCTCCAGATGGCCCTGGTGTCTAGCTCAGGTAGCCCATTGGCCAGAGGAGCAAGTGGAGGTTCGGGGGTGAGAAGGGCCTGGCTTTTGGACGCCCACAGCTGTGGGCCCTTCCCGCTGCCCTGTCCTGCTGCTACCTCCCCAGGCTGGCTTTCCCTGCTGAGAACCCCCAGAAGGACGGCTCTGAGGCAGAGCAGCCCCCTTTGGTGCCGCTTTGGGTGAAGGCCCTTCCCTGCCCGTGAGGGCGGGCCCCGAGATCCTGGAGCCAACGAGGCCTGGAGGCGGTGAGGCTGCTGCAGAGGGTCAAGTGGTCTTGCCTGTCGATGAGGCTGCAGAACGGGTGAATCTGCTTTCGTTGGCCCCTTCCCTTCCCTCTTAGTCCTGTGTGTTGGCACCAAGGCAGGAGGGCGTAAGAGCTGGGCCGTGGGGCTTCAGTGACTTGTCCAGGGTCATATAGCCAGGAAGCGTCTGAGACCAGATTGGAACCCAGGACCTGGCCATCCTGAGCCTGAGCCCCCCAGCTGCCCCGGAACAATGTTTGTGACGTCCCTGCTCCGGGCCCAGCCCTGGCCAAGCACCAAGTGGCCAATACAAATGTCACCCATCTTGCTCTTAGGGAGCGCCCAGGCTCCTAGTCGCCTTCCCCATCCCAGAGGCGGGGGTCTGCCCCCAGGATGAGGAGGGGTCCCTGGCTCATGGCACGTCATGCTCTGCCCAGGAATGGCAGGCCTGGAGCCAGGGAGAGCCGCTGCTGGGAGATGTGACAGCCCTGAAGCCCTTTTATGGCCGTAGTCACAGGAAGGAAGCAGGGGGGGCCGTTCTTGTCCCCATTTTCAGATGGGGAAGTCAAGGCTCAGAGAGGGAAAGGCAGAAATGCGGCGTCTGTGCATGTTGTGGTTTATTGGCATCAACTCAATTAGATGTGAGCAGCTCCTGGAGATCAGGAACCATCTCTCTCTTTCCTTGTATAGCCCCCACTAGCCCAGAGCCTGTTAATCAGTGCCCCCAGAAGAAGCAGCGGCACCTGGACCCATGTCCTGGCAGGTTGGAGTCATTAGATTCTGGGTTCGAAGGCCCCTTCTTGCTCTGATGTTCTAGGTTCTAGATTCCAAGGCTCCCCAGCTTGGACATGCTCTGTTCTCGGATGTAAGGTTCCTCCTGGTTCCAACACTGTGGAAGTCTGTAAGATCTTTCCCGTCTCAGAATTTTAGACTCTAGGCCCCAAATTATGAGGAAATGATCTCACGGAACCTTTATTCTCCCTCCCTTCATCCTGAAAAGAGAAAAATAAACCTTTGTGGCAAATAGCACAGTCAAGTCAAACAAGCTCTTATATCAGTCCGGTTCTCAGTTCTAGGACACCCCTTTATGAACATTTTGTGTTCTAGATTCTAAGGTTCTCGCCTTGCTCTGACATTCCATGTTTTGGGGTCCTGCCCACCATGAAAACTTGAGGTCCTAAATTCTAAGGGTCCTTCCTTGCTCTGACATTCTAGGTTCTAGAGTCTGTCCCAGCTGTGAACATTCCGTGTTCTAAGGTTCTCTCCTCATTCTTCTGTCCTAGCCCTAGGACCCTCCTTAATTGATAACATTCCATGTTTTTGGATTCTCAGGTCTCTCTCTCCCTGTCCTGCCGTTGTAGGTTCTAGATCCCCTCCCCACCATGAATGTTCTGTGCTCGTAAATTCCAAGGTCACTCCTGTTCTAACACACTAGGTTCTAGATCCCTGCCAGTGATGACATTCCAGGTTCTAGCTAGAGATCCGAGGAGAGAAGGGGCTGAGAAGTCATTTATTTGTGGGAGCACCTTTTCCATGGGGTCTGGCCCCCAGAAGTGCCCTGATGTCTCCCCCGTCCCCTTCAGCCAGGGCCTCCCTGCCCCCACCTCAGCTGCCTGGCGCTGCCCTGCCTTGTAAAGAAAGCCAAAGAAAGGCCTACACGGTTACTCCCTGGTGCCCGGGGAACAGGGAGCTGATTGTTCGGGGGAGCTTTTCATGCTCATGTTTTTGGCTGGAGGCCCTGGTGAGGGCTGAGCCTTCCCATAACCCCCTGCTCCTTGGCAGTGCCCTCCCAAGCAGGGGCACCCTGTGCCCCTGGTGCCAGCTGAGTTCAGCCCTGTGGCTTGGTCAGTTTGGGGGAGGGGGGATGTGGGGCTGCCCGTGCTGAAAAGGAGCCAAAAGTCCCGGCCCATCGCTTCCAATGCTCCCATTTTACAAAGGGGGAAACTGAAGCCCAGGCAGGTGAGCTCAAGGTCTTCCAGGTAGTGTGGCAGAACCAGGGTCTGAGACAGCTTCTCCAGGGCCAAATCTGCATCTTTAAAAACAGTTTTCTGGCTGCTAGATTCACCTTCCCCCGGGGACCCAAGTTCAAATCTTCCCCCAGAGACGTAAGAGCTCTATGCCCAGACAAGGAAGTCCCTTGTGGTCTGCTCCTCCTCTGCCTGATTCCACGGGCCTTGCCCATTCTGGGTCTCTGAGATCAGCCACCTCTGACAGGCAGAACTAAAGTGTGGAGGGGGCACCGATGCCCCTGGGTTCACACCACCTGCTGTGGTCTTCCCATCCCCGTCTCTCTCACGGTCTGGCAGGATTCCATTGAAGGGCCATCGCCCAATCAGCCAATCCCTAGTCACAGGCTTATGGGATCCTGGGCTTGGAGCTGGAAGGCCCCTTTGAGACCTTTGAGGCCAGCCCTTCCTCCGTTTGACAGATGAGGAAACTGAGGCTGAGGGGAGTTACCTCACTCAGTGGGTATTAAGGAGCAGAGATGGAATTTGAACCCAGGACCACTGGCTCCATGTCCAGCCCTCTTTGTACAGTTTGTGCTGCCCAGTGGGTGCCCATCTTGTTTCTAGTTATTCACTGTCCTCCCATGACTCCTTGGGGCATATCAATGGCGGGGGGCAGCCTTGGCTGGGGCATCTTGGCACCATTTCTGTAGCAATCCACGTATCCATTAACTGTGATATTATTTGAAGAAGAGCTCAAAAACTTAACTCTTCTGCTGCCAATGATTGGTCTCCATAAGGCTGCGCCCCAGAAGGCGGGTCAGCCATCTCAGGCTCCTTCCTTCTCCTTCAAGGATCAATTAAGGTGGGTATCAAGCAGCAGTAGACGCCTCGGGCCAGATCCGCTCCGGATCCGGATCTTAGCTCGACCCATTGTTTCGGGTTCTGGCAGTTGGCATTTTATGCCGATCCCCTCCTACTGTTAGTGTATCAGGCCACTGGGCTCTCCCCTCCCCCCACACTGTTGTAGCCCCAATAAAGGTGACCAGAAGGGAGTTGGCAGAGAAGTTCTCTACCCCCAGAGCTCACTCGCTGTCGGTCTATCTTATGCCCAAACTTTCTGTGTCTGCGTGTCTTTGTTCTCGCCTCGTGTTCTCTCCCCGAGTCCTTAACCCGCTGCCCATTTTCGCCCAGTCCCTGGTCCCCCTCTCTGAGTGTCCAACCCACGAGGAATCTTCGTGGAGTTGGTGGACGGCTTCCATTTCTGCACAAAGTGCTTCATGTTCCAGAATCTTCTCTCTCTGTGATCGAGGTAGGCAACACTTGTAGGGGATGGAAGAGCCTGTGGCCTGGGTTCGAATGCTACCTCCGACACTTGGCCATTGCCCAAAGGCTCCAAGCTGGACTGTCCTCGAGTTCTTTCCTCTCCACATCGGCCTCGCACCCGGGGCATGGCCATTGCAGGGAACACTGTTCTGGGTCACTCGAGTCTCTGTCCCCTTCCCTCCTGGCCCAGGTAACTTCGGAGAGGACCTTTGGCCAGCCGGAGGGAGGAGGAGGCGCAGGCGGACAGTTCCTGGGGCCTCCAAGGGCTTCCGAGATGGGCAGGGGGCAATGAGACGGTCCTCTCCCAGGGAGAGAGGTGCCCGGAGTTCCAGAAGCCACCTGGCTCCTCTGGATGAGAAGTCTGGGTCCTGGGGGCCTTTGTGAGGCTAGGTGGAGTTTGTGTAGACTCATGCCCTTAAGCTTTCTGACACCTATGGAGCTTGTGGTCCACTCAAACCCCCAGGTCCTTTTCACAGGGCTGGGATCATGCAGTGGATGAGGTCTGGCCTTGGAATCAGACAGTCTGGGTTGCTTCCTCCCATGTAATCTTGGTGCTTTCCCTTTCAGAGCCTTGTCTTGCTCTGGGAGAAGAGAGCCTTGGAGTAAAGGGTCTGTGAGTCAGTCAACAAGCATTAAGCAATGGTTCTGTGCCAAGTACTGTGGCACGCCCCCCAGGCTGTCTTCTCCAGGAGCTTCCAGTGTAATGGCATGTCCCTGGGAAGGGGGGTGGGGGTGGAAGAGGAGCAGCAGCCAGGGAGGGCTGATTGTTATATCCTCTGACCTGCCTTGACCTTTTTCATCTTGGAGGATCCCTCCTTTCACCCCCATGAGGTGTCCCCCTGCCATGGTGGGGATCCCTCAGTAGACAGTCTTCAAAATTGTCCCTAGCCCTGGTCTACTTTTATACCACCCGGCATCACCATTAGTATATGACCTGATCCACCAGCCCTGGGAGGGAGGCACGCTTGTTATCCACATTTTACACATGAGGAAACTGAGGCACATTGAGCGACTTGCTCAGGTTTGCAGAGCTGGTAAATATCAGAGACAGGATTTGAACTCAGGCCTTCCTGCCTCTGGGTCACCCACTAAGTTGTTGGTGATCAAGCCTCTGCCCATGACTCTAAGAGGAGCCACCCAGACCTGGAAGGACTGACCCCACAGAGCCTGGGTCCTACCAGAGTCTGTGCTCAGGTGAGCATTGCAGGGGTGGGAGGGGGCTCGGGGAAGGGTCTGTGTTATACATAATGGGGGTCTGGCATCTTTGGCGCGAGGAGGTCTGGTTCTCCATGGCTGGTGGGACCAGGGGCTTCCCTCCCACCCTCGTGTGCCAGCTGAGAGCCACAGCCTGGCCAGGAAGTCACTGGGAGATCTTCCTGGGTCCTTAATTTAGCAGATTTCCCAGCAGCCTCCTGGCCTGGCTGACCACTGAATGGCCTCCCCCACCCCTGATGTGCAGGGGGAGCATTCGCTGCCATGCCGCAGGGGAGAGGCCCAGCCCAGCAGAGAGGCAGACAGGAGCTTTCTGATCTGGCCTGTCGCTGCCTGTTCTCCTTACAAACAGGACCAGTGATGCCTCCGCGGCCGATGAAGGCTGGTCTTTGTTCCCTCTTAGCCCGTCCCCTCCTCTGCCTGGTTCTGCCCTGCCCCTCCTCCACACTCAGCCCAGCTGTGGACATGCTAGGGGAAGGGCCTGGGCCCCAAAGACCTCCCTCATGCCTTTCTAGCATTCCCCACCCCCAAACACATACTCCCCTAACTCAGTACTCACAACTTGGTAAGTGGGATCCCCTGGAGAAGGACGTCCTCAGGATCTGAGGGCCGCCCACAGCTAGTTCTATCTCACAAGCCCCTGTCACTGTGTTCCTGGGGAGCAATCAGCCCATGGACACGATTAGCTCCCAGCAAAGGCATTTCCCAGCGTGGCACAGGGACCGTCAAAAAAGCATCGTCCCTTCCTGGAACCCTTACATACGTTATCTGTCGGTAGAGTGGCCCCCATTCTGCTTTGAGTGGTAGTCAGATACGCATGTGGTCAAGGCAACTCACCGCTCAGGAATTACAGGGCCGCAGTGTCCTTCTCTCTTAGCCGTGTCCTGGTACTTCTCTTTGGCCATAGAGCCTCTGCTGGGTGGATTGCTCAGGCGGGCTTTCACAGGCTGTTTCTCCAGAGCTCAGTAGCCAGCTCTCTTCTATACTGCCAAAGGTTCCTCTCCTCGAAGCTGCTTTCAGCCTCCAGTGACAGCCCCTCTGGAGAAATGGGTTTTTAAAAAAATTCTTAAACCTTCTGTCTTAGAATCAATACTAAATATGGGTTCCAAGGCAGAAGAGCAGTAAGGACTAGACAAATGGGGTTAAGTGACTTGCCCAGGGTCACAAAGCTAGAAAGTGTCTAAGGCCACCGTTGAACCCAACACTTCCCATCTCCAGGCCTGGCTCTCTACTACTACTGAACCACCTAGTTGCCTTTGGATCCGTGCTTGTCTAGGGTGTGTGCCTCAAGTTCTCTTGGAGTACTCCAATGACTACGTAGGGTGCCTTCCTCTCAGCAGGTGGCTCCCCTACCAGATGCTTATGAAGCCAGTGGAGATAGGGGGAGAGGAAGACAGAAACTCCTCTCCCAACCCCCACTGCCCTCTGGGACAGTCAGTCTGCTATCGCTCCAAGCCTGGGCTCTTTTGAACAGACAAATTGGAATTCTTAAACTCCTGGCTGTCCTGGTTATTCCTTCTTTTCTTAAAAAAACAAAACAGAACAAAACAAAAATAAACAAAAAAACAAATACAAAAGAACCACCACCAACAACAAAACTATTTTCATTTCATTAAATATTTCCCAGTCAAAAAATGTTTAACAATCATTAAAAATTCAAATTCTCTCCCTCCTGACCCTTCCCCCAGAAGGCAAACAATTTGATATCAGTTTTACATGTGAAGTCATACAAAACATATGTCCATATTAGCGAGGTGGCAAAAGAAAACACAAAAAAAGTGAATTAATAAAAAATCCAGCAAGTTTTTTAAAATTCTATTTCCACCTGCACTGACAGTTCATCAGTTTTCTCAGTGGTAGAAGACAGCACTGTGGAGTTGTCTTGGGTCCCTGTCTTGACCTGAATAGCTAAGTCTTTCACAGTGAATCATGGTACATTGTTGCTGTTACTGTGTACAATGTCTTCCTGGTCCTGTTCACTTCACATCAGTTCATAGAAGTCTTCTCGGGATTTTCGCAAGCTCATCTCATCATTTCTTACAGCACAATAGTATTCGATCACAGCCATGTGCCACAACGTGTTCAGCCATTCCCCAAATGATGGACACTCTCTTGGTTTTCGATCCTTTCCCACCCCCTGTTTGTACAAATGGGTCCTTTCTCCCTTCCTTTGGGATACAAACCTAATGTTGGCATTGCTGGGTCAAAGGGTATGCTTGGTTGAATAGCCCTTGGGGAGCAGTTCCAAATTGTTCTCCAGAATGGTTGGATCAGTTCGTAACTCCATCAATAATATATCAGAGTCCCTATTTTTTCATATCCCCTCCAGAATTTGTTCATTTTTCTTTTCTGTCATGTTAGCCAACCTGATAGGGAGAGGCGGGAGTTCATAGTTGTTTTAATTAGCATTTCAGTGATTTTCGTAATTCAGTGATTCAGTAATTTAATTAGCATTACAGTAGTAATTGAGAGCATTTTTATGTGACTATTGATGGCTTTGATTTCTTTTTTCAAAAATTGCCTGTCCATATCCTCTGATCATTTATCAACTGGGGAATGGCTCTTGTTCTTCTACATTTGGCTCAGTTGCCTGTATATTTGAGAAATGAGGTTTTTATCAGAAAAACTTGCTCTAACCACCCCACCCCCCATTTTCTGTTTTCCTTCTAATTTTGGCTGCGTTTTTTTAGTTGTGCAAAAGTTGTTTTTATTTTTTCAAATTTTTCTTAATTTTATTCCACATGAGTTTTCCAGAGTTACTTGATTCGTGTTGTCACCCTTCCTCCCTCCCCTCCCCCCCCCCCCCGAGTTGACAAGCAATTCCCCTGGGCTCTACATGGATCATCACTCAAAACCTATTTCCATATTATTCATTTTTGTAAGGGAATAATCTTATGGCATCAAACCCTCCCCCAAAGTTTTTTCTTTTCGATTTCATGTAATCAGAATTATCCATTTTATATCCCATGATGCTCTTGGTCTCTTGCTTGGTCAAGCACACTTCCCTCCTGCATAGATTTGACAGATACCCTTCCCCAGGCTCCCCTAATTTACTTTAGCTATCACCCTTTAGTTTAAGTAGTTTATCCATTTCCACTCTGACCTGGTGTCGGGTGCGAGATGGTGGTCTGTGCCTAGTTTCTGAAGCTGCAGGGCTTGGCTATTTGGCCCCCTCCCCACTATTTAGTGAATACCTACTGGGAGCAGCGATGGAGCTAGCATCCTTTTGCTTGCATTGAAGTGAATTTTCTGTGTCCCTTGAGAAGTCAAAGTTAGAAACAAACCCGTTCTGAAGGAGCCCTTGGGATCGGGGGAGGAGACTTCTCTGAGGAGGTGGCATCTGAGCTGGGCCTTGAAGGAAGATGAATTCAGGAGGAGCCTGGCTCACCCCTCCTCCCCTGCCCCTCCCCTTTCCCATCTGGCCCTTCTTCTAGTTACCCCCAGATTTACTGGATTATTCAAACCACTATATTCAGGCTGTGTATCCCATGAGAAAAGCCAGGTTGATGGGTGATATCCGAGCAAGAGCCTTTCATTAAAATAGAAGGGCCAGAGAGTAAGGAGGTGGCTCAGTGGATTGAGAGTCAGCTGGAGGTCCTGGATTCAAATTTGATCTCACACACTTCTTAGCTGTATGATCCTGGGCAAGTCACTTGACCCCACTTGGCTAACTCTCACCACTCTTCTGCCTTGGAGCCGATATGTAGTAGTGATTCTAAGATGGAAGGGAAGGGTTAAAAAGCCCTGAATGACCAAGACAGCCCAAGGAATCCACGGAGCCCGGCTCCTGCTCTCATTGTCCCTCGTGGGTCTGCGCTCTCCTCCCAGCCCCATGACGAGCCTCTCATGGTCTCGTGTACGTGAGTGTGTGCCCTGGGAGCATGCCAGCTGTCCAGAGTGGGAGGGGGGGATGCCACCAGCCTTCTGGAGGGACGCGTCCAGAGAGTAGCCCCTGACCAGATGTCCTGGCTTGGGGACAGCCTTTAGGAATACCCAGAGGCTAGAGATGGGGCGTCTCATTCAGGGAACAGCCAGCAGACTTGTTTGCCTGGAACGCTGAGGCAGCGAGGGCGAATGATGACAGGACAATCTAGGTGGGAGGAGATGATACCGATTGTCCTGGCTGCTATTAAGCAAAGGGAGCCGGATCTCGAGGGGGAACGGGCTCTGGCCCCGGGAGTATCACTTTTGTCCTGGAGGCAGCCAGAGCCCTGGGAGCTGGGCAGTGTCAAAGAAATAATCGCCAAAAAACATTCTTCCTCTCCCTCCCTCCATCCCTTTGGGGGCTTGGGACCACTGGAACAGGTGGGCGGCCTTCACTCTTCTTTTCCTCTCTTCTGTCTTCCCGCCCCTTTCCTGCTCCAGAGAACTTTCCTCATCCATGACCTCTCCTCTCTAGCTTCCAAGCCTTTGCCTAGCTATTTATGGGGTCTGGAATGTTCTCTTGCCTAATTTCTGCCTCTCAGGATTCTGGGTCCCTTCAAGGTTCAGCTCAGGGGCCACCTGGGGGAGGGCACGGCAGGCTGCAGGCCTTCCCCTCGGCTGGCTGCCACAGTCCAAAGGAGGCTCAGCTGCCAGAAGCTTCCTCCCAAGAGGAGGACTATAGAGATCTGAGGGTCCAGGGTTCAAGTCCCTGTTCGGGCGCCATTTATAGAGATTGATACTCTATAACCAGAGACTAATCTGAGTGGCCTGGGTGGTCGTTGGACGCAAAGAATGAAACAGACTGGAAGCACGGCTTGTTAGCTCAAGAAATACTGAAGTAGCCACTTTATTATAAAGGAAATTAAAAATCCCCTTCCCCCAAAAGCCAAGAAAGCTTCCCACAGTTACAGAGAGCAAGATTTTTACTATAGTCAAAACAAAAGCCTTAGAAGCCTCCAAGGCGTAGACAAAAACCTATGCTAAACTATCAACTACATGTGTTATCTTTAAGTGGAGCCTGAGACATCTCCCTTAGGTCAGAAAGCCCCGTCAGTTTCTCGGCCTTGATGGTATTAAACAATTTTTTGAGCCTCATTATTTTACTTTAATTCTGGGCAAAATGCCCTGCCAAGGGTTCGGCCTTGGCCGTACCAGCCATCTGTGTTCTCGGGTAAAGGGGAACAGAGTTAGCCCCCCTCCTGCTGGAGTGCTGAGAGCCCAAAGCTTTTTCAATAAGACTATAATGTATTTTGAAGGAAGGTGAGAATTATGAAAGCAATCAAAAGAGGAATCTCAGATTTTTATCTTAGCTATCCCACACCTGTCTCGCCCCGTAAATAGGGCGGAAAGATAATACAGGGCTCTGCCGGTCTGTATTGATCTTTTGAGGGGGTCCAGATAAAAATATCTACTTGAGATTCTAATTTCTCTTAATAGGTCCCGACATATCCCCCTTCTCTTCAAAATAACATGATTTATTAGACAGGAAAACTTTGAATAATGAAAGAAGTTAAAATTGGTTATAATCATCAGTTATAGTTGGATCTGATAAGAATTACAGATCAAATTGCTTGTTTATGGCTCTCTACAGAGGACCAGAGGAGACTCTGCAGATTTTCAGGGAGGGTCACCCTTGGGAGGGACTGCGGGGACACCCACTTAGGTCTTGAGTGGGGAGAGAAACAACATGAGTCCAGCCCATGAGGAGAGCCCTGCCATGTGGCAAGGGGAGGACGTTGGCCCTGCGGGCCTTGGGGGGTGGCTGGGAGTGGTCACCCCGCAGACTTACAATTGATGTCTTAAAGGACTTCCTGGCCTTGAGGGCTGAGCCGAGACAGCCTGGCCAGCCCCAGGAGGCCGAGCTCCTCCTCTTTGGATGTCCCTCATAGCCTAGACGCCTGTTGGGGCGTGGGCTGGGCAAGATGGCCGCCGGGGGGCCTAGAAACTCTCAAGTTGTGTGGATTCTGGGAGTTTGCCTTTTATCCTTAAGACCAGAAGGGATAACAAGGGAGGGCTGCAATGCAGGGGCCTAACACAGGGAGGGCTGCACTTGAGGAAAAGACTTTGGCCATCCATGTGGGGGATGGGGTGGGAAATGGCAAAGCCTGGAAACTGAGTTAGCACACGGGTGCAATCATCCCAGGCGACAAAGGAAAAGGACCTGACCTGGGATCGAGGCCTTGGGAGTGGCCTGAAGATACCCTGACTAGGCACACTTGACAATTGTTGGAATATGGGAAGTAAATGAAAGAAAAGAACAGAAGAGATGAGAACTAAGGGCCCGAGGCAGCAACGAGCCTCACTGGGTAGAGAGCCAGGCCTGGAGATGGGACTTCCTGGGCTCCCATCTGACCTCAAATACTTCTTAGCTGTATGACCCTGGCCAAGTCACTTAACCCCATTGCCTTGCCCTCAGCACTCTTCTGCCCTGGAAGGATGCGGTATAGACCTCCACAGAGGCAGGAAAGTCTGACCAAAGAGAAGGGTTTGGGAGGAAGTGACATGCTGGGCAGTGTGGAACACTGACCTTGGGGCGGCTATGGGACCCTGGGGAGAAATGTCCAACCCACCCGGGGCTCAGTGGGTAGCCTGGGCCAGGGAGAGAGATCCGGATTGGGGGACCCCAGCTTTAGAGCTTGGAGGAAGCTCAGACATTGTTTAGATCATCTTACAGAGGAGAAAGTGGAGGTCCAGAAAAATAATGTGACTCGTCCAAGGTCATAGAGACAGTCAGTGCAGAGCCATGATCAGGCATCTCCAGAGAGATCCCGACTGGCCTCCGAGAATGAGTGCAGACAGAAGAGAGGAAAGAGGAGGGCCAGGACGGAGTCATGGGGACACACACACACACACACACACACACACACACGGATGGAACGTGGCTGGTGGAGCCGGAGGAGAAGTCAGATGGAAGTCAGATAGTCTCTGGCCTGTGACTCCGAAGAGCAGGGCAATGGGTGCCTGGTCAGGGACGGAGCGTCCCCAACAAGGGATGATAACAAGGAGTTTCTCTGCAGCCTTGAACATCTAATCAAGGGCTCTGACTGCACAGGATGGGGGAGGAAGCACAGCGCCCGGGCGTGCCTGTTGGAGGGAGATGCAGCTTTGGTGAAGGAAAGGAAAAGGGCATCAGGGATGCTCCGAAGGGGCCGATAATGGCCCCGGGGCCTCAGAGTCTACGCACAAACGCTGCCAGCCTAAATCAGTGTCTAAGATTTTGGGAGCCAAGCGTGCCCTGGTAGTTATCCCCGAGACTGGGCAGGATGGGTGCCAGGGCTGAAGCCAAGTTCCCCAGAGGTTCTGGGCCAAGGCCTGTGGATACGGCCCAGGCAGAGGGACCACCTCAGAGACAGACTGTTGGTGTTCTGCTCCGTCCCAGCAGTCAAACAAGGGGCTGCTGGGTGGGGAGGACAGAGAGTCACCCGGGGCCAGATCTAGACGAGGCATTAGAGGTATCCCAGGGTGGAACAGGCGGCTCCCTCCCACAAGGTCTGTAGGCTGGGCTGCTGCTGCTGTCAGCTCCTGTTCAGAGATTCTGTGAGTCTGGGTTTCTGGGCCTTTGAGGGAGGGTCTAGAGAGGGAGGCAGCTGGGAGCTGGTGGTTATGGGAGAGGCAGCCTCCCTCCTCAGCCCCTCCCTGCCGCCTCTTTGCCGGAAGGGGGGGTAGGGGGTGTAGTACCAGAACTCCTGGAGGGGCGGCTGACTAGCCCTTGGGCGCGGGGCACCTGCTTGGGGATGTGGGACCCTCCCAAGGAGTTCTGCTTAGAGGTGGGGCTCCGGGCCCTGGGCTGCCTTTCAGGACAATCTGCCCTCTGAAAGCGTTTGGCGCCACATAAAGCCTCGGCCCAGAATCGGCAGCTGCAGGGCCTTTTCTGCCTCGTCCCTGGAATGATTCAGAGGCTGAGCGGGCACTCGAGCATCCAGGCAGGGCCAAGTGCTTTTCTGGGCAAAGCCTGTGCTTGGCACGGAGCTGTCCTGACCCTGTCCCACCCCTCCCCCAGGCCCAGCAGAGGAAAGCCTGAGATTCTGGGAAATGAGCAAAGGGGCATGTTTGTCGGGCGCTTTGGGGGAAATGGACCCTTTGCAGCTTCTTCTCCCCTCCTCAGGGACTCCCAAGAACACACCCAGGCCGGGCTCTGGCCCTTCGTGCCTGGTTCTAAGCCTTTCCCAGGAAGGATGACAGCGGAGCCCCGTTGCCTGGCCTCTGGCCAGGGGTGATGTCAGCAGCCAGCGGGCACTGGCGATACCAGTTCAGGATGAGAGGAACAGAGAGAGTCATCCTGAGGAGGATCGTCGAACCCCTCCCCCACTCTCCAGAGGAGGAAACGGAGGCCCCCCCGGTTTGTCCAAGGACACCCAGTTGGAGAGCAGCTACCGAGCTGGTATTGGAACCTGGGGCCGTCCTCCTTGGAGCCCTACTTTCCACTCTCCCGCAGTCAGGGGGCTTCCTTCTCCCGGCTGCCCGTGTGGGAGGGGCAGGAGAGTGAGAACGATCTGGGTGGCCTCTTCTCCCGGCTCGGCTCCCCTTTTTTATGGGGCAGTCTGGCCCTCTGGTCAGTGCTGCCCGAAGCCAGGGAGTACCTAAGCCTGGCCTTGCCTTCCTCGCTCTGGCTCTCCTCGATAGCTACTCGCCCTCTGCCAGGAGGGATGGGGAGAAGAAGGGGAGTCCTTTAAGGGGGCCGCAGAGGAGGCTGAGCTCCCCTTCAGAGCGCCGAGGGAAGGGACATGCTAGCTACAGGAGTGCCCGTCTTATGGCCACCTTTCCCTGGCCGTCTGGCCTCAGGGAAGCATCTCGCTGTCTCTGGGCCTCAGCTTTGCCGCTCATAGAACGAGGGAAGGTGAGGGAAGGCCGGGCACACCCGGGAGCTCTCTCAGCTCTAACAGCTCTCTGAGCCCAGACGTTGGCAGAGGCGACAGAGAAGGGACGAGAGAGAAGTCCCGGGACCTTCCTCAGGGCCGAGAGTCTGGGATTCTGGGGCCTAACTGGACGCGGCTCTGCCCGTGCACCCTTTGGCCAGAGATGAGGGCAGCAGCCCGGCCGGTGCCTGTTTAACCTCAGGAGAGAGAATGTGCGCCCGCCCGGCTTTTAAGTTGAATCTGCTTGATCGACACTTTCCCATCTCAGTCTTGAGTCTAGACAAGGAGCAAAACCAGCAAGCCGGCCCTGCTTTGTAGCATTTCTGAGCTGCACATGCGCGCACTGAAACCTTAACGATGAGCTCTCATTGGCTGGGAGGGAATCGTTCTCTGGAAGTCTTTCCATAGATTTCAAAAGCATCATCCCAATGACTCAGTTTTCCCATCTGCTCAGTGGGGGCATGTCAGTGACCCGTCTTCTGTGTTTGCTGTGAAAAATGACTCCCAGGCATCATGGAGGTGTTCCGGGATCAGCGATAATAGCCAGGGAGGCTGGAGGGCTCTGACCCAGGATTTGCACCAGGCCTGGGGCAGCAGGGGCTCCCTTGCTACCTTGCTATACTCACTGCTGCCTCCCGAAGAATGGGTAGGGAGGTCCTCCCTGGATGGACATTTATGTGCTGTCCTGTCACTCCCTCCCCAAAAGAACCCCATTCCCCGCCTCCCCCCCCCCCATTTCTCCCTTCCTCCTTTCTTTCTGGCCAGTCTGCTTGATGGTAGGCACTGGAGGATAATGGCAGGTTTAGACAGGAAGCTGTCAGTGATAGGGCTCTGGGCAGGAAGAAGTCAAAATAAAGACCCTTTGCCCTTTGTTGAGTGAGAGGGGAATCTTTTGTTGCTTTTCATCTCCCTTTCTTTCCTTTTCTCTACCTTTCCTTCCTTCCCTCCCTTCCTCCTTGCCTCCCTCCTTCTCTCCTTTCCTTCCTCCCTTCCTTCTTTCTTTCTTCCTTCCTTCCTTCCTTCCTTCCTTTCTTTCTTTTTCCTCCCTTCCTTCTTTCTTTCT
>NC_058131.1:1793317-1858925 GCF_016433145.1 Gracilinanus agilis | reverse complement strand
AGGCGGGGAGGGGGAGGGGGAGGGGAGGTGGGGGGGCGGCGCACACACTTCAGAGTCTTCAGAGAGAGGCGGAGGACTTCGTGGGCAAACCTGGGGCCCAGCCGCTCCTCGCCTTCCCTTGGAGAAACGACCCCTCTGGCTCGCGGGTCCGAGGCTCGGATCTCGAGAAGCATCGGCTTTGCCCAGTGTGAGCCACTGCCCAGTGCGTGCACTCTCCGTGTACGTCCCCGCTCTGGGCTCCTGGCCTTCTCCCGGCGCCCCTTCCGGGCGTCCTTTATGCCCTCCCCAGAGGAGTTTACCCTTGGGGCAGTTCTGGCTCTTCCGTGGACCCCTTTCTACGTTGTTCATTCGTTCCTTCGTTCCTTCATTCCTTCATTCCCTCAATCTAATGTTCTGGTTGAGCGCCTTCCTGGGCCGGGCTCCGGGGCCGTTGTGGGTGTTGGAAGGCAGACGTGAAGCAGTTCTGGGCAGGGAGGCCGTTTGTCCAGGTGTAGGTGTGGAAACCGGACCCCCAGGAGGTTGGGGCCGAGGAGAGGAAAAGGGCTCCAGGGGGTGCTGCCCGACTCCCAACTGAGAGAAGTACGTGCGGGTCTGTGTGGGTGTGCCTGAGGGGGGATAGTCGGCCCTGGAGATGGGGGTCCTGGGTTCAAATGTGGCCTCAGGCACTTCCTAACTGTATGACCCTGGGCAAGTCACTTCACTTCACCTGCCTAGTCCCTATGGCTCTCCCGTCTAGGAACTGAAATTTCGTGTTGGTTCTAAGTCAGAGTTTTAATTAAAAAAAAAAAAATGGAGGGGAAGAGGAAGAGGAAGAGCTCAGCCAGCCGGTCCATGGACTAGCTTATGTGTGAAAGGGCAGGAAGGCCAGTGCTGATGGACAGCAGAGTTCATTGGTGTGGAGCATAGAGTGTCTAGCCTGGAGTCAAGAAGACCTGAGTTCAAATCTGACCTCAGGCACTTGCCCACTGTGTGACCCTACGCAAGTCATTTAACCTCAGTTTCCTCATCTGTAAAATGAGCTGGAGAAGGCAAAGGCCAAGCACTCCAGTATCTCTGCCAAGGAAACTCCAGATGGGGCCACAAAGAATCAGACATGGCTGAAATGACTGAGCAGCCACGAGGCTCGGCTCTCCAGGACACAGGACTTGGTCTTTGTTGCTGGAGGCAGAGGAGGGAGGGGGGCATGGACAGGGCTGGATTTGTGCTAGGGGTGGAGAAGGGGATGGGGTGGGGGATCCCTGAGGCTTCACCCCCCCCCCCAGACTGTTCCCATAGCTGAGAGGGGAGGTGACCTTTAGGAATTCTGGGAAGGGCTTGGATGGGAGGGATGTTGGGAGGGGATGGAAACAACCTGAATGTGTGGGACTGAGGCACAAGTGAGGATAGCAAGAGGAAGCTCAGGAGAGGGGGAGTGTGGGGCCAAGAGAACACATCCAGCTTTAAGCATGGCGCCCTGGAGAGGCTTCTCCCAACATTTCCCACTGCCTCGGGTGCACAGGAGTCTGGGCTGGGGGATTATGGGACGCAGCGGTCGGATCCAGGACCCCGAAGCTCTTCTTGGACTCCCCTAGAGAAGTCTCCCAGAGGGGATGGTCAGAGGCGGGACATTCACTGGAGGCCCTCAGCCAAAGGCTGCTGAAGCTCTCCTGTGGCCTTGGCTTGGCATGAGAGGTTCTGAGCAGCCCTAGAGTCGGGGGATGGCAAAGCTGGGATTCTGAGCCGGATCTCTCCTGGTGTGGACGCCAGCAGCCACAGAGCTCCTCAAAGACCAGCCAGCAGGTGGGCATGGCTGTGGGGGAGTCACCTCCCCAGGATGGGGGCCTGCGGGGAGGGGCTGGGAATCCCCCCCAGGACCACTCTCTTCCACTGGTTCAGGGGAAAGTCTGACAGGGCCAGCCCAAGCCCATTCTCTACTCCCCACTGTGGCCAGGCATCCCCTGCAGCATCCTGCCTGACTCCCTGTTACCACAGTGACGGTTGCTATGGTGACAGGGAAGGCTGTGGGTTTGCATCCTTTGCTGTGGAATCCACATCCTCTTTGGGCCCAGGGCCAGCTCTTCCCATCCTTCAGTGTGTCTGCTCTAGAGCACGAGGGACCTTTGTGGTGAGTGGAAGGGCAGGAGGGCCGCAGGGCGTCCAAAGAAAGGCTTCTGGCTAGGGCCTGACTCTTGGCGGGGATGGGGCACCAGATCCCAAGCCAGACGGACCCAAATGAGTTTGCTCTCTGGCCAGGCCCCCATGGGTCAGGGGCCCGATCCCTGTGGTCGCCCCTAAAGGCTGCCCTGTAGGAGACAAACAGAGCTAGATGGGAGGGTGTCTCCTACCACCTGAGGGAAGGGGGGCCATTGCTGAACCTCCTCTGAGAGGAAAATGCTCTTCCTCCTCCCCCTCCTCCACTGTTCCCCCAGAGGAAATGTGAAACAGCCAGAAGGGAAGCTCTTTTCCCATTCGTATCATCCTGGCCTGTTAGAGCTGGGGGCAGCAGCCCCTGGTTGTACAGATGGGGAAACAGAGTCTGAGAGAGAGGAAGCAACATGGCCTGGGTTGCCCATTGGCCGGCTCTCCCTTCCTTCCCCAGAGAGGTGCCCCTTCCAAGCTTGCCCGAGGCCTGGCATGGTCTGAGAAGGAGCCCATGGGCTCAGCTTGCCAGGAGGAGACGGGCAGGAGCCTGGGGGCTGAAGGTCAGGCCTGGCACACTAGGCCAGGACTGCCTGCTTGGAGCAGCCTCTCCACCTACTGGCTCAAGGAGGCCTGAGTGAGGCCCAGGCGTTGGTTCAGAGCCAGTCAGGAGGCTCCTTCGTGGGTGACCTGTCTCAGGGTGCCTTATCCTCTCCCACCCCAACTCCCATTTTCCAGTCAGTGGCTACTTGGTGCTGGATGCCCCCTGCTGGCTAGATACTGATCCTCCCCACCCCCACCCCCACCCAGAGCCCAGCTCAGCTCAGGCCTTCCAGCCCCTTCCCCTCCCCCAACAATCATTGCCGGGGCAGGATGTCTCCTACCACCTGGATGGTGTGAGCAGGGACGCAGACCAATGGCAGCTCTCCCTGGGAGACAGCGGCTCTCTAGGCCTTGGCCCTGATTCGAATGGAGGCTCCTCGAGGCCAGGGTCTCACCCAAGGCTTAGCTCAGGTGCGGCCCCTTTCCTTCCATCCGCAGAAGAGCCCTAGCCGAAGAGGGTCCTGTATCCCAGGGAGAAGATGCTCGTGGAGGCCAGGGAAGGCTCCCTCTCCACGTCCTGTGCATGGCAGGAAGGGGGCAGCGGCTTCATCCCGGGCTCCATCACTGCCCCGATCAGAGGGCTGCAGGCGACACCATCGGGATCCAGAACCGGTTCTTTGGGTTCTGCGCACTTTCCTCCATATCAGTTCATGGAGGTCTTCCAAGGTTTCTTGGAAGCTGGCCCCTTCCCAGAGCAAGAGCAAGCCCTGCGCCACATTCCTAGGCCACGGCTCATTCAGCCCTTTCCCTCCTCCCGTTATTCAGCCTTTCAGTCCTATCCCACCCTTTGTGCCCCCCTTCGGGGTTTTCTTCACAAAGATACGGGGCTGGTGGGCCGTTTCCTTCTCCAGCTCATTTTGCAGATGAGGAAATGGAGGCAGACAGGATGAAGTGACTTACCCAGGGTCACACAGCTGGAAAGTAGCTGAGGCCGAATTTGAACTGAGGAAGATGAGTCTCCCTGCCCCCAAGCCTGGAGCTCTATCCACTCTGCCACCTCGAAAGGAGCTGCTCTAACTGCGTTTGTACATTTGAGCCATTTCCCCGTTTGGGGTACAGCCTGAGGAACAGTATTAAGGCACGAGCCGTTCGGCGACTTTGGGGGTCCAGCTCCAAGGGGTTTTCCAGGCCCCACACTTTTGCTTTCTCCGAGGTTGGGGGGCTCCTTGGTTCTCAGCCACGTTGTATCCTCTGACACAACAGTGGTGCTAAGCACACAGGCTTGTCTCGAGCAGACGCGTGGGGTCATTAAAAGCCTGGCACTGTTTCCGGAGGGCAAGCCGTCCCCTTCTCGGTCCCCCCTGCCAGTTCTGAGCCCTTCCCTTCCTCATCTGGGGACAGCCAGCTCTGTGGGCATCGTCTAAATGTGGGCATCTATGGGGCGCTCCAGCAGGATTCACAGAGAAGAACCAGAGACCGAATGCCCCGGGGCAGTGTGGGTAGTGGGGTAGCTCAGAGCCTGGGGAGGTGGAGGTGTGGGAGTCATGGAGGAGGAAGAGAAGGGTTCCAAGTACTGGAGGTTCGGATAGGAAATGCAGTGGCCTCTCTGGTGGGGGCCCCACCTCTGCCGTCTTCCTTGGCACGTCCCCGGGGGGCCTGAGGCTGGAAGAAAGAAGCCGCCTTCCCTGAAAGAGAGCAGACGCATTTGGCTCAGATGTGCAGCTCGGGGCTCCCACGCGCCCACCTCCATCTCCATCTCCAAGTCTTCTCGGAGAGGTCTCGCCTGCAGCCCAGGGTCCAGGTGTGCCCGTTCTGTCTCCAGCAGGGACCTCCCCGGAGCGTCATTCGTCCTGCCCCCCCCCCCACTTCAGGTCCCTGTTTCCCAGGGCCTTCTTTCTACCCGGGGGCTGCCCAGATGCCTTCAGAACTCCTGGGTTCTCTGCACGTGTCCTCAGAGCAAATGGATGCAATTCCCTCTTGCTCCAGTTTCCCCCTGGCTAGCCCTGGCTGTGGGCCTTCTGTTCCTGCCACCCAGGAGGAGAGGCGAGCTAGAGACGCGTTATGTAAGGGCCCGGAGGCTCTCCTCCCTGCTGGAGGCCGGGGCTCTCGGGCCGGCCAAGGGCCCTGAAAAGCTTGGGCTGTTTTTATAACAAGCAACAAAAGGGCTTTGCTCAGAAACCCAGCTCCCTGCCGCGGGACCCAGAGCCACGTGCTCGTCCCTCGGGTCTGTGGGGACGCTTGGCCGTGCCTGGAGGTGGCCCGCCGTGGCTGGGGAGAGCCCGGAGCGCCTCGTGCTGACTCACAGGGCTGGGGCGGGGAGCCCCCTGTTGCCCCACTTGCTTTGGGAAAATGGACCCATGCCACCGATCTCCTGGCAGGCTTTCCCCTGGCACGAGTGCCTCCTGGGGGGAAGCTCTTCTTTTCAGGGAGCACGGGGGGCTCCCCTCTTCTCCAGGAAGATCCTTTCTTGTTTGCACCCATTTTGTTCTACCAGGGCCAGAGCGGGGCTGGCGTGCCTGGCACCCACCCTGCCATCTTTGCCCCTTCCTGTCACAAAGCTGAGTTTGGGGCTGCCCACAGCAACCTGGGAGTCATCTCTCTACAAGGGGCAGCTCCTCCTGCCACTTCACCAGCTGTGGGAGAGGAGGGAAGTCAGTGGGCCCCCCACATGGTGCCTCAGTTTTTTTCTCTGTTAAATGGGGACAGTCTCAATGGAAAGGGAAAGCCCTGCCTCTCTGTAGACTGACGGCATCTGAGCATGGAGGTGGAGGGACTTCATGGAAATAAGAGGCACAGGCATGACTTGAACTCAGGCCCTATGGCAGGGGACCAAGGAAGGCTTCAAAGGGGACATGACCTTCCCCTGGACCTTGAAGGATGGGTGGGATTCCAACAGGAGGAGAAGGGTGCTCCGGGTGGATGGAAGGCCATGAGCACACACAAGGAGGCTGGGAAACGTGGGGTGGAGCATGTCCTGTACAAACTATCTTTGGACCAGCAGCGCGGGACAGGGCTAGCCGACTCGGCCGCTTTCCAGCAGGCGATGGGGAGTTACAGAAGGCCGTTGAGCATAAGAGTCACGATGAGGGAAGGCAGGGACCCGGCCCTAACTCTCTTTTATTGGCGTATTCCAGGGGTCACGGGCTCTTCCACACGCCCCACTCTGCATGCCTCCCCCCCGAGTCCCTCCACGGGGAAGGCTGGGGCGGCCCTTGCTCTCTCTTGCCGGCTCTCCCGTGGGCGTCCTCTTTGCCCACCTTCTCCCCCAGTTCCAGGGCCAGTCCTGTTCCCGCCACAGCTTTCTTGGCCAAAGCATTTGGCCCTTTGGGATGTCCCGTGGGGAAGCTGCCCCTGAGGAGCGGCTCTGCCCCCTCCTCACCGAGGAACGGGGCAGAAACCAGGGAAAACTGCACTCTGGAGTCCAGGGGGCCGCCTGGTGACCCACCTGGAGCCGCCCCGCTGCTGCCAGCCCCTCCTCCCAGCCTGGGTCCTCCTCCTGCCTCTGGCCTTCCTCTCTGTGACCCCCATTTCAGTGTGGAGGCAAGGATGAGAGTGCAAACCGCCCTGCCACACGCATACACTGCCGGGGCTCCTGCTGTCCCGTGGGCCGCCCAGTCTGGGGAAATGCAAGGTGCCGACCCTCCAAGCTTCTCCTCACTCCTGCCTGCCCCAAGGGTGCCAGGCCTCCGTACTGCCTCATCCAAAGCCTCAGGATGTGGCTGAGAGAAGGACCCTGCCCCCTCTTCCTGCCCGGGGGGCTTCCCCAAAGGCTGGCACATGGGGAGGGAGGGCATCACCCCCAACGCCAGGGGCAAGGCGGCGCTGGAGAGGCTGGCCCTGGGCCCCGGCCGAAAGGTGAGAAAAGGCTCCGAGAATGTGGGCTGGGCATTTGGGACAGCCCGGGCCTGTCTGTGGCTCCTCCTGATGAGGCTGAGGGCCTTGGCAGGGGGAGGCAGCATTGCCCAAGGGCACGTTTCCCAGCCTGGGGGCTGAGAGAGGCCCCCTGCCAGCTTGGAGGCCAGAGGCGGGGGGGGGGGGGGGGTGCTGCTGGATTCCAAGGAAGAGGAGGGAGTGGGCAGCGGCTGACTTCCCTGAGGTGAGGGCCGGGGCATCCGGGCACTAGCTCTCCTGCCAGCCTGGACAGGCCCTCCGTGAGCCCTGGGGCCCACATCATGGGGCGGGGGCTCCCTCCGTGGTCAGGATCCTCCCACAGTCTGCTTTCCCAGAGCCCCCAGTTCCGCTTCTGGCCCGTCCTTGCCGCAGTGACCGAGCCTTTGTGGACTCTTCCCCTTCCCGGGCGATGGCCTTCGTGGGACGTCCAGGCCTGGCCCCCGGCCCTCCATGGCCCTTGCGGGCCACCCAGCTCCGGGGCTCCTCGGGGACGGGCTCTCTGATCCTGAACCCAGAACTCGTGGAGGGAAGAGGCGGAGCTGCCTCACTCCCCCAGTTCCTGCCAGCCCCCCTGCTCCCTCCTAATCATCTCTGGAAATAGCTTTGCCAGTCTAGAACATCTGTCCAAGAACGCCGCGTGTGCCAGCTGGCCAGCTCCGTGGGCTGCTCCCATAGCAGGCGCAGCTAGAAGTGGGGGGTGATGCCAGCCTGCTGGGCATCGGGGGGACCCGGAGCGGGCTTGGGGACCCCCTGGACCAGCTTTGGTGGAAGCAACAGACTGGAGCAGAGGGCGAGAAGGCGGCGGCCAGTGTGGGCGAGGGGCCTTGGTCTTCGGCCTCTGCCCCGTGTCCTGTCTGGGCCGCGTTGGGCACACGGGTGCCAGGCACCGGGTGGCTGCCAGGAGCCCTTTCCGCCTCCCCTGCTGGGTCATGGAGCCCCTGCAGGGTGGGAGCCACGAGGACTTCTGGTGTGGAGGCCAGAATGGCTCCGTCGCGACTGCCTCGAGCCCCCTCCATGCCCAGCCAACAACACAGAAGGGTTTCATAGGTGGGTTTGGACCCCGGGCTTGAGAAGGGTTGGGATCACCCCCCACACACGCATGCACGCTCGCCCCGTCTGCTCGTCCAGCCACAGCAGGAAGTTGCTCCTTCCTGCTGGAGTTCGAGGGTGTTGGGGAGCTCCCTCGGGGCCCTCTGCGGGACTGGCAGAACAGAGAAGCCGGGCCCGGCCTTGGGGGGCGTCAGAGGGCTGGACGAGGCTTAGCCGCCCGGGTCACGGGTTTCTTGTGACCCTGACTTTGTGGGGGGGCCCCGGGGGCGCTTCCCCCCCCCTCGCCTTATTGGCCAGGTCACAGCAGTTATTGGACCAGTGGGAGACTGGTGGGCAGTTAGGTGGCACAGTGGAGAGAGCGTGGGGCCTGGATTCAGGAAGACCCGAGTTCAAATCTGTCCGCTGACCTTTCCTCACTGTGGGACCTGGCAAAAGGATGCACTGGAGAAGGAAGTGGCCAACCAGGCCGGCGCGGATAGCTCTGGACACCGCGGGCACCAGGGGCTGGACACGACCCAATGACCGGACAGTGCCAGGGAGCTGGAGAAGGAAAGCCAAGCAAACCCAAGTGGGGCAGACATGCAGAGTGGACCCGGCTGAGAAGTAGCGGAGACTGATGTGGGATCCCCATTTCACAGATGGGAAAACAGAGGTAGCAAGTGACTCGACACAAGAGCTGGGAATAGAAACCTCCAAAGGCCGACGTCTGGCAAGTCTCCAAAGGCCTGAGGGGAAGGGCAGCCTTTGGGGCTTCCCTCTGGAAGCTTGGGGTCTCCCGAAGGCACTGGAGAAGGCTTGGGTGTCTGGGTCTGTGATCTATGCCCTCTCGGGGCCTCAGTCTGCTCCCCTGAAAAATGGGAGCACAGAATGAGGCTAGGACTCCTGTGGAGTCTCGTATTTCACTTGGGACAGACTGGAGCCTTGTTGGGGTCAGAAAGCCCAGAATTCCCTGCCAAGGTGGCCTTGAAGAAAGCGTCCTGGCACCAGGGGGAGGCCAAGGGCCAGAGCCTTGGAGGGAGGCAAGACTGAGATCTGGAGATTATAATGAAATGTCAGCCTGGGAGGGACCTCGGAGACCATCCAGTTCATTTACAAGGGGGGAAGGGGAAACTGAGGCAGCCCAGAATGGCTCACCTCTACCCACCCAGACTCCCCATCGGCCACTGGGGCTCTTTAGGAGGGGCTGGAGGGGGTGGGGTGACCCCCCCCTCTCTCGGACCCTTTTTCTCCCCAGAACTCCAGAGTTTCCCCTTTGAGGCAGCAGCCTGGGGGCAGAAGGTCTCCCCTTTCCTCTTCCCCTTTAATGCCAGGGGCTTGGGGGGGGGGGGACTGAGGCCTTCGCAGCCTCTCCTGCTCTCCCCACTCCCTTCAGCCAGCCCCAGAGACCTCCCAGAGCAGAGCCCTGGCCAGGCCCAGCCCCAGCCCCAGCTACCCGTTTAAGCAGAAGTAATGGCGGCTCCCCCAGAGGGCCAGTTCTGCCCGGGATGGGCCTCCCTGGGGGGAGACTGGGAAGGGGGGCTCCACTCTGTGCCCTGAGCTTCCTGGAGGATGCCAGCCTGTGCCAGGGCACAGAGGGCATGACTAGGCCTACGGCTCTCCTTGCCCCCTTTCTGGGGGGCCCCTGCCAGTGCTGGGGTACAGACGGCTAACAGCCCTCATTTCTGGGGTCCTGACAGATGGGCTCACCGGAGCCCCGGGAGGTGGGAGAGGAAGGCTTGTTGCTCACCTTTCACAGAGGAAGAAATGAAGGTGCCAAGAACACGCGGTGGGCCAGCTCCTTGGGGGGCTCCCGGGGGGCCGCCTCAGACACCAGAAAAATCATTCACTTCCGACAAGTCTCTGTGGGAGTCCCGCCTGGGCCAGGAGGAAAGGAAGGGGAGGGGGCCCAGGGATGGGGCATGGCAGACGTTTGGGCCTGGGAGACTGCCAGCCCCCAGGTGGAGGCAGGGGTGGCCAGGAAGCCCTTGCTGGGGTGGGCGAAAGGTCCCTCCCTCCATCCCTGGAAGAGGCGGGGGTGGGGGGCTTGGGGTGTGGAGTTCTGCATGCACAGGCAGCAGCCCCCCCTTAACTTAACCATTCTCTGTGCTATGAGGCTCAGTGGGGGGGGGGCGGAATCGGGATATTCAGAATCAGTCCTTCCCAGAGCCCTCCGAGTCTTCCCGCACCCCAGGTCTGATGGGGGAGGGCCGTGTGCACAGATCCCTGGCTCCCCCTCCCCCGCCATGGCTGCAGCCAGGAGGGGCCGGGAGTCCTAGGGAGGGGTCCCACCACAAGCTGGGAAGCTTCATGGAAGAGACACCGGCTGGTCTGGGCCTTGAGAGGCCCCCAGAATTACTGAAGGACCATGAGGGAGGAGACGGAAGGGCAGGCTGCTCCAGGAGGGAGAGGAATGGACAAAGGCCCACAGGCAGGAAATCACAGGGGCTGAGAGGCCCATCTAGGACAGAACTAAGTGGATGATATGTGTGGGAGCAATCCTGATTGGCTGCCTGGAGGAAGAAAGCTTCAGTTCCTCAGCGGCCCTGGGTAGGGAGCTATTCTGAGGTGAGAGGGCTCCAGCTTAAAGTCAGGGTTTTCCCTTGGAGGACAATAGGATTTAGAGAATTCTGAGCCAGCAGGGGCCCTCTTAGTGTACAAGAGGGGAAACTGAGGACAAAGAGGTCATGAGCCTTGTCTTAGATCGCACAGGTAGCTGTAAAGGACAGTCAGGATTTGAATTCAAGTCTTCAGGCACTTCCCTGTGGCACCTTTCCAGGCTGAATGTCCCACCTCTGAGTCTGCGAGGTTCCATTTCTCCCTGCCCCTGGGTGCCCTGAGCCCATGGCAGTGACATCTTCCCCTGCCCCCTGGGTTTGGTCTCCTTCCTCAGTGCCTGGGAGGGCCCCTCCCTATTTGGCAGCTCCCTCCCGCTGGCCCCAGTTTCCTGGCCCCTCACTTGGGCTGGGATCAGCTGCCTGGTGACCTGCCAGGGAGGACAAAGGAGAGAAAGGAGGGTCAAGAGGCCTGGGGGAGGGAGCAGGGACCAAAGTGGACCAGAGGAGGCGGGCAGAGCGGGCTGACCTGCGTGCCCAGGACACGGGGACCCAGAGAGGA
Source organism: Gracilinanus agilis (assembly GCF_016433145.1). Taxonomy (NCBI): domain Eukaryota; kingdom Metazoa; phylum Chordata; class Mammalia; order Didelphimorphia; family Didelphidae; genus Gracilinanus; species Gracilinanus agilis. Next base: position 1,848,230 of record NC_058131.1, on the reverse strand, counting down.
GCCGCCACCCGCTCTTTTCCTCTGAAAATGGATTCTCCTCCTAGTGAGGTGCCAGGCTGCTGAAGGACCAGCCTTGTTGTCAGTGGGCCTCCCCATTCGGTGCCCGGTACCAGGCCCTGCTGCCCGACCCTAGTTACGGCCATCCTCATGGCCCCAGGAACACACCACTGCCCACGCCTGTGCCTGTGCCCAGCCAATGAATCGATCATCCCACTCCACTCCGACCGGTCTCTCCTCCAAAGAATACTCCATCACTAGGTCCAGCCGCCAAGGCCTTGTTACTTTTCTGCCCAGCAACCTTCAGGGGTTTCCTGTTGCCTTCCGAGAAAAGTCCAAACTCCTTATGTTGGCATTCAAGGCCCTCCCCAGTAGGCATGAAGTGGGTGCTCCCACTGGAGCCATAGGTCCTCCTCTGGTGCCTCTTCGGATGAATAATAGACGGAGGAGGATTTCTACGGGAAAAGGAAGTCTTTCCCCTTTCTGAGCATTGCCCCAGGGTCAGCTGGCATGACTCCCAGGGTCCCCTGCCTGACCAGGAGCCTACCTGGTCTGTTCATTGCAGAGGTAGCAGCCTCAGGCCCCAAGAGCAGGCTGGGCCGGGCCCCTGTGTCTAATGGGGTCCTGGGGGACATCTCCATCTCAGGACTTTTCGCCAGCCTGGAATGGGAATGTTCTGGCAGCCCCCATCGCTATGTCCTATCAGGGACATAAATCAGACAGAAAACCTGGCAGAAAGACTGTTTCCTGGGACAGAACTCTCCCTTCATTAGCACCCCCCTGGGCTCATGCCAGGCTCCCTGATGAATTGTTCCCTGGCAGGGGGGCAGCCCCCTCCAGAAAGAAGCCTCCTTTTAGCTTCATAGCCATGAAATCCTCATATATTAAAGTCTGAGCTTACCTCCCAGACGAGTGAGGCAGCCAGGGGCAGTGGGAAGACCTGGGTCTAGGGTCAGAGGACCCGGGCCTGGCAGAACCCTCCTGGCCCTACATCTTTTACTCCAGAACCCTCTGTGGGTTGGGTGGCAGTCCAGCTAGACAGGTTCTTCCCCTTCATCCAGCTGGGAACTCGGGAAAGTCCCTTAACTACTCCCAGCCTCAGTTTCCTCTCCTGCAAACTCAGGCCCCAGGTTCCTTCTACTCTGTGCCAGGGGGTGTTATGTCTGGATCGTCAAGGGGAACTTGCACTGTTTGTCGATGGGGCATGTTGGAGTGGCAACATGTCTATGGGCAGATTCATGGGCATTCGTTCATTTTAGAAAAGTATCTAATGAGCCTTTGGTCTCTTCATGTGGGGGGCCTGAACTCTGAGGCACATGGCCCTCCTCTAACGGGGCTACCACGCTGGTGGTTGGGTGGTGGTAGACAGAGACCGAGAGGCAAAGACAGAAGGAGAGTCCGAAGGACAGAGAGAGGGAGAGAGACAGGCGGAGACAGAGAGAGTGAAAGAAGGACAAAAACAGGGATAGACACAGAGACAGAGAAGAAGAAAGAGCCGGGGATACAGCTAGTGCTGGGCCTGGAGTTCTTGCCTTCTGTTCCTGCAAGGCTGCGGCTGTGGGAAACCTTCCTCATATCTACTAATCCTGTCCAGAAAGGAAGTAAGGTTAGTGAGGCATGGCCCGGGCTGGTAAAACTAGGAGGATAGACTGGGTGAAGAGCCCTCAATATCAGGCCATGGAGTCTGGCTTTATTCAGCAGGCATCAGCCCTGAATGCCAGGCCGAGGACTCTGGCTTTATTCAGAGGGCATCAGCCCTGAATACTAGGCCAAGGACTCTGGCTTTATTCAGAGGGCATCAGCCCTGAATGCCAGGCCGAGGACTCTGGCTTTATTCAGAGGGCATCAGCCCTGAATACTAGGCCAAGGAGTCTGGCTTTATTCAGAGGGCATCGGCTCGGAATGCCAGGCCGAGGAGTCTGACTTCATTTGCCTGCACCTCTCCAGCCAGAGAGGACCATCGAATCCCAGATCTAGAACTAGAAGGGACCTCAGATGATGCCTTAAAGGCCTCATTTTCCAGAGGAGGTAACTGAGGCTCAGAGAACAGAATGTGGGAGAAGCAGGATTTGAAGTCAAGCCCTTGGGCCAGAGGCCTGGGCCCCATTGCTGCTGGATCCCACTTTGTCTGCTCCTTTTCCCCCAGGGCTTCCCCAGGACCTGGAGAAGGCTTAAAGCCTCCATGGGGCAGCCCTGATTTGCCAGCCCAGCCAGTTCCCCTCCTGGGAGCAGGACGGGAAGCCTCCCGCCTCCCCCATGGCCTGGCTTCCGTCCCAGTGATAACTGGGCTGAAGAATGCGGGGGCGCTCTGGATTCCTTGGGGCCTCCGTGACCTGCAGGTCAGCCTGGCAGGCCGGGAGGGAGCTGAAGGTCTATTTTAGGAAAGACTCGGATGAGAGCAGACAGAAAAGGGGGTCAGGAGAGTGCCGGGACTTGAAACCCTGCCAAGCAAGATAGCAAGGGACGGCCAGCTAGCTTCAGATCTTCGTCCTGTGGAACAGAGCCTGGCTCCTTCAGCTTGTGTCTGGAGGGCCGTTTGGGAAACCTCATAAGCACCGAGCTTTCCAGACCTGGGCCAGGGTCTCCAGGTAGTGAGCTCCCTGTCCACTGAAGCGTTTAGCTGAGGCTGCAGAGCGACCTCAGTCTAGATTCCCCCTGAGGGCTCCCCCAGCTCTGAGGTTCCCCAGTTTCAAGTTTGTCCTCAAAGGAGCCCACCAGAGGCTGGGCTGGGAGAGCAGGATCGGGGCATACCTGGGCTCCCCTGTCCCTGGCCACACCCAGTCCCAGGTCTCTCGGCGAAGTGGGGGGTGGTCGGACCCTCCCTGGTGGGGAGGTGGGATGGCCCTCGGCCTCTCCCAGGTCCCGCACATGGGGTCCTGGAGCCCTTGGGGGAGCTGGGGGTCCCACCGTTCCCCAGAGGCCGCCTCTGTCGTCCAGCCTGACCTGGGCAGTGGGAGATGACGAGGCTGCCTCGTCTTCCCAGCCTGTCGCCGGCTTATTTTTAACTCTGCCCTCTTTTACAGATCCACACTGTCTGGGGCCTGCTGACCCTCCTTGCCCAGGCATTTCCTCCCTGCTCTGTGGAAGCCTAGAGAACTGGAATGGAAAGCCCTCCCCCCACTTCGAGCCTCCCCCCGGCCCAGGTCCTGCCCATGGGGCTGCTCCAAGCCCCAGCCTGGCATTCGAGGCTCCTCCAATCTGGCCTCCCCCTACGTTGGCCCCCTTGTCCCACCCTCCTGACCAGCACTGGCCAAGCCAGCAACTGGCAAAGTCCTGAGATTCAGCCGTGCCTCTGCTTCCCCGCCCCCTCCCTCTTCAGCACCCTACTGCTGAATGGGCGCCAGGCAGGAGCTGCCAGCTCTGACCCCTACTACCTGCCCTCTGGGGGCCAGATGAGGGGCTGGGAGGAGATGGAGTAGATGGTCTCAGAGGCCCCCTGCCAAGAGCAGTGGTCAGAGAGGCCACTACAGCCTCCTAGCTGTGCCAGGCAGGGATGAGGGGCAGCCTCTGCTCCAGAATCCTGAAGACCTCCAGGAGGGGCAGCGCAGCACCTCCCTCCTGAGCTCCCATTCCCTGCTGTTTCCCCTGAACTCCAGACCAGCCCACTGGGCCTCCCCTTCTCCCATGGGCCCCTGGTCCTGCCTCTGGAGCCAAGTGCACCGTAATCAAAGGCCAGTCAAAGAAAAAAGGGTTAATAAGTGCCTACTGTGTGCCAGGCTAAGTAGTGGGATGCACCAAGAGCCAAAAGGCAGTCCCTGCCCTTGGGGGTCGCCCAGTCCAAAATAAGTCCCATCTGCCAGCTTCCATGTGACCGGCCTCCTCTCCCCCCACCCCCGCCAGCCCCAGACACCCTTAAGCCATCTGCCAGGGTTTATGGGCAGATGCCAGGTGCCGGCAGAGGGCAAAAAAAAACAAGCCAGTCCCTGTCCTCCGGCCTCTGGTAAGACCCTGGCATGGCCCTTCCCCTCCTGGCTGCCCTGCCCTGGGCTTCCCCTGAGCTGGGCTGCCCAGACCGGGGCATCTCCTCCAAGGGTGCTGGGGTGGAGCCTGCCTACTGGGCCTTCTCCTTCCTCCTTTGGCCAGGATTCAAACCCAGACCCCTCCTGAGCCCGCTTCCCAGGCTCTCTGCACAATGGCCCTCCCCACAGGGAGCCTTGACTACCCTGACATGCCCCCTCTCTGGCCCCTTTCAGTGGGAACTCAGCAGGTTTGGTCAAAGCCCACAGGCCTGGGGGAGGGAGCGGGCTGTGGGGGGGCAACCCTTGGGAGGAGGCCTGGGAGGACTCGGTGCCAGGCAGAGCCTTGCCGAGTCTCTCCTTCCTCCCACAGCTGGTGGCTCCTCTCTGGCCACACAGCCTGAGGGCAGGGGCAGCGGCCTGGGGCCCACCACAATGCCTGGCACATAGTAGGTGCTTCTCTCAGCTCCCCCATCCCCCAGGCTCTGACTCTCCCAAGCCTGGGGAGCTTCCTCCTGGGTGGTGGGGCTGCTGGGAAATGAGGGCTCTGAGCCCCACTCCGATGCTGATCAGCCGAGTGACCCTGGGCAAGTCACGGTCTCCCTCTCCCCTGGTGCAGCCCCCAAGCAGGACTCAAACTCCTGGAGCCCCGGGGCTGGCCGCTGGCCTCCCCCTCTTCCTGGCAGGCCAGCCCCAGAAGGAGCAGGAAGGCCCTGGCCGTGCCAGACTCAGGCCTTCAGGCCTCTGGCTCAGGGCTGCAGCCGGTCTGGGTCCTGCTCCTGCTTTAGGGGGCCCAACGAGGAGAGAAAGGAGAGCCTTGGGAGAGAGGTACTGGGGGGGGGCAGGGAGGGAGGAGGAGGAGGAGGGGGAGAGAGGGAGGAGGAGGAGGAGGGGGAAGGAGGGAGGAGGAGGAGGAAGGAGGGAGGAGGAGGAGGGAGGGAGGAGGAGGAGGAGGGGGAGAGAGGGAGGAGGAGGAGGGGGAAGGAGGGAAGAGGAGGAGGAAGGAGGGAGGAGGAGGAGGAGGAGGGAGGGAGGGAGTCTCCCATCCGGAGAACAGAATGTTTCCAGGAGGTGGGAGTACAGAACCGGCAGGAAAAAACAGCCTTGTGTCAGCTCCAGGGAAGAGTCAGCCAGCCCCGGGCAATTCCCGAGCTGCCCCAGGCCTTCCCCAGCCATTGTCTGGGGCCCAGAGGTCAAGGCCCCCCCTCCGCCCCAGGCCCTGCTCCAGCCCAGCCCACAAAGGCCAGGAGGACAGGAGAATCCGGTTCCATGGGAGGGGGGGGGGGCTGGGCCTGTCCTGGGCTCCCAGAAGCCACCCAGCCTCTTGCTGGAAGGGCCTTAGAGATGGAGAGACACAGAGAGACAAAGACAGAAACAGATGAAGAGGAGGTTGGAGAGAGCCAGGAGAGAGGCTGTCCTGGAACCTGGAGAAGAGCCTATGGGGGGGGGGGGCGGTTGAGGCGCCTCTCCAGGGGCTTCCCTGGCCTTTAAGGAGCCTCTGTTGACGCCCCCACCCCAGGGGGCTGCTCTGTGTCTCCCAGTAGGATGGAGGCCCCTGCCCAGGTTTGTGGCCCCACCGAGGAAGGCTCGCTGCTGAGAGGTCTGTTGCCCCACGGCCAAGGCTCCAAGAGGCCCGACTCCTTGGGCCCAAAGGGCAGCCCTGGAGGGTCAGGGGAGAAGGGACAGCAGAGGCCCAGAGGAGGACGTGAAGGACTTTGGCGAGTGTCAGAGCAGCCACAGGGTCAAGTCAAAGCCAAGGCTTCAGAGTCCAAGCAGCCTCCCCTCCTGGCAGCCTCTGTCCTCCCTCTGCCTCCCCCCTTTCCCATCTCCCCTCCTGGCCCGGCCCCCCCAGCTCGGCTGCCCACTCCTCCCCCGGCCTAGATGGGTCGTGCCCAGCTCCAGCCTCTGCCCTCTGCTCCATCTGGGCGGTCTCTCCACCGGAGCTGAACAATAGGGAAGATTCTCCCTTGCCCAGCTACAGAGGAGGACGCCCAACAGGAGCTGCCCAGCAGCCAAGGGCCGATGCCAGGCTCTCTCGGGGCACAGCTGCCTCCTCATGGAGCCAGCAGTGAGCTTCCTGGGATGCCCCCATCCCCCCATGGTCAGAGGTGCCTCCTGACCCTTCTGCGCCACTCCCCTCATTTTACAGAGGGGGAAATGGAGGCAATCCAGCTCGAGGAAGGGCCTCAAGGTATTCTCAGCCTCCAAGACCAGCCTGCGTGCTCCATATCATTCAGGGTCCCCAACAACAGAGATCATAGCTCTAGGTGCCAGGACCAGGTTCAAGACAGAGCCGGGGAGAGGCATGGAATCATGGGCCTACAGGGCAAAGGAGAAGGAGAAAGAGAGGTCAGAGAGGTAGGAGGAGAACCAGGAGAGAGACTGTCCTGAAAACCTTGAGACCTCATGAGGGTCTATGGCTCCACCCCTTCTATTTACAGAAGGGGAAACTGAGGCCCCAGAAGGCCAAGCAACTTGGCCAAGGCCCCAAAGAGAGTGAGCGGTATCAGAGGCAGGATTTGAACCCATGCCCAATGCCTCTCAAACCAGGGCTATTTATCTAGGGGAGACCCTGGCGGGCTTCTTTGGGGGCCAGTTTTATCCATGGTCAGCCTAGGGGTGGGATCTAAGGGCTGGCCCCAAACACCCCCCCCTCATTGTTGCCCTTGGCAGTTCTTCCCTGCTTTACCCTAAAATCAGAATTTTGCATCTGGGCCAAGGATGATGATAATGCTGGGATTCTCACCACCTGGGAGCCTTCCTGGAGTGGCCAAGGGAGGGCCAGCCCCACCTCAAATCCTTATTAGGGTTCATGTGAGCCCCGGTGGGATCGGCATCCCCCACCTTGGGAAAGGCGGTTAGTCTCGTGTCTCTTCTTCCCCCCTCCTGGGGAAGGTGGCCAAGAGCCAGAACAAACATGGAAACCAAGTCCCCAGGGCCTTCTCATTTGGGGGAATTCCTCCATTTTTATTGTTTCAGGTCCCCTCCATCTCTCGCAGCTTCTGAGGAGGGGGCACAAGCCCAGGGAAGCTGCCAACCCTCTGTCTGGGTCAGCCAAGAGAAGACATGAAAGGACCTTCTGGAGAGGGAGAGGGAGAGATGCTCTGTCCTGGGTCCTTCTGGATGGATCAGCAGGTCACCAAGCACAGCAGCTGGGTGGCTTAGTGGATAGAGCACCAGACCTGGAGTCAGGGGGTCCTGGGTTCAAATGTGACCTCATACTTCTGAACTGGGCAACTAGACCCTGGGCAACTCACTTCCCCACTGACTGCCAGCTCTTGCTACTGGACAGAAGGGAAGGGTCCAAAATAAGAAATGCACATTTGGAGGTCCCTGGGTGATCTGGGCAATCCCCATGGCCTCCCCAGAGGCAGCCAAACCCTAGTCCTAGATTCGACTTCAGAGACTGCGTGTGTGATCCTGGGAGAGTCACTTAGCTGCTGTCTCAGTTTCCCCAACTGTCAAGTGAGAAGAATAGCAGCTCCTCTTCTCAGGGTTGTTGTAAGGATAGGAGATCACATCTGTGCAGGGCTTGGCCCAGCCTGTCCAATAAAGGCTTAGCCCCAGCTCCACATGGGCTCAGACTTCCAGGGCAGGCCAGGCCTCCTGGCTCAGGAACTCCCTGCTCCCCTAAAGGCACTGGGGAGCCATCATGGTGGTGGAATGAGCCATTGGGTTCTCTAAAGGCACGATGGGTTCCTATCAACAGAAACATCTGTCTGAATATCGACAAGTATCCCAGCAAGGACAATGTCTGGAAACGGGCCTGATGCCTGCTAGGCTGGCACAAAGCTTGGCCATAGCTGGACACTGGCTGAGCTCCGATGGGGAGGGGGGACCTCTCTGCCCTGCCCGCTAGGGCACATGGCCCCTCTGTGTCTGAGGAGGGGGCTGGGGTGGAAGGAGCAGGGCAAGAGGAGAACGGAGGAACAGGCGGGCAGGACTCTTTCCTGCACCTCTCTGGATCCTCCCCACCCCCAGAATCCAGGAGCAGCCTAGGGTGACATAGAGATCGCTGGGCATGGAAGCAGGAGATCCGAGTTCAAGTCCTGTGCTTGACACTGACCTGCTGGGTGCCGATGGTCAGGGCAGGGGCTCTCTCTGAGCTGCAATTTGGAGGATGATGGGAGATGGGGTTTGGGGTGCCAGGAAACACCTGGTGGCGCCCAGGACAGAAAGGAATGGTGGCTTCCTCCTGGGGGGCACTTGAGGCAGAGAGCGGAGCCCCAGTTCAGAGGCCAGAGGGCCTCGACCTTCCAAGTCAAGGGGACCCAGTGCTACCCTAGAAGGAGGAGGCCTTGCCCCAAGGTACCGAGGCTCCTCTGACCACCCCACCAGGGCTCCCTGCCCTGCCGCTTCCTCCTCCTGCTGGCCCGAGACGGACTGGAAGTCAGACTCATGGGAAAAAGGGGAAGCTGGGAAAGGAGGCCCAGGCCTGGGCTATCTTCCCAGCCTTTGGCCCTGAGCCTGAAGGCTGGTCTCTGTTACCACGAAGCTTTCCCCGCTCTGCAGCTGGACTTGCTGGGCTCTTCCTCATCAGGTCGGGAAGTTATAAATAAGTGGGGCCCCGGCCCGGCCTCTGGGGAAAGGGCCCATCTCCGTCCATCTCTGAGGCTTCCCCTCCCAGAGCCCCGGCCGCAGGGTCTCTGCTGCTCGACCCCAAACACATTCCTGGGGGCAGGAAACCGAGGCTCATTTCCGCCTTTTGTCTCTAAGTCTCATGACTTAAAAAATGCCAAGTCCCTGCGCCTCTGAGGTGGAAAGGAGGCCAGCAGGCCCCTGCGGGACGGGGAGCTCATCACCTCCAGATGCGTTCCAGCTGGGCCAGAGGCTCAGCTGGTTCTGGATGCTGTGCCTCTATGATGACGTTGGGAGGTGGGGTTCTAGACTCATAATGGCTGGGTCCAGGGACTGGACTTGGGATTGTGATGTTGCCAGGAACTCCCTGATGAGTGCTGACTGGGGCAGGGTCTCAGAGTGCCAAAGACCTCAGGGTGGGACAGAGGCCGGGCTTGAACCCAGGTCTTCCTGACCTTCAAGGTCCACCAGGCAATGTGGCCTCTCAACTCGTTTCATTGATTTCTTCTGAACTTCACGTCATCTTCATGTCTCATAAGCGTGTAAGGATGGGCAGCCCTGAAAGGGACCTGAGAATGGAGAAAGTTAGAGCCTGGAAGAACCTTAGAACGGAGAAAGTCAGAGCCTGGAAGGACCTGACAATGGCAGATGTCAGAGCCTGGAAGGACCTGAGAACGGAGAAAGTCAGAGCCTGGAAGAACCTTAGAATGGATAAAGTCAGAGTCTGGAAGGACCTGAGAAAGGAGAAGGTCAGAGCTTGGAAGGACCTGAGAATGGAGAAGGTCAGAGCCTGGAAGGACCTCAAAAGAGAGGATGTCAGAGCCTGGAAGGACCTGAGAACCGAGAAAATCAGAGCCTGGGAGGACCTCAGGACGGCGGACGTCAGAGCCTGGAAGAACCAGGACCTGAGAACCGAGAAAATCAGAGTCTGGAAGGACTTTAGGATGGCGGATGTCAGAGCTTGGAAGAACCTTAGAATGGAGAAAGTCAGAGCCTGGAACAACCTTGAAAACCCCCGAGACACCAAAGGAGTGAGAACGATGGAGGCTTTAGTCAGGACGAGGGCTCAGCGCTCCGAGGGCCACCACGCAGAGCCGAGCTCCGGGACTCTGGAAACGTGGTCTCTGGGATACCTCGGCGGGGATTTTCCCAAGAACTGAAGAACTTGGGCTGCTATATATCTACGGGGGAACCAAGGATGGGAAGGACGACAGATTGGCTTAAGGAGGGAGACCAAGGCAGGAGGGTTCCAGCCAGGGCTGGACACCTGGGGAGGCTCAGAGATTATGGGGGGAACTCCAAAGATAAAAGGGTTCTAGATTGGATTCTCTCCACTCATTCTATCTAGGTTGAGCTCACTGGGTGCTAGAAGGTTTATTGTTCAGTCTGGGAGTCTCTGAGGGCACGTTCCCGAGGGACAAAGGGAAATGTGGGGGCTTTTCCTTAGAATGCAGAATGTCAGAGCTGGGGCCAGAGGAGATCAGGGGCGAGAGGGGCCTTAGAACCCCAGAAATCCAGCCTGCTGGGGGTCACAATCTGTCGCCCTGGGGGGGGGTGCCTGGGTGGCTCTCTGTCTCCCCCACACCAGAAGGAACTCGGCTTGCCAAGCAGCCTCTCACGGATGCTGCCATCACAGAGTTCCTGAGGGGACCCGGAGCTGTAGCCTGCCGCAGAGAGGGCAGTTGGGTTTATTCTGTTCTATCCAAGGCCCAGCTGGCATGGAGGGATGGAGTACTCAATGCCAGGCACAAAGGCACCGCCCCAACTGTCCTGCCCTCCCAGAGGGGCCTAGAGCAGAGGAAAGACAGCAAAGAAGGGGAGGAAGAGGGATGGGACATCAGGAAGGGCCCTGGGGAGGCCGCGTCCCGAGGAGGTTCCCAGGCCTCTCCCAGCTCTAGCATTCTCGGCTCCAGCTTGGCAGGCCCCTCCACTCCTAGCAGTCTGGGCTTCCCTCTCAGCTCCTTCCAGGCTAACTTCAGATAACATTCCTAACTCATATTAAACCCTAACATTTCTATTCCCTAATCTATAGTTAGAAAGATTAGTCTGTCAGTAATTCTTATACTAGAGTTAATGTGTTAGTCAATTAGTATTCATTTAACTAACCTACTCTACACACTGTCTACCTAACATTCTATCAACTCTATTTGAACATAACTATTTTACACTGACCCTATACTAGCTAAAATTTGAACCTCTCTACTCTACCCTTTTCCTATGGGTTAGTAGACTTATGCATTATATGTTAGTAACAATATTACATATGTACAAGGTTTTCCATGTGATGTTCTCATGAAATGAATGCAAGAAAACTTATCTCTCTTGCTCTTTTGGGTCATTGTAGTTTCTTCAACTATATACATTATGTACATGTGAAGTGACTCTATTGTGACTTTATGTGTTGAACTCATGACCTATCATATCCTGTTTGGATTTATACTCACCTTCTTCTTCAGACTTCTTCTGTCAATCAGTTTATGTTCGGTTGCATGCATTCTATATGTGCATTTCCCTTATGATTAGTGTCTGAGTGTGAAACCCTTGCACTTATTCAAACCTAATCTTCATCCGCTGATCTTCTCTTCTTGTGAGTCCCGGTGATGATGTCCAAGTCACAGTGCTGTCACAGTTCAGGTCCTTGTACAGTCTGTCAGTACAATGTCTCCTCTTGTCCTTGCGCTGGTCCTGATGTCCTGTTGTCTCTGGAACTCTGGATCTCTTCAGGATCTCATCTCTCTTCTCCTTTGCTGGAAACCCATCTTGTCTGTCGTCGACTTGATTGAAGAATCCCTGGATCAGGAACCAATGCTTGACTGTATGATGTTATGTTAGAATTTTGTGTTGCCACAAGATTCCTTCATGAGACTTTATGTTTGCACTTGTCTTAGATGTAAATATATAATGTTTAACCTAATATTCTGTTTCTCCTTCTGCACTACTACTTTCTAATGGATTTAAGTGTCGATCTTGTACATGAATGAGGACTTTGCTTGATCTAAATCGGTGATTTGAGTATCAAGTTCTTGATATTTATGTGTTTCTTGATGTTTTCTTGTTTGAGGCTTTTTCAAGTATAATCTCTTACTTTGAGGTTCTATTTCTATATCAGATTCTGTATCTTGTGAGTGAGACTGCCTGTTTAGCTGAGATTCTGTTTCTTGCATTTCAGACTGACTTCTTGATGAGGACTTTGCTTCTCTGAGGTCTTTCTTCAGGTGTGTGTAGTGATACCAGGAATCTTTGTTCTTAATCTCTACCGAAGGTGGTGTTACCAAGATTATTTCATGAGGACCTAACCATTTTGGTTGTAATACTGATTTTCTTGTGAAGTTTCTAATATACACTTTATCTCCAGGTTGATAATCATGAAGACTAAAGTCAAGAGGAACTCTTTGTTGAATCAGAGATGACTTTTGTAATTCATCCAATCTCTCTTTTAACAATGTGACATAACAGCTTTGTCTCTTTCTCTAATGGCTGGATAGTGCTGGTTTTAGAATGTGCCTCTTCTCTATTAAAAGGTCCATGGTAATCACAAGAATTCACTTCCTGGCAAGTGTCTTCTCTTAGCACATGCTCTGTATAGTAAGAGTCTAAGTCTGCCCCTCCCCCTTGCTGCCTCTCTGCAGAGTACTGAGAACAAGATGGCTTCTCTTGAACTGGATTCTGAAACATGACAGTTTCTTCCACCATTCCAGGGCTCTGTAAGTCTCTAATCATGGCTTCAGGGACAGGATTAGGTGTAATATCCTCCCCCCTCACCAAGACTTGAGGTTTTAACCGTTTGAGTGTTAAAATCTAAGTTATTAACAGTCTCGAGTGGTCCTATCTGTTGAAGCCTCATTTTTTTTTTTAATTTTTTTAAACCCTAATATCTTTTTTTTTTTTAAACCCTTGTACTTCGGTGTATTGTCTCATAGGTGGAAGATTGGTAAGGGTGGGCAATGGGGGTCAAGTGACTTGCCCAGGGTCACACAGCTGGGAAGTGGCTGAGGCCGGGTTTGAACCCAGGACCTCCCATCTCTAGGCCTGACTCTCCATCCACTGAGCTACCCAGCTGCCCCCACTAATATCTTTTATATATATCCTTCTATATTAATTTTATTTGTTATAGGGCTAGGCAATGGGGGTTAAGTGACTTGCCCAGGGTCACACATCTAGGAAGTATCTGAGGCCAGATTTGAACCCAGGACCTCCCATCTCTAGGCCTGGCTCTCAATCCACTGAGCCATCCAGCTGCCCCTGTTGAAACCTCATTTTAAAAGCGTCACAGAATTTTCCTCTACAGGCTGCCGGATGATCTGCCACATCACTAGTTACACTGTATTTAGGTTCAAAACTCTCAGCCTCGGGGTTCAGACAGAAAAGTATCTCTTCCACAGGTGCTAAGGTGCTTTTTTGATTTGAGAACTGAGCCTGTAACTTTGTTACTCTCTCGTCCTCCATCTTGGTTTCAGGAGTTACATTTATGGAGACATTATTGTTCTCTCTGGCAAAACACAAGTTGATGGGCTTGGAAATGTTTTCCAAGTGATTCCCATGGCTACTTCCATTATTCCACATAACTTCTGATCTGTTATTCGCAATAATTTATTCTTGACCTTCTAGCTCAAATTTTAACCCATTTGACACTAGATTTCTGTCAAAATTTTCCACTAACCTCTGTGGATTTGTGTTTTCCACAAGAGAAAGCTCTTTGCCATAAAGGTCTTTATGCATATCCTGTACAGCATTTTGCACTTCCAAATCATGTATTGATTTCTTCCTTTTCTCAAATACAGTATATTGATTACCCTTAATATTTTCCATCACTAACACATTAGCCTCATTCATGCCTCTACACTTCTTTCTCTCTAAATATTCCTTTTCTCTATGATCTGTTCATTAATTAACCTTCATAAAGATGCTGCATTCCTAGGTCTGGTTCCCAGCTTTAAAAATTTTTCCATTTCTTCTAATGATGGTTTATCTGTTCTTTTGCAATCATGTTGGCAACAAGTTTGAGATTTTTGTACTTTACTTGTCCAGCTATTGTTAATATATGGTTTTTTGTATGCATCTGGCTTATCTTTGGAGAAATCAATCTGCTTCCAGAATCTGCATTCCCTCAAAAAGTGACCTGCCTAGTTACAAAGATAGCATTTGGGAATTTGTTTGACTTCTTTTGCTTGTAGTAGGTGGATCTAGGCTTAGATTCTCTATCTCTAGCAACTTGCAATGCAAAATTGTGAAATTCATCTCTGTCTCTCTCTCTATGAGATTCTTTGAGTTCACGTTTCAAATCTCTGGTGGTCCTATCCTTTTCAGAATCTAATTCCTGTTTTATTTGGTTTTCTTTTAGTTTGGACTCATGTATGTAGGTTGCATGTTTCCTAATTTCCTCCAAGGATAAGTCTTCCCACTGAGGACAGCTCTGCCTGAAATATACCTGTATTGGGTTACTTGCACCTTTTATAAATTGCCTCTTAATATGTGGTACAGCCTCATCTGCTCTATCTCTATTAAATTCCAATAAGTTTTCAGAATTCTCCATCAGTCTGTCTAAAAACAAGCTAGGATGTTCCTCCTCAAACTGCCTCATCTTCTCAAATTTACACCAGCCATTAGGTCTCTTTGCGTGAATTTTCATAGCTTCCAACAGGTCAGATCTACATTTCACAAGTGTCCTCATGCTTTCTGGTGAGCTTGAGTCAATGGCAGAATGGTCTCTAGGCCAGTCCATTAATACAGGATTTGATCTCGTTTCCTCAATGAACCTGGCTTTTTCACTAGGTGTAAAGAATTCCTCTAAAACAAATTCACCGTCCTGATAGGACGGGTTAAAAAGACTGAATGTCCTCTTTAACTCTTTAGCCGCCTTGTAAGGTGTGAGAAAAAACTTGGGAAATCTTTTCCTCAGCACCTCCAAATCTTGTGCTGTAAAAGCCTTATACGTTTTCCTATTTACAGCTTCACCATCAGCCCTAAACTGAGTTTGGTCTACAATGGGAAACAATGTCACAGTAGCCGATGCCATTGCCCCCTCCTCAGTTTGAGTAGCCACACCAGTCTCTGTCTCAGCTTCAATTTCAGTCTGTGTGCTCATGTCAACCATTGTCTTCTTATTATCCTTATTTTCTTTAGGGAGATACATGTTTTGTATAAGTTCTATTTGTAAGATGGTGTGTTTGTCCAATTCCTGTCCAAGTCTGATTTTATTGTTAATCTCAACCATCATCTTTAACTGATCCCTCATCAAGGACATGACATTCTCTGTATCTGTCCTTGCTCTGCCACTAACCCAAGCATAAATTTTCTTTAAAGCCAAAATTGTCTGCAGGAAAGCCACCAAAGCTACAATCACCGTTGGCAGGTAGGATAGAAACTCTGCCAGTGATATAGTTAGATATCTAGAGGTGTCATATATCTTTACTAACTTCACTAGATATTCTGGTATGGTGTAACACCAGAGCCTCATCACTCCCTGGGTGAATGAATAAACAAACATGGCAAGAGTGCTCAGGATAAATGCCATCCTTACAATTCCCATTATCCTTTCTCTAATTCAACAGGTCCAAAGCCTGGCTATGCCAAAAACTGTTATAATTATTGGAGGTCTCTTGATCCATTTGAGATGGTAGAAATGATGTACAGAGAGAAATAAGCTGACCCTTCTCTCCCTTATAACAGCTGCCCAGGCAGGACCCTTCAGGTCTAAGAGGTTTATCCCTTCAGGACCCACCTGGGGTTAATTGATATGTTGATTTGGACTCTTTAGCTAGGATAAAGCCTTGTATTCTGACTGCTTTTCTCCCTTCCCAAACAAGCTTGACACTGCTTTAGGAAAGTACTTTAAACTTTATATTAAACAAGAAGGATGTGGGTAAAGGACTGTGGTGTAGGAGACCCTATTCTAATGGTTACTAATGAAATGTCAACTGCTGGGAGATGAAGAATCAATGTAGCTTCCCTCTGGTTCAGCCTGGCCAGGACTAAACCAGAGTAGGTAAACTGCTGGGATATCTTTGACTTCTTCAATAGATCTTCAGCCTTACAGTTAAGTTATGTCCACCCTTTCCACCCTCTTCTTCGTCTCCTGCCCACTTTCCGGCTCCCTCCCGGGCCCTGGGAAGCCTAGATATCTAGATGATGAAACTCCTAATATCTAGGGGCAGCAGACACCAAGGTGGTGGTCAGGTACAGGTTGGAACAGTATCTCAAGTACAGGAAGAGTTTGCAGAGAGATGTTTGCACCCTCTCACTCCAAGACCAGGATCCCCTGATCTCCAGCCTCAGCACAGGTCAAAGACCCAGAATCTCTCCTCAGGATTCTCAACTGCCTCTCCTCCTGCCTTTTGCAGGACTTCCCTGGGAACATTCCATCCAACTGACTTATTTGTCAATCAAAGGTGAACTTCAAGCTCCCAGAGATTCAATATAATGCCAGGGATGTAATGATTGAATGAATTCTCATGCAAAATGCTTAGCAAACCTTAAAGTGACTATCAATGCTAGCTAGTAATAGCAATATGCTTGGCGACAGTGTGGGGGGTGTGTGGCAGACCAATTCCAGGTGGTGTCAGGAAAGCCTTGCTAACAAGGTATCCCCAGTGGCCTGGGCTATTCTCAGTATGCTTCCCTTCACTGGGGTCCTTGAGCAGAGCCCTGGGGGGGGGCGGTTCTCTCTTTTTTAAAAATTTAAATTGTTTTAAAACTTTTTTCCAGATTAAATCAGCACGATTTGCAATAATCACTTTCTGTCATTTTGTGATTCATGCTCTCTCCCTCCCTCCCACGCCTTCCCTTTCCCTCATGTGTTATACAATATACTTACACTAGAGAAAAATTAATGGAGGAAATAAAGTGAAGAATGACAAACAAGCTTCAATCTGCCTTCAGACTCCCATCATTTCCTTCTGGTGGTGTGTAGCCTCTTCTGTCATGAGTCCCTCAAGGCTGGCCTGGATCCTGGCATTGCTGATAGGAGTTAAGTCCTTCTCATCCTACCTTACAATGGTTACTGTGTACAATGTTCTCCTGGTTCTGCTCACTTTGTTTTGCATCATTTCAGGTAAATCTTTCCAGGCTTTTTGGCGACCATTTTATTTGTCATTCCTCACGGCACAATAGAATTCCATCACAATCATATAGCACAACTTGTTTAGTCATTCCGCAACAGATGGACATCCCTTCAGTCTCCAGTTCTTTGCTACCACAAAAAGAACTGCTATAAATATTTTTAATTAATTTATTTAGAATATCTTTCCATGATTACATGATTGATGTTCTTTCCCTCTTCTCTTCCCTCCCCCTCCTGGAGCTGACAAACAATTCTAATAGGTTATACGTGTATCATTGTTTCAAAACCTATTTCCATGTTATTCATATTTGTAGAGAGTGACCTTTTAACACCAAAACCCCAATCCTATCTCCATCAAACCATGTGACCATTCATATGTTTTTCTTCTGCATTTCTGCTCCCACAGTTCTTTTTCTGCATGTGGTTAGCATCTTTCTTTTAAGTTCCTCTGGATTGTCCTAGATCCTTGCATTGATACTAGTAGCAAAGTCGGTTACATTCGATTGTGCTACAATGTATCCGTCTCTGTGTACAATGTTCTCCTGGTTCTGCTCCTTTCGCTCTGCATCACTTCCTGGAGGTCTTTCCAGTTCACATGGAATTCCTCCAGTTCATCACTCCTTCCACACAATAGTATTCCATTACCATCAGATACCACAATTCGTTCAGCCATTCCCCAATTGAAGGACACTCCTGCATTTTCCAATTTTTTGCCACTACAAAGAGCATAGCTATGAATATTTTTGTACAAGTATTTTTCCTTATTTCTTTGGGGTATAAACTCAGGAGTGGTATGGCTGGATCAAAGGCAGCCTTTTAAAGTCCTTTGGGCATAGTTCCAAATTGCCCTCCAGAATGGTTGGATTAATTCGTAACTCCACCACCAGCAATGCATTAATGTCCCAATTTTGCCATATCCCCTCCAACATTTATCACTTTCCTTTGCTGCCATATTGGCCAGTCTGCTAGGTATGTGGTGGTACCTCAGAGTTGTTTTTATTTGCATTTCTATAATCAGGAGGGATTTAGAACACCTTTTTCATGTGATTATTGATAGTTTTGATTTCTTCAATTGAGAACTGCCTGTTCATATCCCTTGACTATTTGTTGATTGGGGAATGGCTTGATTTTTTGTAAATTTGACTTAGTTCTTTATATATTTGGGAAATTAAACCTTTATCAGAGAGTTTTGTTATAAAATTTCCCCCCCCCCCAGCTTGTTGCTTTCTAATTTTGGTTGCATTGGTTTTGTTTGTACAAAACCTTTTTAATTTGATGTAATCAAAATAATTCATTTTACATTTTGTATATAAATATTTTTATATGAGGAGGTCCTTTCCCCCTTTCTTTCATCTCTTTGGGTTACAGACGTAGTAGCATTGCTGGGTCAAAGGGTATATACAGTTTGACAGCCCTTTGAGCATAGTTCCGTATTTGTTCTCCAGAGTGATTGTATCAGTTTACAACTCCAATAATGTATTACTGTTTCAATTTTTCCACATTCCTTTACTTTTATTCTGTGTGTGTCTCTCTGCTTTAAATGTATTTCTTGGAAATAGTGTATTGTGGGATTCTGGCTTTTAATCCACTCTGCTATCCTCTTCCATTTTATGGATGAGTTCATCCCATTCACATTCACAGTTATGATTACTTGTGTTTCCCACCATCTTATTTTACCCCTTGTTTATCCTTCTCTTCCTCTCTTTTTAGTTTCTATATTCACAAATATTTTTGTTTAGTCCACTGCCTCTCAAGTTCACCCTCCCTTTTGTCTATGCACCCCTTTTCTTATTTTTCCTCCCCTTATTTCCCTCTAGGGTAAGATGGGTTTTTATAGCTAACTGCATGAGGATGTTATTCCTGCTTTGTGCCAATTCTAATGAGAATAAGGTTCAAGCATTGCCCATTACCCCTCCCACATCTTCCCCTCTACTTTATTGATTCTTATGTACTCCCTCATATGAGATAATTTATCCCCAGTTTTCTCTCCTTTTCTCTTTTCCCAGTGCATTCTTCTTCCTAATCTGTTGATTTTGTTTTGGCTTGTTTTTGTTTTCTTTTGGATACCATCCTATTATATTCAACTTACTCTCTTTTCTCCTCGCCTATGTATATTCCTATTCACTACCCAAATAGTGATAAAGTTCTTAAGTATCTTTCATACCTTAAGTATCTTAAATAATTCAAGTACCTTAGACACTCTGGTTATCATAGATATCTTAAGTATTTTAGTTATCCCCTTATGTAATAATTCAGTCAACCCCATTTGCTTTCCTTGATTACATTAAGTATCTTAAATACTTTAAGTGTCTCATATGGAGATATATTAAGGATCTTAGTTATTGACTTCTATAGTAGTGCAATTAGTTTAACTCCATTGTTTCCCTTGATTACCTTACCTTAAGTATTTTAGGTATCTTCACTGTCTCTTGTACCATAGATATCTTAAATATCCTAGTTACCACTTTCCCATGTAGGAATATGATCTACTTAACCCCATTTAGTCTCTTTGACTTTTTTCTTTTCTTTTGATCTTTTTTATATTTCTTTCAAGCGTCAGATTTGATCATCAAATTTTCTTTTCAGCTCTGATCATTTTGTCAGGAATGCCCAGAAGTCTGCTATTTCATTAAATGTTTATTTCTTCCCCTAGAGAGTTACACTCAGATTTGCCAGGTGGATGTTTCTTTGTTTGTAGTCCTAGATTTTTTTGTCTTTGGGAATATCATATTTTATACTTTTGGTCCCTTAAAGTAGAAACTAATAGGCATTGGAAATATAAGTAAGGGTAATGGGGATACCAGGGATATTAAAATAAAACTAGGTGATTGTGGGTACACATACTGGGGATTATGAGAGACTAGACCTGGACATGGAGATCAGAACAGCCAAGCTGCTCCTAACTGACAAAGGGACTGTTGACCAACTGTCACCCTAGGCCAGAGGCTTTGAGTCCCACAGACAAGGTAATAGGATATAACTGGTTTTAATAATGAACAACTAAAAGGAGGGATAGGAATGTCTACTCTAAAACCTTAAAACCTAATGACAAAACCCACAGGGAAAGGAAAGGACTTATTTCTACACTAACTTAGTGATCTAAACTGACAGGGCCCAAGGAGTTGTAATAGAGTCTTTGAGTGACTTTCTCAGTCTGGACCTGCCAGACTTGAGCAGCACAGCTAGGGGCTATGTGGCTTTGGGATTCTCACTGCAATCCACTGATGATCTCCGGATGCCAAGAGCCAAGGTAGTCTCAGGTACCAAGTAGGGAAAGTTTGCTTGAAACGCTGCCCACCAGATTTCAAACTTCTCCTCTTCCCTGGCACAGCACTGTTGACCTTTTCTCTTTGCTAGATGCCACCACTCAGGATCCCAGGGGAAAATCAGGAAGCAGGGTGTCCTTTGCTCTGAGATCTCCCAGGCTGGCAACAGGTTTTGCCCACCACTAATGGAGTCCTCTCTCAGGGCACACACACTTCCTCCTCCTTCATTCTATCATAGAATTCCCAGCTCCAGCTCCTTCCTGCTAGGTCAACCTTAATTCTTAATTAACTAACTAATCTAATCTTCCTCACAACATAGGTTCTATGTAACCCTAACTGTAACTCCATAATAATTGGGTTTTTTTTTTACCCTTTGGCTGCTTACAATATTTTCTCTTGGCCTGGGGATCCTGGGATTGTTAAATTTGGGATCTCTTTCAGGCAATGATCAGTGGATTCTTTCCATTTCTCTTTTCTCCTCTTTATCAATAAAATCTGGGTAATTCTTCCTGACAATTTCTTGCAATATGATGTCTAGATTCTTTTTCTGATTCTTAGTTCACCTCTCCTGGATCTGTTTTCCAGGACAATTGTTTTTCCAGTGAGAGATTTCAGATTTTCTTCAATTTTTTTCATTCTTTTGAATTTGTTTTATTGTTTCCTACTGTTTTATGGATTCATTAGCTTCCATTTGTCTAATTCTAATTTTTAGGGAGCTATTTTTTTCTTTGAGGTTTTGTATTTCCTTTCTTTTAGAGTTATTTTCCAGTTTGAGGTTTTATATTTCCTTTTTTTAGGTTTCTGTTTTCTTCGGTGAGTGTTTAAGATATCGACTTTTTCTATCACTTTATTTTCCAAGTTTCTTCTAAGTCTTTTAATATTTTTGATCCTATTTTGGAGCACTTCCAGGAGTTCATTTGGGGCCTGACATCCTTTTACATTTGCCTTTGAGGGTTCACACATTTCTGTTTTGGAATTGCTATTCTCTTCTGAGCCTGCATTTTGGTCTTTCCTTTTGCTCAAATAGCTTTCCAGGGTCAGGCCTTTTCTTTGTCTTTTACCCAGTTGGGGGGCTTTGAATTTCATGGTCTTGCCTATATGTGGAAGTTCATTTCTGGGGTAGAAGAGTGCTTTTTCTGGGTTCTCCCAGGAGCCTCATGCTGGATTTAGCTGGATTTCACTCCTGAGCTAGCTGTCATCTATGGTGTTGTGAACTCCAGGTCTGTGCCGAGGGCTGGGCTGGTCTGAATGCCCCCAAGGCCCCTTCTCCCTCAGAGGTTCTGTGATCTGGGAAGCCAGGCAGGGCCCCTTGAGCTCCCCGTGTGCGGAAGGAGATGGAGGGCTGCTGCATCATCTGGGTGGAGGACAGAGAGATGAGCCTGGAGGTGGGGAGGCCAGGCCTGAGAGAAGATGAGCCCAAGGCCCAGGGGGCCAGCCCTGGAAGGTTTACAAGGAACTTCCCTCAATGCCCCTGGAGAGGAAGGAGTGAAGGGAGTCTCAGCCCACTTTACAGATGCAGAGTTGAGGTGATGGAGGCCCAAGGGCTGGCTCAGAGTCCCCAGCTCATAGGGCTTCACCAATATTTCCCTGGGGGTGAGGCAGGGCTCCAAGGACAAATGGAAGGGACGTGGGCCCAGGCCAAGCCCTCCCAGTGCTCTGGTCATCTCGGGCTGGACCATCTGCTGGGGTGGACTTTCCCCCCTGACCTTGCTTATCTCTGGTTTGGCCTCCAAACAATGGCTGGGCCCCTCACCTCTGCTCTCAGAGGAAGCTGGGCGGGATTTCCCTGCCAGCAGAAAGTGGGCGGCCCTCAGGAATGTCCTGCAGGCCCGAAAGGTCACTGAGGCCCCTTCCAGGCACAACCATGAAGAGGAGAGAGAAGGCCAGAGGAGGGTTTCAGCTCCAGAAGCGTCTGATGGATAGAGCCGGAGCCCAAGGCCAGAGAGGGCCGGGGTCAGCGTGGGGGGGGAGGGGGAAGGAAAACCCAGCCTGGTATTGGTTTCGCTTCCTTAGCGGGGATCCGAGGCGGCCTGCCGAGAAGTGCCCAGTGGCACGGTTTCGTTTCTCGTTCAGAGGCAGCAGGCCCTGGGCTCCCGCTCTTCATGCAGGGCCCGGGACCTGCTGGGGCTCTCTCTGTGAAGTGGGGTGGCAGAAATGACTCCTGAGGGCCCCTCTGGCTCTGAGCTGGTGATCTCTCCCTGGGCCTCGGTTCCCTCCTGTTCTGTCCCCCATTTGTGGAAATTGGGAGCTGAGCAACATGGCAGAGGAAGGCCGGCTGACAGGTCCTGCCTGGATGGGAAGGTCCAGGGATGAGGCCACAGCTCTGCCCATCATCGCTCTGCCTTGGCAGACTCCAGCTCAGAGGACCCCCTCCCCCATTCTCTGGTCCTTCTTGTGGCCAGCTGAGACACTACAGTGGTGCCAGCCACATCCACCGGGCCCTCGTGGTCATCCCCACCACGATGCCTCGAAGTCTTTGGTGGCCTCTCTGAGCCCCAACCAGGCCCTCTCCCTCCCTCCCTCCCTCCATCCCCCAGCACTGGGCACCATCCCTTCCTCTCTGGCCTCTCCCAGCCTTCTCTTCACCGGGGCTGAGCCCTCCTCTTGGGTCCTTGCCCCGCTGCTGCCTAAGAGAAGGAGGACCCACCACGTCCCTGCCCCGGGCTCCGGTTTCCTGAGCCGCCAAAGGCAGGGGCTGCCCCAGGTGATGTCTGAGGGCCTCCCAGCCCCAAGATCCCAGCTGACCAGGTCCCGCTGGACCCTCTGTATCTTGCCCAGAGGCCCCCAGCCTCTCTCGGGGTGGGGTGGGGGTGGAGCCTGGGCCCAGCTTTCCTGCCTCCCCTTCAGAGTCCTTCAGAGTAAGGAGGAGGCCCTGAAGTGGGGGCCCCACAGAGCCTGCTCCTGCCTAAAGAAAGATGCCATGGCAGGGCAGGGGGAGAAAATGGGGGCTTTTCCATTCTGGGTCTCTGGGTCAGGGGAGTCCCCTGAGAGGCCCCCGGGACAGGGAGCACCATAGAAGCCTCCTTCATCCAGGGGGCCTTGCTGGTGGGCACTCCAGCATCGGAGAGCAGGGATGGCGGGTGATGGGCTGGCCGAGCCCAGGCTTGGCCGATTGGCTCAGAGAGGGATTCCCCGAGACCCGGTCCCTGATGAGATCACCCCTAATTATGGCACACATCTGGAGGCTGGACAGCCCCGGCAGGATCTCCGTCCTTCCCACATGAGTCACGGGGCCTTCCGGGCCTGGGGAGCCCCCACGCCTCCCCCATCAGACCCAGGCTGACACGGCGGCAGCCCATGGGGCATCTCCACGTTGCTGAGCTCACTTTCTGTTTTAGTCTCTGCCCTAAACAAAGGCCGACGGCTTCCTGCTGGGGCCGGGGGAGCCCTCCCTGTACACCGGGAAGCTGCCAGGTGTGCCCAGCCCCACACACTCTCCTGCTGGACTAGGCCCTGCGGGGAGGCGCTGGGGGCGCCATTTTCCCCAACACGGAGCATGAGTGAGCAGCCTCGGCTGGGTGCCAAGCCTGGTGCCCCCCCCCCCATGGCTCCAATCCGGTCCCACCCCTTGCAAAAGCAGGGAGGTATCAAGCAGACAACGGGCTACAGCCATGGCCATGAGGAGCGGCTGGCATGTACAGGAGGGAGTGTGGGTGTGATCAGGTGGCACAGCGGCCAGGGCCACCCCAGGAGCCCGGCCCCCCAGCCCCCACTCTGCTGATGCCTCTTCCTGCCCCTGAGGGTCTCTCCCCCTGGCAGGGGCACTGGGCTGGGGGAGTGAGGGGAGAAGGCAGGGCAGGGAAGGTCTTGGAGCCACCCAAAGCCCCCGGGCTGCAGAGGGGGAGCTCAGACCTGGGGAGGCAGGAGCTTCCCTCAGGGCCTCCCCCCTTCCAGCCTTTTTGTGTCTTGTCTCCCCCATTAGACTGGGAGCTCCTATTGGAATCCCCAGCCCTTTGCCCCTGGCCTGGCATATTGGCTCAGTCTTCTCAGTCTGACTGACTCTTCTCCACCCCATGTGGGGTTCTCTCGGCAAACATCCTGGAGACGTCGGCCATTTCCTTCTCCGGCTCATTTTACAGATGAGGAAACTGAGGCAAGCAGGGTTTGGGATGCCTCCCACCAAAGGGAGGACCGCTGGTTAGCAAAGGTACTGATTCCTATTTGGAAAAGGGGTGATTAGCTGGCCTTGGAGGTCCCTTCCTTCTCCACTGAGTCACAGGACCAGCGCTGGGCCTCCGTTGGCCAAAAGGGCTCTCCGTCCCCACACACTCTCCTCTCCCGTGTGCCTGGGGGCCAGGCACGCATCGGGGGAGGCCCTCAGCTCACTGGTTACACCGGGACGCCCAGGCTGGGGCAGGCAGACTTCCAGGAGCTCGCCCGTCAGTCAGCCCCTCCCTTGGCATCTCGGACTGGCCGCAGCCGTCCAGCCTTCCCCATCCCCAAAGGGTGACAGTCACGTCCGGAAAAGAAGCCTTCTCCCCTCCATCTGGAAGGGGGAAGGTCTGCCTGGGGGTGGACAAAGGAAGTGCAAAAAGCAGCGGCTGGACGGCAGCTCGGACCCAAATACACAGACATTCTCCCCAGTGTATAGGGATTGATACAACGAAGGAAAAAGAGCCTCTCACTCTGGTGAACCTCTGCCTGGGGCCTCCAGGGAGGCCGAATGTCCTCCCTCTGGAGGAAACCCCTTCCACTGGGTGGGGGCGAGGAAGGATTTCTTCATTCTGACTTGTGAGTCTGGGAAGAACGTCCAATCTAGGGATTGTCCTCGTCCCTCTGGAGAAGCCCAGGGAGAAGAGAGGGGCCTCCTTGGGCGGCCGAGGCTCCATCTCCGGGGGACACGAGGCATCCGTCTGCCTTCTTCCCTCCTCTGTGTGGCTTGGACAGAACAACAGCAGCTTCCTTTCCTGGGGAGTCACCCAAGGACATGAAACATTGAGGAAGGAGAGCGTGAGGAACCTTTGGGGCCATCATTTTACAGATGAGGAAACTGAGGCCCAGGGAGAAGGGACTTGCCTGAGGCTACTGTGGAAGCAAACTTTGATTGATGGTCTTTGCTCATGGATGAGATGGAGGCACTCTCATTAGTAAGGTGGCCTCGGGGAGGGCGTCTCCCGAGCGATGCCCTTGGCCCCTCATGGGCACCCTGAAAGCGAGGGGAGCTGTAGCCAGCTGTGCAGTGGGCGCTTGGCCTCCCGGGGTGTGTGTGGGGGAGGAGAGAGTGGGCGGAGGGCATTCATGCCAGAGTCGCTGACTAGGAGCTGGGCCTGGGCACAGGCGCAGGTCGGAGGGGGCAGCGTGTACCAGAGGAAGGAGCTGCCGGGCCCGGAAAGAACTCTATTTTCAGGCCTGCAAAGGACTCCACCTTCTGGGGTGAAACGTGATAAAGGAGGGGAGGCAGTTGCTTCTCGGCTTTGCCGGGCAGAATCTCACTGGATTTCTGCCACTTCCTTTCTCTGAGGCCCGGACCCAAAGCCTTTGGCCTCTAATGGCAGCTTCTCCTCCCCGGGCCTCCGGCTCCCGCCCGGGCCTCGGCCCTGATGGCTCCACAGCCCTTTGGACCCGCTTCCTGAACCCCTCCCTCCTCATTCAGCAGGAAACCTGCCTTCCCGGCCACCCGAGACCCCGGGGCGGCCGTCGGCTGGGGTGGCCCCGACAATGGAGAGGATTGTCCGCGATCGGCAGCTGAGACATGACATCAGGCAGATCTGGCTGAATTCTGCCTGCCTGGCGGGCTGACGCACAGGCTCCCAGATGGGAACAAGAAGCCCTTGTCCTGTGGGTGCTCTCTGGGGGGCTCCGCCACCCACCAGGGGCCCATCCGCTCACCCCTGGGGACTCAGCCCAGGAGAGAGCATGGATCAGGGCTGCTGCCCTGGACCTTTTCTGGGCCTGGCTCTGCCATGCACTCCCCGGGGCTAGGCCCTTCCATGCCCTGAGCCTGTTTCCATGCCCTCTGCCTCGCTGTTTGGCCACTTGCTGCTAGGCTGAATGGCCTTGGGTAGTTACTTCCCCTCTCTGGGCCTCAGGTTCCCTAGCTCTGTGATGAAGGGGCTGAAGTAGATGGTATCTAAGACCCCTCCCCGCCAGCCCTGGTGCCCTGCACCCTGTAGCCCCTCAGTCAGTGTTTGCTGAATGGCAGCTCGCTAAGGGATCGCTGCCAACACCCTGGCTGACCCCTATCGCTCCTGGGCACCCCGACTTCAAGAAGGCTCAGGCCATGGACAGAGAGGCTGTGCCCGCCCCCTCCTGGACCCCTCCTTGGCTTCGTGGTCATCGGCTGGACCACCAGGAAGGGGCCTGGTCAGGCTGGCAGGGAGCTCCAAAGCCCCTCCTTGAGCCTGGGAGGAAGAAGTCCAAGCCCAGCTTGGCCAGCCCTGCCAGGATAGAAGGGGGATGTGAAGCCATCCACCGGCTCCACGAAGATTCCTCGTGGGTTGGACACTCAGAAAGGGGAACCAGGGACTGGGCGAAAATGGGCAGCGGGTTAAGGACTCGGGGAGAGAACCTACGAGGCGAGAACAAAGACACGCACACACAGAAAGTTTGGGCATAAGATAGACAGCGAGTGAGCTCTGGGGGTCGAGAGCTTCTCTGCCAACTCCCTTCTGGTCACCTTTATTGGGGCTACAACAGTGTGGGGGGAGGGGAGAGCCCAGTGGCCTGATACACTAACAGTAGGAGGGGATCGTCATAAAATGCCAACTGCCAGAACCCAAAACAATAGATAGAGCTAAGATCCGGATCCAGAGCAGGGATCTGGCCCGAGGCGTCTACTGCTGCTTGATACCCACCTTAATTGATCATTGAAGGAGAAGGAAGGAGCCTGAGATGACTGACCAGCCTTCTGGGGCGCAGCCTTAGGGAAGGGCTGGGGATTTGGCAAGGTCTACGTTCAATTTGACTCAAGATTATAGAGATCAATCATTGGCAGTAGAAGAGTTAAGTTTTTGAGCACTTCTTAAAATAATATCACAATTAATGTATACCTGGATTGCTACAAGATGCGAGACCAGGCTCAAAGGATGATGGGGCTTATTGGACGTGGACCCTCGACTGCCCACCCTGGCTCAGCTCCCACTTCATAAGCATCCGCTGTGGGCAAGCTCCTGCCTCCAGGAGGCCACAGCCTAGGAGGAGAGAGATGTGGACCCAGGTCACTCCAGTGGGAGCCACTTACCAAGACGGGTGGAGGAGATAGCCTGTCAGAGGCAGCTGGATAAACTGAGGAAGGGGAGGCCAGTTGGGGAGGGAGAAGACAAGGTGCCTGTGCAGGGCTCTGGATGAAGGCCTCAATGACCTCGTGTTTACTAATTGGGGTCCCTGCTGTTACCACCTCCCTACCTCTGCCCACCCTAACCCTAATGCCTGGGACGCAGTAAGAGGGCAATAAACTCTGGCTGAGTTGGACCAAGCTGAGCTGAAACAACAAGAACGGCAAGACTTGGCAGTGGCTGCCGGGTGCCCCAGGGGACCCACCTCTGCATCTGCTCTACTGGCCCCCTAGGTGACCAGACCTCCAGGGAGGGGGAGCCCAGCAGAGTAGGAGGCAGCCTGTGCCACCCTGGGACAGTGCTGGTGGTCAGAGAGCCCGAATGGACCAAGATCTGCCCTCTGGGGCCAAGGCTGAGCCCTCTTCCCAGGACTTGTCCTCCTCCACTTACAGACAGTGATCCACCACGTCCCTGGGGAATTCCCTAGACTGACTCTCCCCAGGACCTTCAGAGCTCCCATCCATCCATCCATCCAGCATGACTAAGCACCTATCACATGCCAGGCTCTGGGCTGGGGGCTGGGGATATAGGGACAAAAATTGTGGGAAGCCAATAAGAGAATAGATGAAAATCTGAGACTCCTCTTTTGACCCCTTTTGTGATTCTTGTGATTTTTTGTTGAAAAGTATTGTGGCCTTATTGAAAAGCTTTAAGTTCCCAACTAACCAGCAATTAAAAGGGTTAACATTGTTCCCCTTTGGCCAGGAATGCAGCTGCCTGGTACAGCCAAGGCCAAAACCTTAGCAGGGGCAATTCAACCCTGAGAAAAATATTCCCCCACTTGGCTTTCTGATAAGAATCCAGTCAAAATTCAGCCTTGGCCTTGGTCTGTTCTGAAGCCAATGAGACCTTTTGTGTTTTGATATGACATAATTTGTAACTTCTGCACATCTGCAAAGTTTCGGGGGGGGGGTTCTTTTGTGTGAAATGAGTCTTGAAATATATATAATAAACTCCATGCTCCTGGAGACAGAGCTGGAAGCATGAGCTAAAAGATATTCAGTGTCTGTTAGTTACTTATCAAGTAAGCCATCCTTATAAGATTATCTGGAGATGATAGATAGATCTCGAGAAAAAATGAAATAGTCTGCCCTCAAGAAGCTTACATTCTGCTGGGGGGGGGGACATGAAAACACATATGAGTAAATGCAAAATAGAAGACTTTTTAAGAAATAATTTCAAGGGGCCACTCATGCCTGAAGGGGATAATAAATAATAACTAAAAGTATATAGCACTTACTGTGATCCAGGCCCTGTGCCAATCTCTTTATAATTATTAGCTCACTGGCTCCTCACAACTAGCATTTCCTCTATTTTATAGATGGGGAAACAGAGGCAGACGGATTAAATAATTTTCCCAGGGGTCCACAGCTAGTGTCATGTACCAGACAGAGCCAATATGCCCATTTGAAGGGTCTGTAGCTGAGTGGACTACATTCCACATTGGCTATCCACCCTAGACTGGTCTCCCTTCCAAGGGGCAAGAAGGCTATTTCTTCTCAGTATTTGGTTGCTCTGGAAGTCAGAGCTTGACCATTGGCCTGGCTCCTGGACACATAAAAGTTCCCCTTCTCTAGGGAAGCTTGGCTCCTCCGGGTGACAGAATTCACCCAATGTGTGTTGTCTCCTTGATGAGGAAAAGGAGGAGGAAGTGGAGGAAGAGGAGGAGCAGCAGCAGCAGCAGCACCACCACCACCACCACGTCCCCCTGCATCAACATTTTGTCTTTATAGATGCCTTTTATGGCAGAGTAGCACATTTGTTCCTCAGTAATATTTTCTGGTCCTGGCATGTCTCATTGCACTGAATTCCAATCTCTTTAACTCCTTCCATTTCTTTTCTTTCTCTCATTGCTAAAGCCAGCATTTCTAATACAATATCGAATAGTGGTGTGGTGATAATAGACCTCCATGTTTTGCCCTTGATCTTATGGGGAAGGCTTCTAGCTTCTCTCCATTGCAGATGATACTGGTGTCAATGGTTTTAGTTAGATACTACCTATTATTTAAAGCAAAGCTCCATTTCTTCCTATGCTTTTTAGTATTTTTAACAGTGATGGCTGTTGTATTTTGTCAAAGGCTTTCTTGAATCCAATTTTTTTTAATTTGAAAATTTTTATTTAATTTAGAATATTTTTCCATAGTTATATGATTCATGTTCTTTCCCCCTCTCTAATCCCCCTCCCATAGCCAATGAGCAATTCCACTGGGTTTTACATGTGTCATTGATCAAGACCTATTTCCATATTATTAATATTTGCATTAGGGTGATCACTTAGAGTCTACATACCCAATCATGTCCCCATCGAACCATGTGATCAAGCAGTTGTTTTTCTTCTGTGTTTCTGCTTCCGCAGTTCTTTCTACTCAGTCCCTTGGGATTGTCCTGAGTCATTGTGTTGTTGCTAGTAGCAAAGTCAGTTACATTCAATTATGCTACAATGTATCAATCTCTGTGTACAACATTCTCCTGGTTCTGCTCCTTTCACTCTGCATCACTTCCTGGAGGTCTTTCCATTTCACACGGAATTCCTCCAGTTCATCATTCCTTTCAACTCAATAGCATTCCATCACCATCAGATACCATAATTTGTCCAGTCATTCCCCAATCGAGGGACATCCCCTGATTTTCCAGTTTTTTACCACCACAAAGAGTGAGGCTATGAATATTGTTGTACAAGTCTTTTTCCTTATTATCTCTTTGGGGTACAAACCCAGCAGTGGTATGGCTGGATCAATGGGCAGGCAGGCTTTTAAAGCCCTTTGGGCATAGTTCCAAATTGCCCTCCAGAATGGTTGGATCAGTTTACAACTCCACTAGCAATGTATTAGTGTTCCAATTTTGTCACATCTCCTCCAACATTTATTACTTTCCTTTGCTGCCATATTGGTCAATTTGCTAGATGTGAGGTGGTACCTCAGAGTTGTTTTGATTTGCATTTCTCTAATTATTAGAGATTTAGAGCAATTTTTCATGTGCTTTTGATTTTGATAGTTTTGATTTCTTTATTTGAAAATTGCCTATTCATGTCCCTTGCCCATTTATCAATTGGGGAATGGCTTGCTTTTTTTGTACAATTGATTTAGCTCCTTCTAAATTTGAGTAATTAGACCTTTGTCAGAGATTTTTGCTATATTTTCCCCCAATTTGTTACTTCATTTCTAATTTTGGTTGCATTGATTTTGTTTGTACAAAACCTTTTTTAATTTAATGTAATCAAAATTATTTCTTTTTCATTTTGTAATATTTTCCGACTCTTGTTTGGCCTTAAAATCTTTCCTTTCTCAAAGCTCTGATAAATAAACTATTCTGTGTTCACCCAATTTACTTATAGTTTCCTCTTGAATCCAATCTTAACCCTGAATGACTGGGCTGCCCTGGGTTATGCCTAGACCCTTTGGCTGTCAAGATTGGTCAGAATGACTTGTGCTAAAAAAAAAAAAAAAAAAAAAAAAAAAAAAAAAAAAAAAAAAAAAAAGAATGAATTGTGCTGATTTTGGGGTCATCCTGTCCCTGCCTTCCCCCTTCCCTCCCCCCACCCCATGGGCTAGTAAAGACACTAGGCTGGGACAGGGGTTGTTCTGGGAGGACTCCAGAAGATGGGAGTCCCTACAGTTGGGGAGGCAGAGGATGCCTTGCTACTCGTGTTCCCTCCATGGCCATCTTTGTGTTCTAAATTTCGGCCTGTCTTTCCCATGAACACTCCAGCTATTTGGGAGAAACAGGTTGTAGCTACAGCTCTTCTATGCCCTTTTAGTGAATGCCTTTGCTTTGAACCAGTCATTTCTCCTGGCTGACTATTCAGGTAAACTCACACCAGTGGGGGCTTAGGACTTATAATCATCAGGAGTCCAAATCCATAATGACCATCCCATAAACCTGCCTCCCACCTGTGAAGAGCAAGCTGGAGGACTAGCCCAGAGAGCCTGTTAATCACTTTTTTTGGGGGAAAAAAAGGTTTTTAAAGAAAAAGAAGAGGAGAGCAGAATAGAGATGGCCACTGGCCAACTTCTCCCAACGTTCCCCTTCACACAACTTGAAAGGAAGGTCTCGGGTTCAATTCTGGAGCAGCAGAGCCAACAAAAGGTCAGGGGGAGACATTCTTCCAGCCTAAGGCATCGTGGGAAATCAGCAAGACGGGGCCATGACGCTGGGGTGGGGGCTGGCCTTGAGCTAGCAGCAGCAGCTTAGGGGGCTCTCAGGCCACACAGAAAGGTGACCAGACACCTGGCTAGAAGGAGATTTCAGAGGACGCCTAGAGGACACTGAAGGAGGGCTCTATCGGCCAGATGCAGTTCTGTGTCACATCTCCTTTGCTTTCTCGAGACTGTGAGCTCCCTAAGAGCAGGGTGCTAAACACAGCAGGTGCTTAGTCAGAGCAGCGCCCAGGGGTGAGGTCCCAGGGGTTGGCACAGAACATAGAGTTGTCCTGAAATGGAGGGTTCGCACCTCTAGGCTGCCCAGGGATGGCGGGTTTGAAGGGATGATCCATCCAGTCAATTGGTGAAGCACGAATAACTGGATTCTGCTCGGATGCCCTCTGTGGGCGGCAGCAGCAAGGGTGCTTGGGAAAGGTCAACAAACTTGCCGGGGCCGATGAGCCGCCCCTTGACCTCGGCCACTGACTCACGAGGGTCAGTAGAGGGCGGCTTAATGATTGTTGGAGTCCAGGCGTCAGGTGGCATGGATGGGGACTTCCTGGCTCCAAGAGGAGGCACAGGCTGCCCAGCCCTGTCTCAGAGCGTTGGGCTGTGGCTGGGAGAGAAGCAGACGAGGTCCTGGTCCCCGAGCGAGGCGTTAAAGGGGAGGAGGCCCCTTATTGGCCTGGTCTGACAGTCGGGGAGATTGATATGGGAGAGGAACTTCCTGGAAGAGGTCGGGTTTGACCTCAGAATGGTGGCACTGGAGACCTCCGAAGGCCCTCCCTGAAGGCAAATGCCTGCTACAAAGTCCCAGAAGGGCCACCCAGCCTCTCCTTGGAGCCCTGGGGGGCTCCCCCCAGACTGAGGCAGCCCACTCCACGCTGGGACAGCTCGGCTCCTTCATGAGTTTCTCCCAACACCCATCTCTTTGTACTTCCACTGGTTTAGCCTGGTCCCGTGCCCAGGGGACAAGCAGAATACAGTGCAGATGGCACTTCAGCCCAGCTGCCACGTGCCTCCAGTCTTCTCTTCTCCCCCGTGACTCCCCATTTCTTTGCGGGTCCTTGCTGGGCATGGCCTCCAGGGCCTTCACCATCCTGGTGACCCTCCTCTCCCACCAGTCAATGCCCAATTTCCTGACAGAACTGCCCCCGAGCTTGAAGGGGGCATAGGAGTGGGGAGCGGGCACAGCCTGCCCCCTCCATGCCAGCACGAGCCCCAGCTGGTGGTGAATAGCATCTAAGCCATCTGACCCCATTCTGAGTGAGGGCCAGCCATATTCCCCACTCACAGAAGGCGGTCCCGGGCCGGGCAGTGCCCTGAAAAATGCCCTCTGAGTAGAGATGAGTGAGGGGAGAGACCCCATTGGCTTGACCGCCCTTCTAGGCCTTGGATGCCCAGCAGAGCCCTCTTCCTCAGCCAGTCGCTGCTCCTCCTCCTCAGGCTCTCCAGCGAGCCCTCGTTTGACAGAGCTGGCTGGGGGGTGGGGGGTGGGCAGAGGGCGCTGCAGCCATTTGACAAGCCCTGAGACCTAGAACTTTCCAGAGCCAAAGCCAAAAGATGCCCATAAAAATGTCCCCCCGGGGGGGGGGCTCACAGGCAAGCTGAGATGTGGGAGAACACAGCACCCATCCCGGGGCAGGGACCAAGCCTGCCAGCCAAGCCCGATGAGCGCTCTGAGGGAGGGAGGTCTCTGGGGGGCGGCCTTGGGGGTGGGAGGAGCCAAACAGGGGGCACCAGGTGCCAAGCACCATGCCAGGTGGCACCAAGGCCTTCAAGGACCCAGACCCCATCCGCAAAGAGCTCTATTCTGATGGGGGAGAAAACCTGGATGATGCAAGGCCACATGTGGGGTAACGGGGGCAGGGGAGGCCGGGAGGACGGCCTGACAGCTGGCAGTGGTGGTCCTGGGGGTGCACACTCCACTGGGAGTTATGGCAAGCTCTGCTCTTCTGGCAAATGTACTCATCTGTAAAATGGGCCAAATGGTTGTAAAAGTTCATCCCGCTCTGAAATCTCTGGTGCCATGAAGCCTGCGGGGCTGGGGAACAGGGAGAAAGGCCAAGTCTCCCTCGGGTCCAAAGCCAGAAGAGGTGTGGCCAGGGTGCAGGGATCATGAAAAAGATCTGGGGGCTTCAGTGGACCCCAGAGGCTACCGCGAGGCCCAAGTGCAATATGGCGGCCCAGCGGGAAGGAGGACGGTGCTCTATCCTGGCACCCAGTTAGCTGTGGTGCATCTGAGGAGGGAAGGGAGGACGGGAACCCCAGGGCAGCCCGAGCGCTGTCTTCACTGGCCAGGAAGGGCCCACCAGGACCGGGGGAAGAACAGGGGCAACAGAGCTGCCTGGGGGCTCCTCAGGGCTGGGAGGACTCTCCAAGCAGGCCAGGTGGCCATTCGTCCAGCAGATGGTGGACCAGACAGGGGCCTGGGGCCCCCCAGACCCCTCCCTTCTGCCCCCAGCCCCCCATCTCTTCCTCACAAGAGCCCTATGGAGAAGGGACTTTCAGGACTGTTTCTCTCACTCTGCCTCTGCCTGGGCAGGTCACTTAGCCTCTATCTGCCTCCATTTCCTCATCTGTAAAATGGGGGCAATAACAGCCCTTCCCTCCCCAGGCTGTTGTGAGAATGAAGTAATACTTGTTGAGCACTTAGCACAGTGCTTGGCACAGGGGAGGGGATAGAGAAAAGCTAACTCAGACTCACAGGACAAGGGACTTGTCTAAGGTCATCACAGCTCACACCTCGAGCCCAGGCCACAGAGAAGACAGCATGCTGGATAGCTGGAGTCCAGAGGACCCTGCTGCTGCCTTTGGTCCACTGTCCCTCCGGCCTCCTCAGGAGCTGCTCCTGGCCCTGACCAGCTTGTAGCCTGGGGAACTCTTCTGTCAGTCCCCTTTAACGGATGAGCAAACTGAGGCCCAGGAGGGGTGCTCTCTCCCCAAGGCTCTCCGGGCTCCTGCTTCCTGTCCTCACTTCCCTGCTCTGGAAAACAAGCCGCTGAAATAACCAGGGACGTCCCCGAGCCAGTCGCCTGGACAGGGGACTTTCCCAGTGTATTTTGAGGTGGAAAAGGAAGTCTGGAGCAAGATGCCCCGCCGGGCGCCAGGAAGCAGGATGAGGGGTCCTGGGGAGACGGCCTCTGCTCCCTCCTGCGCCCCCCCAGGAGAAGGAAGCGGGCTCTGCCCCAGGGGAGCTCAGAATCCCCTGCCCTGGGTCCAGCCTCCCATTTTACAGGGGGCCACTGAGGCCTGGAGAGGGACTTGCCCAGCATCACACAAGCTGGTATCAGACTTCGTTGCCTTGGGGAGTTTGTGGAGATGAACCTTCTCCCAGTCCCAGAATTCTAAGAATTCCAGTGATGAAGGGTCCTCCTGGAGGACACGTTGCCCCCTGGGCAGGGGGTAGTTGGCTCAAGAATCCAGATGCCCATTTTACAAACAAAGAAACTGACCCTTGGAGTGAGGTACCCAGAATCACCTGACTATAGGTCAGGCTGGATTTGAACCCAGGACCTGGGACCTGAGTCTGCTCCAGCCCAGATCCAAATGGCCTTCCATCTCTCTGGCTGTGTGCTCAGGACAATCCCAGCATGAGGGGCCCCTCTGGTGGCCCACGGGAGCCTTGAAGGGCTGGCTCAACCTCAAGCCGGCAGGGCCTCAGACGGGTCTGGCAGTGCCCAGCACTGAATGCCAGCCCAGTCTGTCACTGTCTTGTCCACAGATCTGAGCTCCCTGGGGAAGGCCAGGCTGTTGGCATTGCCCATCGCCCCTCCACCAGTGCCAGGACAATGGTGTGCCCAGCCCTGTGACGTGGATGTCGGGGACAGGGGCCGGGGGGCTGTCCTCAGAGTCTGCCTGGGAAAGAGGCGGATGGGAACAGAGCTCGGGGCCATTTCCCGGGCAGCGCTGCCACTCAGGGATCTTGGCGTGGATTCCCAGGAGTGCTCCAAAGCTCCTTCTCAGAACCTGAGCCTCCCCTTCCCGACAGGCCTGGGAGGCCGAGGGCCCAGGGGAGCGAGGCTGGCCCGGCCAGGGGCCGAGGGGTCCTCATGCCACCCTGCGAGGGAGGTGGTGCCAACGTGATCCCATCCTACAGAGGAGGAAACCGAGGCTAGAAATGGTGGGCTTTGCCAGGGGTGCCCTTTTACCCCCATCCCTGGATGCTTTCCTTATTGGTTTGGGTCAGCCACGAAGGCAGCAGCGGCATCAGGAAGGGGAGGAGGCAGGAAGCCCAGCACCCCGACCGCCCGGAAAATGCGGCTTCTCCCTGTGGCTGCGACGTTTGGGAGCCGGGCAGCGGGCAGAGTCTCAGGGCTCCATCTGCCCGTGCCGGGCCAGGACTCCCTGAAGCCTTCTTCTCCTTGTAGCCCAGGGGGGCTCCCTGGGAGCTGCCGCATCTCAGACCCCAGAACCCGCCCCCCGGCACTCACTGACCACTCCTAGGAGTGATGCTGCCCAGAGAGCCCCAGCGGCCCCCTCCCTCTGCCCTCCTGGCACGGCACCTGCACAGCCTCATTTCCGTCTCTTTATTCATGCCCCCGCCCCGAGACAAGACGCACCGAAGACCCAGGATGCCACCCCAGGAGGCACCGGCCCAGGAATGTCTAAGGCACTTGGCAGACCCCGGGAAGCAGCGAGGCCAGAGTCTCGTCCCCCGGGCAGAGGAGGGGCACAGCAGCTCAGGGACCGGCCCAACGTCCCAGTCAGGGGGCCTCACGGGGGGTCTTGGCCAGCCCTCCATCCCCAAAGGCTCTTCCCAAAGCCAAGGGGCTGACGGCCCCCTAAATACAGGTAGTGAGGGGGCCTGGTATGGCCCTTTGGACCCCCTTCCCAGAGCTGCTCCGTGCCCAGCACAGCTCCGTCCCAGTGTCTCAGTGCCAAGGTGCCCTTCCTCTGTGGCACCGTCTGGCTTTCCTCCCTCTGCCCCCTCTGGCTATCTCCTGGGGGTGCCTCCTCTAAGTCCTCCATCCCCTGCCACCCCGGGCAGCAGTGCCAGTGACAACGATGAAGGCCACCTTCCACGGCCTGGAGCCGCCGTGCCCTCTGCGGGTGCCATCTCAGGTGAGACTTGCAGGGCATCGGCAGGGTGCCACCGGGGTCACCGTCTTCATTTTTCTTTTTAGAATCCTCACCTCCAGGGATCGACTCCAAGGCAGAACAGTGGTGAGGGCTAGACAAGGGGGTCACCCAGCTGGGAAGTGTCTGAGGCCAGATTAGAACCCGGGACCTCCCATCTCTAGGCCTGGCTCTCCATCCACAGTGCTCCCGAGCCACCCTCTGTTCACTTTTCTGATGAGGAAACCAGGGCTCAGAGAGACTGGCCCGGGGTGACTGGGTCAGAGGTAGCATTCGAATTCAGATCTTTCCTAAGTTCAGCACGTTGTTCTGACATCTCTCCATGTCAAGTGCACTAAGATGTGCCCCTGTGAGCAGCCAGTCCTCGAGAGAGGCAGGAGGAGGAGGAGGGGCAGCCGAGAGGAGACGCTGGTCTGGCCTCCCCTCTGCCCCTGGCAGCGGCAGGCTCTGGATCCCGGCGGGCAGCCCCCTACAGAGGGGCTTCTTGCCCTGGGCTGACTCAGCGCTGGGGACACGGGCAGCGGGCAGCGGGCAGCGGGCAGGGCCCTTCAGAAGAGGCTGGGGGCAGTGCTGGGGGCTGAACTTTGGTCCTGGATATACTTCAGGATGTCCAGCTCATCCAGATCCTGGACCTGCACCTGCCTCTGGGCCTCCTGTGGTGCCGCTGCCCGCTGTGGGGTGCCAGCCCTCGGGGGCGGGATCACAGGCTTCTTGGGGACGGTTGGCTTGGCGGGCACCCGGGGCTTGGCCCTGGGGAGGGCTTCAGGCCTGGGCTGGGAGCCCAGCTTCAAGATCTTCTCCAAGTCCTCTTCCACTCTGGGGAGCGAAGAAAGGGGAGCTGCCGAGCGAGGGCCGAGCACCCAGCAGGGCCCTGGACGGGCAGGTTAGGGAGCAGCCCCTGCGATCAACCGATCCATCCATGCCTCCTCCTCTCCCTCCCTCTCCCCCTCCCCCTCCTTCCTCTCCCTCACTCCCTCCCTCCTTGTCTCCTTCTCTCCCTTCCTCCTTCTCTCCCCCTCCCCCTCCTTCTCTCCTTCCTTCTCAGGGGCAGGAGCTGGGCAGTGCCTGTGGCCTCTCACTGCCGTCCCAGCATGTCCTTCCCCCCTCGGAGAGACAAGGAGCCCATCAGTGACAGGCTGGCCAGTGGCCTCGGCTCCCAGCCCGCAGATCCGGCCACCCTGGGGCCCATCAATGGGTGAAATGGAGCCCGAGTGCGAGCACGCCGGAGCGGGAGGCCCAGAGGGTGCCCGAGGCTCCCCGTCTTCCAGAGGGAGGAGAGCGGGGCAGCCCCTGGCAGAGTGGGGACCCCGTCGCAGGCTGCCTTGTGGCCGGCCCGGGCACCAGAGAGCCCACTTGCTCCTTGGCCCCGAGTTCGAGAGCCGGGGGCCCCTGGATGAGGGCAGGCCTCTGGGGAGCTCTCCTCTGGGGAGCCCTGGGGTGGCAGCCCTAGGGCCTGGGTGCCATTTCTGAGGGAGCCCGGGCAAGCCTGGGAGTGGGGGCAGGCGGGCTCCGTGGGGTCCCCCAAAGCACGTACCCAAAGAGGTCATCCCCGACGTCCCCGCAGGCCGGTCCCAGCGCGGGCTCCTGGGGGCGCTCGCAGGCCTTCGGCAAGAGCAAGGCATCTCCGAGGGAAACCTTTCCCCCGAGGTCAGGGTCCGCGAACAGCCGGAGGCCTAGAGGGTCAATCCAACATTTATTAGGCGCCGGCTGTGTGCCAGGCACTGAGCTCCTCCCCGGAGGGCCGCCATTCACTCGGCCCAGATTCTCTCGTTTCATCCCCCGACCTGGGAGGGAGGCGCTAACAGGATTGTTCCCATTTTACAGAGGAGGAAACTGAGGCAGGCAGCCGGCAGTGTCTGACGCAGGGCCTGGGCTCAGGTCCGGATGCCTCTAGGCCCCCCGTACGGCCCCGCCAGAACCCCAGAATGCCCGGGGCTGCCATGTACCATCTCGGCCGGGGCCCGACGGCTGGGGGCCAAAGAGCTCGGCGTCCTCTTCGGCCTCTTCGTCGAAGATGGTCCGCTTGGGCCTGCTCTCCTGGCTTGAGCCTGGTGGGGCTGCCCTGGGCCGGGCCTCCCGGGTGGGGGCTCGAGGCTTTTTGGGCTTCTTGGACCTGGAGGGGGAGGACGACGAGGTGAGTGTCCGGGCCGGGGGCTGCTCTCTCAGGGACTCGGGATCCACGGCGCCGGCCGGGGTCTCCCACTCAAGACCGAGACCTCGGGGGCCCTCCTTCCCCGGCAGCGCCCTGGCGTCCAAGAGGAGTCTGAGGCCCCCCGACCCCGCTCTCCTCCCAGCCAGGCTGGGCCCCATGAGCGTCCCCCGCAGAGGCCCCGGGGGGATCCCCCTCGCCACAGGCCGGACCAGGGCCACAGCGGCCCAGAGGACGGTTCTGGGTCTGGCGATGAGGGAAGCTCCCCTGGGCGACCCTGGAGGGAGCAGCCTTGGCCGAGAGGCCACAGGGGAGGGTGGGTGGTCAGGCGGAGCCATCCCTGGCACCGGCTAGCCGGGTGACCGTGGACAAGTCACTTCCCTGGCCAGGCCTCCGTGTATGGGTAAAACGAGGTTGGCGAGCCACGGCATGCCCGAGGGCCAGGCCTGACCGGGAGTAGCCAGTGTGGGCAGGGGCCGAGCCTGGCGGAGGACACTCGGGGTTTGGCCATCCTGGCGTCCATCCAGATGGTCCCGGGCTATGCCAGCGACGGCTCTTGGGCTCCCCACCCTGGCCGCAGCGGGGATGGACGTCCGAGGACGAGCCCGGCTGGGCTGCTCTCCCCAAGCGTGGGTGCGGGGCCTCCTCGGGAGACGGGCCTTTTGGGGCTCACAGGGGCTGCGGAGCCCCCACGCCACGGACGAGAGGAGAGGGCGGCCCCTGGGACGCGTGTGGAGGGGGAGCCAGGGGAGGCCGTGGGGACAATCGCCTTCCACAGCCCCCAGGCTCGGCCTCACAGAAGGGAGGGGGCAGGCCTGGCCTCTAAGGCCAACCTCAATGTGGACAGGAGGAAGCGAGGCCAAAGGAGCGGGCACAGGCAGCCCTCCTCTGTGGATGGGGTTCTGGAGAGCCCCGAATAGGATGCCGGAGGCTGGGGGGGTGTCCAGAGGGGCAGCCAGGACGCCCTAGGAAGCCCCTGGATGATGTGGGGGTGCTGGAGGGGAGGAGCAGCCTCAGCTCTCGGAAAATGAGCTCCAGAGGACAGAATCGGGGCCAAGGGAGAGGCTGGCGGAGGTTCAAGGGCAGGGAAAGCTGCCTCAGGGAGAATGAGCACCCTTGGGTGGGGGTTTGGTCCCTCCTGGTTGGGGTGAGGGGAGGGTCTTCACTCAAAGGCCCTGCCAGGGGCAGGCTAGGATCCCGGCTCCTCCTCGGGAGCCCTCGGGCAAATCTCCCCCCCCCCCCACGTGGGGAGAGGGCCGGGCAGAAAGGCCTCTGAGAGCTCCTATCTGGGCAGCTAACCGGGCTCTGAGCC
This sequence comes from Gracilinanus agilis, assembly GCF_016433145.1. Classification (NCBI taxonomy): domain Eukaryota; kingdom Metazoa; phylum Chordata; class Mammalia; order Didelphimorphia; family Didelphidae; genus Gracilinanus; species Gracilinanus agilis. The sequence continues at coordinate 1,808,421 of NC_058131.1, read as the reverse complement.
CAACTCAAGCCTCTTTCCAAGTTAACTCCCTCTTCCTTGTGGTGCTCAAAGGCGTGCCAGCTGGGCCGGGCACAGAGCCTGCAGACACAAGTCACTTGAGCAACGCCTCCAGCTCCTCCCCGGGGGCCTGAGGGAGCCCCCCAAGGGGGAAGGCCCAGGGGCGCCTCCACGCTCTCACATCTCCTGCGGAAAGGAAGAGGAAATCCAGGGGAGCATCCGGGAGCCACAGTTATTCTCCTCCCCAGCCGAGGAGCAGCCCAAGGCTGGCTCCAGGAAAGCCAAGCTGCTCTCCCTGCTTGCTTGGATCTGCTACCAGGGACAAGGGCAGAGGGAGCCCAGAGCCTTCTCTCTACCCGCTGGAGCAGGAACGGTGGGTCTGGGGTGGCCCTCAGGGGCAGGGGCCAGCTAATGACAAGACTCGCTCCCCGATGGCCCTGCGCTATGCCAGCCTGACCCTGACTACTCAGGAAATGGCTATAAGACGGAGGGATGACCATCAGCCTTGGCCACACCGGGAGGTCCCAGGAAGGCTGAGAGACCTCAAGAACCAGAAAAAGGCCCAGAGAGGGGAGGGACCGGCCCACCAGCAGCCCCAGAGCCCAACGGGACCCTCCCCTCTTATAAAACCAGCGTCAGGGAGCTCAAGGTGAGAAGGAGGCAAGGCTGGGAGGGCACTCACAGCCAGCCGGGGCTCTGGCACAGCCGTCTTGGAGAAAAGAAGAGCACCGAAGGGAGGGGACTGCTGCAAGGGCAGGTGGGAGCACGAAGGGGGGGGCACACGGCAAGGAGAGGGCAGCTCGGCTCTCTGCTGACATCTGGCATCTGGCTTTCTGGCTATGATCCCCAAGAGAAGCAAGGAGAGAAGGGAGGAGCTGGCTAGGCATCAGCCCCGGGGGAGAAGACACCCAGGGGCCCGGAAAACCAGCAGATACAACAGCGGAGCCCCTGCCAAGAATATCGGTAGGGCTGTAGTTGCTGTGGGAGAGGCTGAGGGCCCGCAGAAGAGCAGGGACTGTCCTCATCTTCAACAACGGGAGGAGACCGTTGAGCAAACTACAAGTCAGGGAGCGTGGCTTGATTCCCAGGGAAATTCTAGGACATTCCATGAAAGAAGGCAAAGGAAGCAGGAGTTACAAGGAGCCACGCTGCCCTCCTCCAGACTGGGAGAAGCCCCCTAGAGCTGTTTGCTTTGGGGACGGGGCTGATACAAGGAAAAGCCAAAGGAGCGCCACACAGATATCTGAGGGGGACTTCCCCAAGTTGTCGTCTCACACCATCCTTGTGGAAAAGATGGAGAGGTGTGAGCTCGGCCGTGAGGTGGGTTCTAGATTGCCTGGATAACAGAACAGTCTCAGGATTCAGGCTGAACTTGGCTGGAGTCTCCTGTGGGGGGTCCCAGGGATCTGTGATGGTCCTGGGTCATTAAACATTTTTATCAATGACCTGGACAAAGGTATAGACGGCACATTTAATCATATACCAAGCAGCTAGAGGCACAGTGCATAAAGAGCTGGAGGTCAGAAGACTTGAGTTCAAATCCAACCTCAAAAACTGGATAGTCATGAGACCCTGGGCAAGTCACTTCATCTCTGCCTCAATTTCTTAAACTGTAAAATGGAGATAAAAGCCCTTACCCATGCATTCCAAGTATAGGAGACAGATTATGTAAAATAATGGATACAGGAGATGCAATGTTGAGAATATCAAGCAGGCTAACTACAACAAGATCTGAAAAGACCAGCATGAACAGCTGAAGCTTGGGACAGTGCCTCCTTACCATGTTAGCAGGGACCAAAAGTTCAAGTAAAAAAATAGGCCAGAAAAATGAGCAAATAACAAAAGAAGAACCTAACCATAAAAAGCTACTAGTGTCAGGCAAGACCAAGAAACAAACTCAGAAGATAACCATGTAAAAACAGGGAAAAGCAAACTCTCCCAGAAAGTGTCCATTGGACACAAGTCCAATAAAATTCCTAGAAGAGTTCAGAAAGAGATGAGAGTCGCAGAGGAACAATTAAGAAAAAAAACCCGAGAGTGATGCAAGAAAAACATGAAAAGAAAATAAACAGTTTCATTAAAGAGGCAAACAAAATACTGAAGAAAATAATAAATACCTTAAAAAAAAAAGAACTGGCCTAATAGCAAAAGAGACACAAAAGTTCACTGAAGAAAAGAACTCTGTGAAAGACAGAATATGCCAAATGGAAAAGGGAGGCACAAAAGCTCAGTGAAGAATATAATGTCTTAAAAGTTAGAACTGGGCAACTAGAAGCGAATGACTCCATGAGACAAACTATACAACAAAAATCAAAAGAATGAAAAAATATAAAGTGAGAAATATCAAATCAGAAAAGCAACTGACCTGGAAAATAGATGTAGGAAAGACAATTTAAGAATTATTGGGCTAAAGGCAGATAGGTGGTTCCACAGTAGACAGGGAGCCAGGGCTGGAGAGGACATTCTGGATTCAAATCTGGACTCAAGATGCTTTCTAGGTGTGCAACACTGACAAGTCACTGTTAATCCTAGTTGCCTAGGCTTTACCATACTTCTTCCTTGGACCTGATACTTAGTATTGATTCTAAGATAGAAAGAGATGAGGGTTAAAAAACAAAACAAAACTATAAGACTACTTGAAGTCATGACCAAAAAAAGAGGCGGCCTCATATCTCAAGAAACTATGAAGAGAATTGCCTTGATTTCTTAGCCCCAGAGAGTTAAAAAAAAAAAAAAAGGAAAAAGTCCACCAAATGCCTCCTGAAAGAAATCTCAAAATGAAAATCCTCAAAAATAAAATAACCAAATTCCAAAGCTCCCAGTTCAAGGAGAAAATATTATAACCAGCCAGAAAGAACAATTGAAAGATCACAGAACCAGTCAGGATCACACAAGGTTCATCAACTTCCACATTAAAGGAATGAAAGGCTTTGAATATGAGATTCTGAGAGGCAGAGGAGTCAGGATTACAATCAAGAAAAACCTACCCAGTGAAGTTGAGTATAATCCTTGAGGGGGAAAAAAAATAGACATTTACTGAAATAGAAGACTTTCAAATATTTCTGATGAAAAGACCAGAACTGAACAGAAAAGCTGACATTCAAACATAGGACTCAGGATAAACATAAAAAGAAAATCATAGGGAACCCAGCCTAGTTAAGTAGTTTACATTTTTACATGGGGAGATGATACACCTAACTCAAGAACTTTATCATTATTAGGCTGGTTAGAAGTAGTCTACAAAGCCAGAGAGCATGAGTGGGAGTCAATTATGATTAGATGATCTAAAAAAAAAAACCAAAGGGGTAAGAATGGGATGCATTGAGAGAAGGGAGAAGAGAGAGGCAGAATGGGGAAAAATTTCTCACATAAAAGAGATGTACAACATAGAGCTTTGATAGTGGAGGGGGAAATGAGAGGGACAGAAGACAATGCTTGAATCTCAATCTCATCAGAAGTGGTTCAAAGAGAGAAGAGTATACAATATATACACAAATTCAGTTGAAGATAGAAACCTAATTTATTCGGTAGAGAGATAGGAGGGGAAGGGGATAAGATATAGGGGTTCATAAAAGGAAGAGCAGAAACAGTGATGAGAAACAAAACAGACTTTAGAAGAGGGACAGGATAAAAACAGAGAGAAGAAAGAGAGATGGAGGAAAATGTAGTTATTCATCACATTTGTGAGTGTGAATGGGATGAGCTCAACCATAAAATGGAAGCTGAAAGCAGAATGGATTAGAAACCAGAACCCAGCAATATGTCATTTCCAAAAGATACACTTGAAACAAAAAGACACACACAGAGTTAAGATCAAGGGCTGGAGCAGAATCTAACAAGCTTCAGTTGAAATAAAAAAAGCAGGGGTAGCAACCACGATCTCAGAAAAAGTAAAAGCAAAAGCAGACCCAATTAAAAGAGACAATCAAGGGAACTACATTTTCCTAAAAGGTACCAGAGGCAATGAAAGAATAAAAATATTTTACAGCAAGATTCTCTGACAAAGGCCTCATTTCTCAAAGTCAAATTTAGAAAATAACAGCCATTACCCAAGTGATAAATGGTCAAAGGACAAGAACAGGCAGTTTTTGGAAGAAAAAAATGAAAGCTATCTACAGGCATCCCCCAAATCACAACTGACTAGAGAACTGTACATTAAAACAATCTGAGGTGCCACCTCACACCTATCAGAAAGGAAGGGATGAAGAAAATGTTATTTCCCTTGTGTCTGACCCTTCATGACCCTGGGGATCTCTGTTCACGGGATTTTCTTGGCAAAGTTACTGGATTTGCCATTTCCTCCTCCAGTGGCAAACAGAAGTCAAATGACTTGCCCAAAGTCACACAGTTAGAAACTTTCTTAGGCTAGATTTGAACTCAGGTCTTCCTGACTTCAAGCCCAGCACTGTGCCACCTAGCTGTCCCCTGGGAAAAACAGGCAGAAGGAACATGAGGAACAGTCAACGGAGCTGTGAACTGGTCCAGTCACTCTAAAGAACAATTTGGACAATGTCCAAAGGGCTTTTAAACTGTGCGTCCCATTTCCCAGCAACACCACTACTAGGTCTCTGTCCCAAACAAAAAGGGGAAAAGCCGTATACACCAAAAATATTGACAAGCTCTGATGTGGGAGCCAAGAACTGGAAAGGGAGGGGAAGCTCACGACCCGGGGAACAGCTGCGCCTATCGAGGTTTATGATGGAGACGGAACATGGAGACGGAGCCTGGGCTCAAAGAAATAGAGAGCAGGGGGATTGCAGGAAAGCCTGGCAAGCACAAAGTGAGGCGAAGGGAAGAGAGCAGGACCAGGAGAACCTCGGCCACAGTCCCAGCCCAGGGGCTCAGGATGGGAGGCGCATCCTGTGAGCGAGCGAGCCGCCGCAGAGCTTCCCTGCTTGGTTATCCTTGTTACTGGGCCATTTTGTGCTATGGCCGCTTCACGTGTACAACCGCTATCGCTTTGCTCGTCTTCTCAGCGGAAGGGAGGGGGGAAGGTGGAACTCAACATCCTAAAAGGAACGTTTAAAAAAATCAATAAAGTCTATCCTTTACAAAAGAAGGAGGCATCAGGGAGAAAAGGCCACCAAGAGATCACTGGCGACCGCCTAGGAAGACTGAAGGAAGTGGCGCAGCTAAGAGAAGCCTCAGAGGCCCAGGAGCGATTTCCAAAGGGTCTGAGAGGTTGGCATGTGCAGGCGGGACAAGCGGAAGCTGGACGGTGCCGTGGGGATTCTGTACACACTCGGGTTGGACGAGGGGCCTCGGTAAGCCTCTCCTGGGCTCCTGATGCACACAGTAGGTGCTTCATCCAGCCCCCTGGGCCCCAAGGTCAGGCCAGGCTGGGGTCCTGAGGATGCATAGATTTAGCCCGGAAAAGGAGGCTGAGGCTGAATGGAGAACTAAAAGGAGCCTGAGATGCCCCCTCGGGCTTTCCTCCTCCCAAGGAGGGAGCCTGGAGACTCTGCCAACACACAATGGAACAGGAAATTGCCTTCCACAGTCCACAGGCTTTAGAGGAAAGGCACCTTTGAAATGACCACCAGAGCTCCTGGAGCCTGGGCTAAGGCCCAGCAGGAGGAGAAGGGAAGGGCCAGGACTTGAACACAGGCCCAGGGTCCCAAGCAGCCAAGGGGAGAGGACATACCTCATGATACCCAGAGGGTCCAGAGCCTCTTCTTCCTCTTCCTCTTCCTCCTCCTCCTCCTCCTCCTCTCCCAGGCGGCTCAGGTTGCTAGGCAGGGGAACCTCACCCACTGTCTTATCAGGCTTCTGGAAGAAGTCAAACCCGTCGTCCCCCGCATCCCCATCAGTCTCATCCTTCTCCAGGTCTGGGGGACTCTTCTCAGTTAAATTGACACCCCCAGAGGGCTTGGTTCCTGCAGGAGGAGACCCAAAAGGAGGGGCAGAAGTAAGTCTTTGGGGTGGAAGGCACGAGCTTGGATACCGGCTCCACTTATGCCAACAGAATGGCCAAGGGATGGCAGACCACAGCACTGGGGATCCAGGGTGGGAGTTAGGAAATCTCATGGGAATGACTGCTCTGCTCACTGGCTGTGTGACCCGAGGCAGGGTTCCTAACCTCTCTGGGCCTTTTTCCTACTGCGAAAAACAAGGGGAGAGGGAAGCATCGGACCAGGGGTGTCCAACTCAAATAAAAATGGGGGCTGCTAACCCACAGCCGTGGCCACAAAGTGACTGAGAAAAAAGCCCCATTGTAAGATGGTCTCTGTTGGCCTGTTTTTCCCTGTTTGGTTAAATATTTCCCAATGACATTTTCATCTGGTTTGGTGTGGCTCAGGAAGGTCAGGAGCCGTGTCTGACTCAACCTGAGAGTCCAAAGGTGCCTGCTGGGCACAAACCTCCGATTCCAGGACTTTCGAGGGCAAGCAGTCTCAGACCCCATTTTACCGGGAACACAGAGGCTCAGAGAACGGAAGGGATTCGCCCCAAGTCACCCAGGGAGCGCTTCAGAAAGCTCAGGATTCAAACTCAAGACCTCTAACTCCTTCGAAGGCTTGTCCTTTTGATGACTAGAGCTTCTCCCCAGGCCAGAAGCCATCGTCACGGGGGTGAAGGGGTCAGGCCTGGAGAGCTCTTCGGATAACTGGGGGAGGAGGTGATGCTGGGGGGCATCCCGGGACGGGAGGCGCAGGGCTGGAAGAGCTGAGTTCTGGGGCCCACGAGGGCACAGGCCAAATCCAGGGCGCCCACTCAAGCCAAGAAACGTTTATGAACTATCCATTCTGCACACGTGTCTTAGGTCAACTCAGGGGACACGCAGGCAGGGACGGCACGAGTCTGGCCCTCGAGAAGCTTGTGATCCAGGAGGAGAAGGATGACAGGCAACCCTGAGGAAAGGGAGAGAGGCAGGGGACGAGGGTGACATCACTTTCACCCAGGAGAACCAAGAGGCAGGACCAGAGGCGGGCATGGACAGAAGAGAGGGATCCGAGCGAGGGGAGAGACGGGACCACGGAGTTCATTCCCAGCATGGAGGTCAGGAAGATCATAAACTTTGAGCTGGAAAGGACTGATGTGGTCACCTTGTCCAACCTGCCACCTGACAGAGGAGGAGCTTAAATGACTTGCCCAGGGTCATATGGCTTATAAGGATTTGAACTTGGGTCTTCCCATGCCGCCTTATGACCATGTAGAAATGACCCATCTCGGTTGGTTGGAGGGACAAGAATCTGAAAAAATCACGTGAGCCACACCTTTACTAGTGACCCAAAAAGGGAGAACGGAACCAGAAAACCCCCAAACAGCTCTTGGTGGAGAAATCTCTGCAAGCCCGTGGTCAGCCCAAGGAGATTCACCCTGACTCCAGGGGAAATAGCCTTCCCAGCACCCCAGAGAGAACTGACCAGCTCAGAAGGCAGAGGAAAGCATCTGGAGGGGAACCACATGGCCAACAGGGGGCTCTGGTTGGCTTGAAACCACGTCCTTGAAACAGGTTTGGATTTTCTTGCTTTTCAGATGAGTGAGAAAAGGAAATTGGATTCAATAAAGGTGGTCTGAGGCAGCTGAATTTCCCACCCATCGGCCTCAAAGCAGCATAGCCCCTTGCTGGCAGTGCTGGGACAAACAGGTTCACTCGGTCACTGCTGGTAGGAGGCAAACTTGGAGAATTTCTTTGGAGAGTCACGTGGAGGTGCCCCGTCCCAGTCCCAGATCATGAGATCCCCCCAATTCCACTGCTGGCAATAAACTGCACAAGTGTTGGAGCTTCCCTGCCTTCCTGGTCCCTCTGAGCTGCCAGCTCTCCCCCGAGAGATCCCCTTCTACCCTTCCTGCATTCATCTTGGGCGTACCTCATTATTTACATGCCGTCTTCCCCATTCGAATGTAAGCTCTTGAGGGCAGGGCCTGTTCTGACCTTTCTTTGTGCAGCAGAGCACACAATGAGCCTTTAATACATGCTTTTTCTATCTATTTATGAATGAAATGTGTAGTTCTGTCATCTCCCTTTCTATCTATCTATCCATCCAACCATCCATCCATCTCTATGTAGCTATTCCATATTGTTACAGGGAAGCTGAAGGGAAAATGCTGGGGGCCTGAGGTAGGATCCTCTTGACTTGGTTTCCCCATTGTGCTATTTCCTTTCTGAACAGGAAATTTTCCCACTTGATTAATTCTGAACCTTGTGACTATAGGATTGGTTGTCCCGGAATCAAACAGATCTAAGGAGATTTTTTTTCCTGCTCTGAAATGTTGGCTCAGTGTGTGCCCTGGAGGAGAGGAGTCTTGGCACTGTTAAGATGCCGTCCATCCTTTTCCTGCCATAGGAAACTTCTATAATTGGGGCAGGTTAATTCACAGATGAACACGGCAACACCTCTGAATTACTCTACTAGGATGCAAGGCTGAAACAGCTTACGATTTTCATGGGTGTTTGTGGTCCAATTATAATCTAGAGATGACCAAACCCCAAAGCGGGAACCCCAAAGGCGGAAGGCAAAGGGGTAGTGGAAAAGTTCTCAATTAGAGAAGAGTAAATTGGAGGAAGCAACGAGATGACACTGTGCGTGCCAAGAGGCATAGCCGTATGTCTATGACTGGCCTCCACATGTGTCTCGTATGGAAACGGAGGCTGTGAGCAGGTTTTAGTGATGAGTTCTCCAAATGGGATAAGAGAGTTTACATATAAAATTGTAGCGATCGTTGCAAAGAAGGTGAAAAGCTCACTCCCCAACCCCCATCCATCTCTGAAGTATTTGTCTGATCATATGAGACGACAGAAGAGATCATTTCACGAGTTAGACCCCCGAGATTTTTCTGAGATTCTTACGCCAGGCACAGGGTTAGGGAAAGGCAGAAACAGTTAAGGGCTCGTAGAAAAATGAACGGGCTGAAGAGCTTGTCCTCAGTTGTATTAAGTCTTGTTCCCGGCAGATTTGGGCAGAGTGGGATTTAGGAGCCTCTACAAACGACCTGGAATCAAAGCAGCAGAGCCTTCCCAGCCGTCCTGAAGGAGGCCTGTTCCAGAATACGCCAGAGAAGACAGCCAGGTAGACAACTACGAGTGACATCTGGGACCCAAAATGTGCTGACTGAGTGGATCCTGGCTCTGGTCAGTAGGGTACCAAGAGGCTGGATGTTAGTTAATATTGGTCATCGGCTTGGTTCCTGTTTAGGAAAGTCTTGGTTGCCATGGTGACATGTAAAGCTCAAAATTAGCTCATGGTGAGCCAAGTCATATGCCACGAACGAATGGAAAAACCAAACCCTTCTAGATAAGTGATCTACAGGGGGAATGGGCCCTCCTCCCAACCCAAAGAGGATCAGGGCATGAACCACACGGACTCCATGTTGTGACTCAGTTCTGGAGCGACTTCAGCTTCCTTTCTGGGCAATTATGGATCTAGTCCAAAATCTATCCGGTGAGCACCGGCTACTCAACTGTGAAAATTGGGAGAAAACTTGATGGCTCCGTTTGAACCCAGCCCTGTGTGGCTGGGAGACGAGACTGACCGTGTCTGCTCTTTAGAACCCTTTCTTTAAGCAGGGACCCAGGTTATGAGGACCAGAACCGCAGTCAGATCCTGAGACTGAGGTAAAGAGTTTTCTCATCACTGTACATGCCATTCCCGTCAGTCGGCTGTTGTGTCCCTGTTCCTCGGCCTGTTTACAGATACCTGGGGAAGGGAGGGACATCTTCTCCTGTTCACTCTCCCCCTCCCAGCTTGGAAAGTCCCTAATCTTTCATCCAATTAGAAGTCAGATGACTGAATGCATCGTTTCCGGTTCCTTTTAATTAACGTGTCTCATTTGATTGTTTTTACTGTATAAAAGCCTGCCTCCCCGGTGCTTGGGGTCCAGTCCTAAAGCGAGGAGGGGGCTTGGTCCCGATTTGTTAGGTTACTGGCATGCATTGTTTAAGAAGCCAAACCTTTGGCTCCTCATTCAAGTCATCTTTTGCTCCTTAGACTGGGAGGGCAGGGAGCCTACACGCACAGGTTTTGGATGTTAGTTAATATTGGTCATCGGCTTGGTTCCTGTTTAGGAAAGAGTCTTGGTTGCTCAAATCTGAGCTTTGCCATTTATCTCCTGTGTGGCCATCTGCCTCTCTGGGCTTCCTCAGTTTTTCCCTCTGTAAAATGTGCGGGTTGAAGTCGACAGCATCTAAGGGATCTGCTAGTTCTGATTCTAGGGTTCCATGAATTTTGAAGCCCCAGGACGCCCCCAATCGGGAAGGACTTCTGGCCTTTTTTCCTGGACGGTAAGCTCACTGAAGGTAGGACTGAGCCATCTTCTTCCAGATGCAGAGAAATGAAGCTGGAATGGACCTTGCAGATCACGTCGTCTGGCCCGAGCAACTGCCCTGGTTTGAGCCTCATTTTGCTCAGCTGAAAAACTTGCATGCGTCTTGGAGAGACGATCCCCGCGGCTGTCCTCAGCCCCAGCGTCCCCTGCTCTCCGTGCCACGCTTCCCAGCCGGGCCATTCTTTGTCCCAGATTTTTGGGGCTCTCCCCGATCTGACCTTCCCTCCTGGAAGCTCCCTCCGAGCCCTGACGTCCCCTGTCCTGAGCTCCCTCCCCGCTCCGCCCCAGGACGGCCGTGTGGCCACTGGCCAGAACACGCGGTCACTCACCTAAGAATTCCAGCAGCTCGGGGCTGGCCACCAGCTCCCCGTCCTTGGCAATCTGACGCATGATGTCATTGAACATGGCTCTCCGCTCCCGGATGTCGGACTCCCCAACGAACAAGATTTTCCTGGGAAGCAGGGGAAGGGCGGCCTGGGGGTAGCGGCTCGCCAGCTTCTGGTAGAACTCCTCGATCTCGCTGTACTTTTTGGAGACCTGAAACAAGATGGCTACGTGGGCCCGAGGGAAGCTTGCTGGGAGAGGCCGTCCTGCCAGGGGGCGGGCGATCCCCTCTGAGGGGCACCAACAGCTTCTGGTTTGAAGAGCTCTGCCATGTGCCAAGGGGTGACGGAGAGGCTCCCAGGACAAGCCACGAGCCCTCCTTGGCTTCTGGAGCTCTTACCTTCTGTCTTAGGAGCCGTACTAAGGCTTAGTTCCCAGGCAAGGGCTAGGCAAGTGGGGTTAGGTGACTTGCTCAGGATCTCGCGGCTAGCCAGTGGCTGAGGCCCGATTTGAGTCGAGGATCTCCCACGTCCATGTCTCTCTATCCTCTGGCCCACCTGCTGCCCTCACTAGCCCCTTGTAGGGATTTCTGTGGGCACCTAGAAACCCTCACTGAGGAGCCCTGGGGACTCCGGACAAGCCGGTCCCTCCTGTGCCTGGCCAAGGCCTGCCCCCTCCCTGGTGGTCACCCCTCGGCTCCCCCTCCTCCGGGCTGTGGCAGAGGACAGGCTGTCGGGCACCGGAAGCTTCTGGAGAAACCCTTACAGAGGAAGCTGGGCTGGGATCTGTCTGAAGAGACCAGCAGGGGGAGCCCAGGGGGTCGCCAGGTCCTCTGGATGGGGGGCAGGCGGAGCCGAGGCCGGAGGGAGCACAGACAGACAGACAGACAGGCAGGCAGGCAGACAGGCCAGCCGGGCCGAGATTTCCTCGGAATCCCGCAGTATCGGTCCCATCTGCCAGGGCTGGCATTTTTCAAGCCTTTTTCCTCATTCCTTTGTCCCAACACTCCTAGGAATGGCCTCCCGTTCCGGCCCCAGAACTGGGCTCATTAAGACAGCTCGGAAGCTCCTTCCCGTCACCCTGGAATCTAGAAGCCCCCAAACGGGGAGCCCAGCTCTGACCTGGCACAGGAGGGTCCCAGCCCGACTAACAAGGGGCCTTAGAGGAGTTGGGTGGGGAGGGCCGATCCCATCAGGGGTCAGAGGCTTCTCCCCTCAGGCCAAAGTCCTTTGCCTTATCGAGGTGGCCCAGCCCTAGGCTGGCCCTTCCCCTTTAGCGTCCAGGGCAAAGCATCAGCCCTCCCTGTCATTCCTGGCGGGGAGCCTCATTTTCCCTTGTTGCCCCGGTAAAGCCAATCCAGCCTCCCTCCCACCCTCGGCCCTCAGGTTCCCTAGAGAGGTACCGAAGCTGCCCCACTTTGATGGCTCTCCCAGCGGTCCGGGTCCGGAGTTCCAATCCTGGGAGCTCCGCGTGGGGCCTCGCTCAGCCCTGAACCCCTTTCCTTAGCCAGAGAGGCTATTCTGACTCTTGCCGGCTCTGGGTTTTCTCGCCCGGGCACGGGGAAGCGTCCTGTTCTCTCCTCCACCTCCCTCTCCACCCTGTGATCAGGAGGTTCTGGGACGCCCCGGCTCGCGGCAACGAGCTGCCAGAACTGTACTGTGATGCCTCAAGACCCCGAGAGATCCCAGGCCGCTGCGTTTGAGGAATTTGGCCAGTCTAAGCCATTGGTTGATTTTCCCCGGCCAGAAGCCCGTCTCTAGCACGCAGTGGATGGAGTGCTGGGCCTGGAGACAGGCCGTGCTGGGTTCAAATTCAGCCTCAGACACCTCCTAGCCAGGAGACCTGGAGCAAGTCACTGGACCGTCTGCCTCCGTTTCCTCACGTGTAAAATGGGGCTGGTAAGTGCCCCGACCTCGCCTCCCCCCAGGGTTGTCTGTAAAGTGCCTGCCAACGTGCCGTTGTTTTTAGGAACAGAGCAGGGACGCGTCACAGGGTGACCAGCAGCCCTGCCAAGCCGAGCTCCCCCTCCTGACTCTGGACGGAACCCGGTCGGCCAGCAGAGGGAGGGCTGGCAAAGCTGCCCAGATGAGTTCCAGGCTCCTGGCCCAGCCCGGGGACATGGCCGAGAGTGCTAAGAGCTGGCGGATGGGCCCAGGCCTGGAGAAAGCCAAGGATTCGCCTTCAGGGTGGCAGGTGAAGCCCCTGAGCCCCTCCTGAGGGAGGGTCTCCCGGGGGTGTCGAAGGAGCTCTAGAACCCCAAAAGGCCAAGGGAGAGCCGCTGAGCTCCCCAGGCGCAGCCCCACTCACACCCACGGAGCCCTGAGGCTCCCCAAGCATGGCGGCACAGCGTGAAGAACTCAGGCCTGGGAATCCGGAGTCTCGGCTTCTTGTCCTGGCTCCAGAGCTCTGGGGCAGAGAGCCTTTAGGGGAGCCACCGGGCAGGCGGTGTGGGGCCGAGGAAGGAACCCTGGGGCTGCCCTGCCTCTGCTCTGGGCTCTCCCCCTCTCTGGCCCTCGACTCCTTCCTCTGTGAAATGGCCCTTTCCATCCTCATTCAGGCCTCCAAGCCTCACTGTCTCTCCGGCCCTCGGTTTCCCTAAATGTCAGGCGGGGCCGGTCTCTTCTGTCCCGCTGCCTTCACAGACTCATCAAACTCGAATGAAAGGGAAGCTCAGAAGCCATCTAGTCCAACCCACTCACGGAAGGTCCGGGAGGTAGAACAGGTTGTCTGAGGCCGTCAAGCAGCCACGTGAGGATCTGAACTCCCAGCCCTCGGCTCCAAATTCTGTTTTCCCCCCTTCCTGCCCCCCCAGGGACGGAATCTGCTGAACTTCCTGAGGAGCCCTGGGTGGGGGGGAAGGGGGGGTCCTACTTTCTGCCACTTCCTGCCTGGGGGACCTCAGAAGAGTCTACCTCAGTTGTTCCTTCTGTAAAATGGGGGTGTTGGTCCTTTCAGGGGAAGGGAGAGAACAATACTGGGGAGTGATCATTCCTGCTGGCATGTTAGAATCACAGTCGTGCTTCGGCATGGTTGGCAGCAGCCCTGGGTGCCAGGGAGGTCAGGGTCCTGCCCTCTGGTCTGGGGGACAGATACTTCAGAGCGGAGCCTGCCGGGTCTGGGAGATAGAGGATGCCCACCCTCCTGCCCCTGCCCTCACAGTTAGTGCCACCCAGAATGGGTGTGTTCTGGAGATGGGAGAAGGTGGCAGGTTGTTCCGGGTCAGATGGGCTCTGAGCCATGTGGAACACTGAGGTCCTGGTGCCATCTATGGGCAGCCTGTGGCATTATGGGCATTTAAGCACCAGCTCTAAAACAGAGATGCCCCCTCAGACTCCCCTCTGGTGTGCCGTGCAGTATGCCAGCACACACACACACACACGCACGTGCGTGAGGAAATGTCTTGGCAGAGAACCTCCCCTGCCTCTGGCCTCTGGGATCATGGCATGAGGGCTGGTTGGGACCCCCGAGGCCCCTGAAGCAGACCCCTCCTCCCCTCTGGGGGCTGCCCCAGGAGAGAACCCCTGGCGTCCCCGACCCGAGTGGCAAGAGGACACGTGTGCCCACCATGAACTGGACGACGTCCTCCGCTCTGTGCTTGGCCGACTTGAAGGCGGGCAGCCGGGTCACCACCATGATCTGGTACTCGACATGGCCGGACATCATCTTCCCCCGGACCTCCTGGTACGTGGGGACGGAGAGGTCCAGGCCCGTGTGCGCGTTCTGGACTTGCCTGCACGGGGGAGGAAAAGGCGAGGAGGTCAGAGTCGGCGGGGGCCGCACAGATCTCCCCGAGAGAATTATTCGGTCAGCAAACAGCCAGGCAGCCCGGCCCATGGCCCAGAGCCCGGGAGGCAAACAAAGAAGGAAGCCAGGCGGGTCTCCTCTTCTTCGAGGAGCCGGAAAACCTGACTTCTAGTCCTGGCTCGGCCCAACTCAGTCACCAGACGAGCCGGCCACGTGGGCTCTCCTCCAGGGCCTCAGGTGCCTCCTTGGATCGGACGTGGGGGGATCCCGGAGCCCTTCCCCGGGTTGGCATCCCGGGCTCTAAGCCCCCAGACTCCCAGTTCTGATCTGGGACCGCGGATGTCCTGGGCCCTGAGAGGCCTCATGGGACGAAGTCCTGCGTCCACACCGCTGCCGCCACAACCGGAGTTACTGTCTCTCTGTGAAACTCGCCACAGAAGGGTGCGCTTCTGGGTTAGAGATGGAGAAACCGAGGTTCACAAGGGAGAAGGGGCGCTCTTTGGACAGTCGAGGGGAGAAGCGAGGAGCGTCTGGACTAAGGGGTGGCTGTGTGTATGGAGCGAAGGGGGCCAATGCCAGAGATGTTGGCACGATGGCATTCTCTGTCCCCCGATGGCATCTGGCTTAACCATCCCCCCAAATCTTCCCTCGAATGAGCTTCCCACTGACCCACCCTTCCCCTGTGCCCTCTGGAGTGCCCGCTCCCTCCAATGGCACAGCCCCTCTGGCCGCCTTCCCCAGCACTGGTTGACCCCGCACTCATGCCCCCTCCC
>NC_058131.1:1773137-1788596 GCF_016433145.1 Gracilinanus agilis | reverse complement strand
CCCCTGTGCCCTCTGGAGTGCCCGCTCCCTCCAATGGCACAGCCCCTCTGGCCGCCTTCCCCAGCACTGGTTGACCCCGCACTCATGCCCCCTCCCAATACTCCTGTCCCCACCCCCCACCTCCCCCTCAGTCACCCCTTCTCCACCAGGGCCCCCCCAGCCACACGCACCACCCAAACAAGTCAGCCAGGCTGGAGGCCTCAAACTCAACTAGAAATGGACCCTGGTGGGATGGGGGTGGCACACCAGGAAGCAGCAAACGGGCACCGGCCCTGGGCGTCCCATCTCTGGGAAGTTAGAGGAACGTCTCCCAGACGGGTATTTCTTCCAACCCCGACCTTCCATCTGAAGAGGCCATCCTGGGCATCACTTCTAAAGCAGGAGTGGCAAGCGGTAGGCAAGAGGGGGGAAGTGACTTGTCCAAGGTCACCCCGCTAGCAAGCGTCTGAGGCCAGATTAGAACCCGGGACCTCTCAGCCGCATGTGTCCACTCCCCACCCTCAAGAGTTAGAATCTCATCTGGACTCGGGTTTTCCGGGCTGCTTTGTGGGTCTGGGGCACTCCCAGGCCTCTGCTCGCCGGGCTGCCGCCCTCATCCTGAGGGGCTTCGGCATCCACAGAGACTCTCTCTGACCCCCAGACGGTTCTTCAGCTCCCGCCTTTCCCAGCTCCTCCTTCCTCAGCTGGGCCCAGAAACGAGCACCCCTGGGGCCGGGTCATCACCCCCAAGCCTGCCCTGTCCTTCCGGGCTCCCTCTGTCTGGCAGTCCCGGCCCCCCCTTCTCTCCCCAGACCACACGAGTGCCTGGTGCAGGCTGCCCTCCCTGCCTCTGCCACGGACTGCTGGGAGAGCCTGCAGGAGGCTCTGCCCATCTCCCACCCGGCTAAAAGCCCAGCGGCTGCCGGCTCTCTCCAGGACCAAACAGAAAACCGGGTTGGGCTTTTTTACCCTCCCCTTCTCTGGGTGTTGGGCCCAAGGCAGAAGAGTGGCAAGGGGTAGGCAAGGGAGGTGAAATGACCCGTCCAGGGTCACACAGCAGCGGAACCCTGGACCTTCCACTGCTGGGCCACGAGGCAGCCCGCTTCCCGCCTTCTTCTCCGGGTTTGCACCCCCCACCCTTCATCTCCTGGATTTTGACTGGCTGCCTCCCAAGGCCAGGCCTCTCCTCAGGCCCCGGTTTGGCTGCCTCCCTCCCGGCTTCTCTGGCTCCTCCGGTCCCTGCATTGCTCCCTCTGCTGCCTCGGGGCTTCTCGGCCCTCCTTTGCCCGCGGTCTCCCCTACTAGCCTGGGGGGCAGCCCTGGCACACTTGACTGGTCTCAGAGTGTTCGGGGGCGGCCCCTCCTCTGTCCGCCTCCCCAGCTGGTCTGCCGGGGCTGAAGGCCCCCCCTTCCCCGGGACCCTCCCCGGAGCGGGTAAGCCTGGGCCTCGGTCTCCTTCCCTTTACATTGGGGGGCTGTGGGGGGAGGGGGGCGGCTTCTCCGACTCCCTCCGCCCAGGGCAGGGGGCAAAGGAAGCGCGAGAGAAGTCCCAAAGGCCGGGCCGGGCCGGGGCGGCCCCCCACCCCCACCGAGCGCAGGAATTCCCCCGAAGGAGCCTCCGAGGGCCAGCGCAGCCCGGGCGGCCAAGAACGCCTTAAGAGGCAGGCAGGCAGGCAGGCCTCCATTTTACAGGTGAGGACACTGAGGCAGCCTGGGAAAGCAGGGCCCAGGCGCCGACCGGGAAAGGGTGGGGGTGCTCTCTGGGACTCGGGAGGGCGGGGGATCCGGCCTGGAGCGACCCGCGGCCCCGGCGGGGAGACTTCCAGGCCCCCGCGCGATCGGCGGCCCCCCAGCGGCGCCCCCGGCTCACCTGCTGGCCACCAGCACTGCGGGGCCGGGCTGCATGGTGCGCTACGTCTCAGCCGCGGCGCGGGACGCTCACCGGAGCCCTCCGCCCCCTCCCCAGCGGCCGTATGCGGGGCGCCGCCTCCTTCTTCTCCGCCCAGGCTCGGGGCCCCGCCCCGCCCGGGGAGGGGAGGGGAGGGGCGGGGCGAGGAGCGGAGCTGTCCTCCCCCTCCGCCGGCCACTTAGCGCGCCGGCCCCACCCTCCCCCGAGGGCCAGGCCGGGGAGTATTTCACCACCAGCTCTGGGCAGAGGCGGCCACTTCTCCTTCCTCCCCCTGAACCCCCAGGAAAGAGGCGCCTCTGGGGGGTCCGGGCCCGCGGGGAAGTCCTGGACTGCCGGACGCGACAGGAGCCCCGCCCCCCGCCAAGGGCCTTGAACCCGGCGCCTCGCAGATTCGCCTTCTCCGGAGGTGGCCGCTCCCCCGCCTTTTTGCTAAGATTCGTTCTGTAGCGGCACATCCCGTTCTCTGGCGTCTTCCCATTTCTCTCCATTAGCTCCTCCTGCAGGCCTGGACACTTTTGGGGGTAAACTGTCACCTTCCGCCTTAGCCCACGCCCCGTATATTGGTCCCGAGGCAGAAGGGCCAGGCAGTGGGGGTCAAGTGACTTGCCCAGGGTCACACAGCTAGGAAGTGTCTGAGGTCAGATTGGACAGAAATAGATTTTCCAGCCCCAAATTCGTGCCGACTTCTAACCCCCTCAAGTTGAAGAAAATGAACCTCTTCAGATGCTGGACAATCCGGGGGTTCTCTCTGGGCCTGTTAACCGAAACACAAACTGCCCAGATTGCCTAAAGAGGAAACAGAACCCTGACATCATCCAGCCTTAGAGCCTCCCCAGGAAAACCCCCGCCCCCTCCTGGATTCCCGAGGGAATTCTACCCAATTACGGAGTTCTTCATCCCAGCACCCTGCCAAGCTCCGGGCAAAGGCCGCCCCTCCCCCCCATGTCCTTTTAGGACTACGACACAAATACGGTGCTGATCCCTCAGCCAGGAAGAGCAAAAACCGGGGCGCGGAGCCCCGAGAGCCTCCTTACTGAACACGAGTGCAAGGAGCCTGTGCTTTGTTTGAACCTCACCTGCCATCCCAGAATCACTCTGTGCACCAGGTTCTAAGGCAGGAGAGCAGTAAGGGATGGGCAGCGGCCCTTATGTGACTTGCCCAGGGTCACGCAGCTAGGAAGTGTCTGAGGGCAGAAACAAGCTATAGATAGAAGGATGTTCAGTCCTTTCAGTCGTGTCTGACTCTTCGCGAGCCCATTTAGGGTTTTCTGGGCAGAGATCCTGGAGTAGTTCACCATTTCCTTCTCTGGCCTCATTTTACAGATGAAGAAACTGAGGCCAGCAGGATGAAGTGACTTGTCCGAGGTCACATAGTTTCTGATGTGAACTCAGGAAGATTTATCTTTGTGACTCCAGGTTCGGTGCTTTCTGCACTGTGCCACCAACCTGATCGAGACAGAACCAATGGGAGCCATGGCCAGAGGGAAGGTCCCGGCAAAGGATCATTTGGGGTGAAGCTGGCTCCCCTGATTGTCCTGGCACAGCCAGGGCACACCACCCAGGGAGAGTGTCCTCACTCTAGAAAAGTAGATGATTTGGGTCATTGCAAAGGAGGCTTCACCAAGAGATGGATGGTACATCCAAGACAGGATACTTTCAAGAGGGCGGGAATAGCAGACAAGACTTGGAAGCAAGGGTGCCCAGGACTGTGCTGCTGTCTGGGCAGGACTAGGAGGAGCCAGGGCCAGCTGGGCACATGAAGGCTGGGATGCCCTTGGTTTACAGAACTCCCACATTTACCTTTGTCCCTTGGGAAGGTGCCTTCGGGGACTCTCAAACTGAGCCTGGCCTCATCCTGAACAATAAACCTTCCAACGCCCAGTGATTTCAACCTGGATAGAATTAGAAGCAGAGAAACCATAGGAGTTTCTGCATGGTATCTAGGCCTCCCCCAGGCATCCAGCCTTGGCTGGAACCCTCCTGCCCTTGTCTCCAGTAAGCCAATCAATTGTCCTTCCTGTCCTTTGTTCCCCAGAAGGTATATATATTTTAACTCTATTTTTCTAGGATACTTTTTCATGGTTACATGATTAATTTTCTCCCTCTCTCCTCCTGGACCTTATGAGCAATTCCCCTGGGTTATACATGGATTATCACTCAATTTCTCTTTTCCGTAGTATTCATTTTTGTAAACCAAAACCCTAAATCATATGTTTTCCTTCTGCGTTTCTGCTCCCACAGTTCTTTTTCTCTGGATGTGGATACATTCTTTCTCCTTAATCCCCTGGGATTGGGCTGGGTCATGGCATTGTTACTAGTAGCAAAGTCAGTTACATCTGATCTTGCTACAATGTATCTGTCTCTGTGTACAATGTTCTCCTGGATCTGCTCCTTTCGCTCTGCATCAGTTCATGGAGGTCTTTCCAGTTCTTATAGAAATCAGGCAGTTCATCATTCCTTATAGCGCAATAGTATTCCATCCCCATAATATGCCACCATTTGTTCAGCCATTCCCCAATTGAGGGACATCCCTTCGCTTTCCAATTTTTTGCCACCCCAAAAAGTGAAGCTAGAAATATTTTTGTGCAACCATTTTTTTATTATCAATTTGAGGTACAAACCCAGCAGTGGTATGGCTGGACCAAAGGGCAGGCAGTCTTTTAGAGCTCTTTGGGCAGAATTCCAAATTGCATTCCAGAATGGTTGGATCCATTCACAGCTCCATCAGCAATGCATAGTGTCCCCATTTTGTCACATCCCCTCCAACATTTCTCACTTTCCTTTGCTGTCATATTGGCCAGTCTGCTAGGTGTGAGGTGGTACCTCAGAATTGTTTTGATTTGTATTTCTCTAATTAGAAGGGATTTAGAACACTTTTTCATGTGATTATTGATAGTTTTGATTTCTTCATCTGAAAACTGCCTATTCATATCTCTTTATGTCAATTGGGAAATGGCTTGATTTTTTTTTTTTTGTAAAATTGACTTAGTTCCTTATAAATTTGAGAAATTAGACCTTGTCAGAGAATTGTTATAAAAATTTCCCCCAGTGTGTTGCTTTCCTTCTAATTTTGTTTGCATTGTTTTTGTTTGTACAAAACCTTTTAAATTTGATATGATCAAAATTATTACTTTTATATCTTATAATGTTCTCTGTCTCTTGCTTGGTCTTAAATTCCTTCCTTTCCCACGCATCTGACACATATACTATTCTATGTTCATCTAATTTATTTATGATTTTACTCTTTATATTTCAGTCATTTATCCATTTTAATTTATCTTGGCATAGCTTATGAGATGTTCCAATTTTCCCAGCAGTTTTTGTCAGATAGTCGGTTCTTATCCCCAAAGCTGGAGTCTGTGGGGTTACCAGACACTCGCTTGCTGAGGTCATTTACCCCAAGTCTATTCCATTGATCTATCCTTCAATGCTGCTGCCTTCTTTTTTCTTAACCCTTCCCTTCTGTATTAGAATCAATATTATATATTGGTTCCAAGGCAGGAGAATGGTAAGGGCTAGGCAATGGGGGTTAAGTGACTGGCCCAGGGTCACACAGCTAAAAATGTCTAAGGCCAAAATTGAACCGAGGACCTCCCATTTCTATCTATTGAGCTGCTCCCCACAGCACCTTCTTTGATACAGACATGCTGTGCAGGATAGTCCTGTGCTAGTGTCTTTGTAACACTAGAAATTTGTCTAATCTGCAATAAAATGACTGAGGCAGCGCTCTGAGCCAGTCCCTGTCTACTAGGGGGAGCCGGGCCCCCTCCAGCAAACGGGCCCAGACCTTCCTCACGATCTGGGACCCCCAGCTTCTTCTCCAGAGTACAGCTCTTATTCCCTTTGGAGACCAGCCCCATCCTTGTGTGCCTGGTCAGTCCAGCCCTCAGGGCACTCTCTCCTGGGTGGCCTCCAAAGTCTTGGCACAGCTCCTGGTCATGATGCTTCCAAACAATGAGGTGGGCCTGGGACAACCAGCCCATCTGGACACCCCCTCCCAGCAGAGGGCCCTGGCATGGCAGCGATGGGCCTCGCACTGGTATGATTTGGCATTGGGTCTGTGGGTGCTGAGGGAGGAGTGACAGGCGGAGGCTCTCCTGTATCTCAGGGCTCTTCCCTGAAGCTTGAAGGGGCATCTGAGTGGACGAGGCCCCTTGAGGCCATGCTGGCGGGTTGTAGTTTCACCTAAAGTTTCTGAGAGGAAAGACTCCTGTTCACCAGGGACCCCTGACTGGCCGCTTCTCCTTTTTTTTTTAAACCTTAACTTCTGTGTATTGGCTCCTAGGTGGAAGAGTGGTCAGGGTGGGCCATGGGGGTCAAGTGACTTGCCCAGGGTCACACAGCTGGGAAGTGGCTGAGTCCGAATTTGAACCCAGGACCTCCCGTCTCTAGGCCTGACTCTCCATCCATTGAGCTACCCAGCTGCCCCCCAATTGGCTGCTTTTGATCCTTGTTTGTTCATAATCACCATGGAATCACCACAGCCTGCAGGCTCTGGTCAGAACCAACCAGAGGCCCAAACAGGAAATAGCAGGGGATCGGCCTCTGTGAAGGACCCGACCACCCGCAGCCAAGCCAGTCTCCAAGAGAAGCCAAGGGACCCAAAAGGAGTCTGAGGCCGATCAAAGCTGGCTTCCGCCCCGTGTCCTTCAGGAGCTTTCGATCCCGTGTGGGATGTGTGACTTCTGTCGTCACATGAGCCACATGGAAACATACTATGAGCCAGAGCAGACTCTGCAGCACCTCGGGGAGGGCAAGAGGGGAGGACCGAGGAAACCCCAACTCTACTGTCTGTGGAAAGGCATCTCTCTGTGAAGGGAGAACATCAGAAAGCAAACCCAAGTGAGCCTCAGGGCTAAGGGCGAGAGAAGGGGCTTCACTTGAGGCGGGCAGGGCTCTGCCCAAGTAGGCTGCGCCCAGCCCTTTCTCCCATCTCACAATCCATCCCAAAGTTCTCCAGAGAGACCCTGAGGGGGTCCTTGTACCTCTTCTTTGGAGCTCCGGGGGAGCACCTGCCTCAGGTGGATTCTTCCCCAAACAGACTTTTAGGCCAACCTGCGCTTGGCATCATTGGAACAGCATGGCAGTGCGTGGGGGCTGGGCTCCGGAAAGGAGCTTCTCTTGCTGGTGACCTTCAGAATCCTCCCGGCATTCGGCCCCCTGGCTCGCCCCGGTGGGCTGTCCGAGCCTCACAGGCAGACAGTGGAGCAGGCAGCCCAACACCTCTTGTCTCCCACCCTCGGATGGCCGAGGACTGCTCTGAGTGCACTGAATCTTGTGCCGGCCCAGCTGTGATAGGTACAGCGTAGCTGGCGGCCTGATCGCCAAAACCTGAACAAACAACCCAAGCGGGGGGGTGAGCCTGCGCTGATCTAGACTCTGACTCAAAGCAGCTTCTGTCTTATTAAGCCGCGCTGAACCGATCTGACAAGCCAAAAGCTACTCAGAGTCACAGTCAAATCGTGGGAGAGACCGTGGAGCAGTTTCTTCTGGGCTCCGCTCCGCTCCCAGCGGTCTGTCCTAGCTGATACAGACTGCTCTTCAGCGCCCCCTGTGGCTCAGAGGGGAAAAGCTCTCAGTAAACCCGGTTCAGGATACCTCTCAACTCTCAAAGAAAAAGAGTCCAAAGTCACTCAAATCTCCTTTTTCTCTCAGAGGAAAGACCCAGCCACCTGCTCTGCAGAGGAAGTCCAAGAGACGGCCCAGAACTCGCTAAGGGCTCTCCTCTGTGCTACCTTCTCAAAGAGCCCACAGCAGCCTTTCTGATTATCTTTTTTTTTTTTTTAACCCCTCACCTTCCGTCTTGGAGTCAATACTGTGTACTGGCTCCAAGGCAGAAGAGTGGTAAGGGTAGGCAATGGGGGTCACACGGCTGGGAAGTGTCTGAGGCCAGATTTGAACTCAGGACCTTCCTGACTCTAGGCCTGGCTCTCCATCCACTGAACTACCCAGCTGCCCCCTTGTCTCCTTTCTTAAAGGGGACAGTGGAAACACTTTGATCTTCAAACCTATTCTTAATGGAAGCTAAAGAAATCCTTAGCACAACACTACGGTCCGGGGCTTTGCTATGGAGGGAAGGGTCGGGCCCCCTGTCCGGGCGGGGTAGGTCCTGATCCCGGCTCAGTGGGGCTCCCTTAGCCCTGAGAAGCTGAGATGGACCCCAGGCCTTCGGGCGGGCTCCGCAGAGCCTTGAGCGGCCGAGGCCTTGTGCTACGAACAAGACGGTGGGTGGCTACAGGGCGCGGGAGCAGAAGCTGCATTCGGAGGAGGAGGGTCACGCAGGAACAGCGGGTGCCACAGGCCGCCCTGGGGCTACGATAGAGAGAGGAGAGAGAGAGAGGCGGGGCAGAAACCAAGGAGAACTACAGATCCCAGGAGGCCGTTCCTCTGGGGCGCCTGCGCACTGGGCTCTGTCGCCCCTCCCCTTTGTCAGTTTCTCAGTGACTCTTTTGCTTCCTCCCCGCAGGGGTGTCCCTTCCGCGAGGTCCCCACCGAGGCTGGCCGGAGTGGACGCGAGCCGGAGATGCCTGGGAATCCGCGCAGCCTGTGTCTGCTTCTCTGAGCTCCGGGCGCCTTGTGGGCTGCCGCTGCGGCGGGGGAGGGCTCCTGGTGCCGTCTCCCGTGCCCTGAGAAGGGGAGCAGAGGCCAGTGTATCCCCAGAACCCTCCTGGGGCCCGGCACGCAAGGGGGGCAGCCCAGGACCTCTCTGGTCCCCCACCCTGAGCCAGGCGGGGCAGTGCGGACAGCCACCTCCTCAGCTCCGTGGAAGTCCCTGCGCGGGACTCTGCCAAGGTAAGGGACTCATCCACGGTCCCACGTTGGGAGGGGCTGATGCAGAATCCCTGCCCTTCCAGCTCAGCCACCGGCTCCCCCTTTGGTCCGTGGGCACTACGCCTCCCAAGAGGCCTTTCGTTCGGGGACCGTGGACCCCCTCTCCCCCCCCCCGCCCCCCTTCAGTTGCCCTGAGAAGCCCTCCCGGCCCTTCCAGAAGCCGCTTTCCTGATCCCCAAGCACCTTTCTCATGCCGGCCCCTGGGTCGCGACTGGCCTCTAAGGCAGGTTTTCCGAGACTCCTCCGGAGGCATTTCCCTCGAGTTTCACTCCTTGCCCCTAACTTGTGGCGGGCGGCACTGGCCGGGACCTCAGCTTCCTAAGCAGAAGTCCCTGGCCGGAGTGGCCCAGAGAGCAGCCTCCCCCCTCCCCCCTCCCCCCCAGCCGTCCGGTGACTCTGAGGTCATGGCCAGAAGATCTCGCCCAATAAGGGGGGCCTCACCTAGGGACTCCTACGGTGGCTGCCCGGTTGAACTGGCCAGGGAGCGGCCTTGCTGGGTGTCACTTGGGAAAAGCTCCCCAGGACTAAAGGAGGCCGAGAAACCGAGGGTTTGACCGGCTCTGGGCCATTATCTGGGGAACTGAGGACAGGAAGTGCGATGGATGGGCATTGCCTTGGCCGGGGCCCAAGCCACAGTGACAGGATGCAGAGGGGCCTGGGAAAGAGGCTCCCCACCCAGGGGTGGGGGTGGGGGGGCTTAGCCTCTGCTTAGGGCTGCTGCGTGTAACGGGGAAAGGATAAGGCCAGTAGTTGGCCCTTTCCTCAGAGCTCGGCTCTCCGCCCTGGACTCTGGGGACATCATGGGGGGGGGTAGGGTCAGGGGGGATGGGGGGCAGGGAAAGAGGATTGATTGCTGTGCTTGTGGCTACAAGGAAATGGGGGCCCCTGCTCAAACTGTACTGACCGGACACCGTCCTAGCCAGAGGCTGGGCTGTCAGGGAAGGGGCTGCTTCCAAGGGACACCGAAAGGGGGGTCCCTGCCCAGGTGGGGGCTCTCCTGGGAAAGAGTCTCTGAGGCACCTTCCACCAGAAGATGCTTAGCCCCACCTGACAGGGACTGCACTTACCTCAGGGCCCATGATTCAGTCAGAGACTGCCAGCCTGAGGTTCCCTGCAGGGTGGTTCTCCAGGACTGGCAACGAGGACAAGCTTTGGGGGCTCCCATGACAAGTCAGTCCTAAGACTTGGGGTTCATCGGATCTTACTAGGCTTCAAGTTGGGGGCTTCCAGATTCCATGTTGCCAGCTGGGAACATGCAGTACTGTCAGGTCTGTTGTTTGGTGGGCAACTGGCAGTCTGGGGCCTCTCCTGGGCTGGCCAGATTTCAGCTTGACAAGGGTGGGACTATTCTTATACTTTTCTTTCTTTTTTTTTTAAATCCTTAACTTCTGTGTATTGGCTCCCTGGTGGAAGAGCGGTAAGGGTGGGCCATGGGGGTCAAGTGACTTGCCCAGGGTCACCCAGCTGGGAAGTGTCTGAGGCCTGACTTGAATCCAGGACCTTCTGTCTCTAGGCCTGACTCTCCATCCACTGAGCTACCCAGCTGCCCACCTATTCTTATACTTTTCTGGAAAACTCCTTTCAGGTTCTAAAGAAGGTTCCTTCTAGGGCTCGGGGCTCCTGGTACCAATCAGGGCCCCCTGCTTTGTTGGAGGACTTGGCCCTCTTCCAGGAAAACCCAAATCTTGTGATGTGGCTCAGAGAATTTGACTCAATTTATCTAAATGGATTATTCTTAAAACCACTTGACCACACCTTCCCTGCCTGTCTCCCCTGTCCCTGGGCCATCTCCTTAGGCCCATGAATTGGATTAGGCTGAGGGTTTTCTTGCCCCCAGCCTGCACCAAGATAATCTGCCAGAGGGGGCAGCTGGGTAGCTCAGTGGATGCAGAGTCAGACCTAGAGACGGGAGGTCCTGGGTTTAAATCCGGCCTCAGACACTTCCCAGCTGGGTGACCCTGGGCAAGTCACTTGACCCCCATGGCCCACCCTTCCCACTCTTCTGCCTTGGAGCCAATACACAGTATTGACTCCAAGATGGAAGGTGAGGGGTTAAAAAAAAGATAATCTGCCAGGAAGGCCCAGAGCAGGGATAAGGGAGAGCTGATCCCTTAGCGGTGGGGAAAGTTGGACCCGCACTTACACTTACTTTTGTTTTCACCAGCATAGAAGGCTTAGGAGGAGAGGAAGCTTTGGAAAGCAATCAAATCCCTGAGCAGCCAGGTAGCTCGGCAATGGAGAGCCAGGCCTGGAGACCAGAGATCCTGGGTTCAAATGGAACTCAGATCCATCCTGTGTGACCCTCATTGCCTGGCCCTTACAGATCTTCCGCCTCAGATCCATACTAGACGGCACTTCCACATTCCAATCAAGAGAAGCCAGAGCCCAGGTGAGAGCACAGCAGCCTCTGTGTTGGGCTCTGCTTTTCCTCCTCCCAATCTCTGCTTTAAACCCAGGCCGGCATCCCAAAGGGCGCCCACAGGCCCGGGAAATGAAGTCGTTCCTGCCCCCCCTTCCGGGAGGCGGCACCAGGCCCACTTTGTTCCTCCTGGATCAGGTGTGCAGCTGTGAAGGACGCCGCCAGCCTCCGCCCATTTCACTCTTCCGTCCCTCTAGTTTGGGGCTTGTTCCTGCGCAGCAGCACCCCGAGGCCATCGCGGGCCATGGCGGAGAGATCGCTGCTTCTCTCCTCTCTTCCCCATCTCCCTGCACTGGCTTCGGTGGCTTCCTTCCCCGGCTGGGACAGAACAGGCCCGGCTCCAGGGGGCTTCGGTGGGCTTCCGGGGCTGCGGTTTGGGCCTCCTCCTGCTTCATTCTGGGGCTCCCGGAGAGGAGGGCAGGCCCGGGGAGGCTCCTCCCAGAGGAACCGTCCAAGTGTTTCCTTCGATCTCTCACCTTCTGTCTTAGACTCTATACTGTGTATCAGTTCTGAGGCAGAAGAGCTGGGAAGTGTGTGAGGCCAGATTTGAACCTAGGACTTCCTGTCTCTAGCCACTGAGCCACCCTGCTGCCCCTCATGTTTCTTGTCTGTTTGCCTGGAGCCACGTGCCGGGGCCTCTGGGCAGACTAAGGAAGGGCGGCAGCAGCCGAATGGAGAGTTAGTGAATCCCTCCGACAAAAGCGGCCTCCCTCGGGCGGGCGCTGAAATCAGGCGCGGCTCGGCTCCAGCTGAAGGCTCTGAACTCTCAGGGCGGCCCCAGCAGGAGATTCCGCTCCCCAGAGGGCAAGTTCTCTGGTCTCCGCAGCCAATCAGAAAGAAGGCAGAAGCCAACCCCAACCAATCACAGGGCTCTGGAGAGGTAGCCGCGCCTCCGCGAAGCCGGATCCCTCCTAAGACAGTGCGGGAGAGGCTTCTGTCATTTAGGTCGCGCTTCATCCTGGTGTGTCTCTGACGGTGGGTCCGGATGGGGGAGGCCGCCCGGCCTTCTGCCTGCCTGCCCCGGAGTGAGTCACCTCCAGCGGGGCGGGGAGACATCGAATAGCAAAATGCTGCCTTGTAGGAAGTTCCGGAAAAGGAGCTCCGGGTCCTGCGGTCCCTTTGCCGGGCCCCGGCTGGAGTCTAACGCTTCCAGGGCCAGGGATGACGCTCTTCTCACGTCAGCAGCTCCCCTTCAAAGTGACTTGCCCAGGGTCACCCAGCTGGGGAGTGTCTGAGGCCGGATTTGAACCCAGGACCTCCCGTCTCTAGGCTGACTCAATCCACAGAGCCACCCAGCTGCCCTCTGAGGCCCCCAATTTGAGAACAAACTCGGGATTCGTTTGTGGCTCCGCCTCCCAGACACCTGGGGGGGTGGGGGGGCTCCTCGTGGAGAGCGTCCCTCCCCCAGCCAACCTGCCACATCAGTCTTGGCTGGAAATCCCCGGGTTCCTGCGGATGCCAAGTGTTGAGGACCAGGATGGCAGGTGGCTCAGGCAGCTGCCGGGGCTTCAAGGAAGTCGGCCTCAAAAGCACAGCCCCGCCAGAGCGGTTCCGAAGGAGGCCTTTAATTAGGAGCTGAAACGGCTGTGTCAGGGCCATGGTGCGAGCCCCTCCCCCCCTCCCCCCCAGCCCCCCAGCTTGAGGAGACTCTGGGAACGCCACGTCCAGGAGGAACACCAAGAATTGCAATTTCCATCAAACAGAGAACTTGGGGTCCTATTTGTACCTGTGGGGCGTGTGAAAGGCAGGCAGGCTGGCCGCCCTAAACACGGGGATCCCCAGAAGACAAAAGGGCCCTCCGGAGCTGAGGCTGCAGCCACCCCTGTCCAGGGTGCTGAAGGGCCTGTTCCAGGGAATGGAAGTTGGGCTGGAGTGGAGGCCAGATTACTGGTGCCTTTCTCAGAGCAAGTTCCTGTGACTATCATTCATGCTAAGGGCCATCTACCCACTGGAATAGCAGAGGGGGCTTCAACTCCGCCCCCCCCCCATCCTCCAGATCAAGGGAGGAGCTACTTTTCCCAGGATACAATGGCTTCGCCCTCTGGAAATTGTACTTTTCCAAGTCAATGGCGTCAGTTCCCTAATGGCTTCCGGTTTCCCCCCAATCGAGATATGAGAACTAGAATGGGGGGCAGCTGGGTAGCTCAGTGGATGGAGAGTCAGGCCTAGAGACGGGAGGTCCTGGGTTCGAATCTGGCCTCAGACACTTCCCAGCTGGGTGACCCTGGGCAAGTCACTTGACCCCCATTGCCCACCCTTACCATTCTTCCACCTAGGAGCCAATACACAGGAGTTAAGGGTTTAAAAATGTAAAAAAATAAAAAAGAACTAGAAGGGGAAGAACTTCAACAAGGTTACAGGTTTGAACCGGGAAACAGTTGCCTGTTTCGCAGCCCGAATGCTTTCCTGAATGGTGGCCGATGAGATGCTGAGCCCGGGCTCTGGGCAGGGGCTAGTGCGTGGGGTGGGATGTGGGAGAGCCCAAGGGAGCGCCTGGCCCCCTCCCCAGATGATCCTGTTTGCTGAGATCATTTGACCCAGGTCTGGCTGCACACCTGAGAATGGGGGAGAGGAGATGTCAGCCCGGAGGTGGGAATCAAGCTTTCTTGGTCTAGCAATCAGCAACTTTTAATTGAATCAACCCAAACTGCAAAGAGCCCTCCTTAAACTGTGTGTTAGCCAGCCAGTAAGAGAATCCGCAGGCCACTTACCTAGAGAGCTCCGCCCTTTTAACTCAGTCAGGAACTGCTAAGAGTTCCCACCCTCAGAAGACAGGAAGTGCCCAGAAGGACTATAAAAGGCGAGCCAGGAGCAGATGCGTTTCATTCCTTGCCTCTCTGGAGGAGGAGACTCCTGGGTTAGGAGGATTTGGCACCATTCAGCCATTCTGCCCTGGAGGCTTTCTGGGTAGATGACTGGAGCTGAGGGAAGAGGCTTACCCTGGTGAGACCTGCATCCACTGGGCACTGGGGGGCCCTGAGGGAGCTGAATTTCTTTCAGTTGGCATTTACCTAGGAAATGTGTTCTACTTCCCTCTTGCATTTCTCTTTTTTGCTGTATTTATGGTACATTAAATTATTAAGAGTGACTAACAGATTTTTTTGGCTTAAGAAGTTCATTAGTTTTATAAATGGCGACCACAATCACCTTTGTAATTCTCATGTTTTGATTTTGAAGTCAAACCCTAAATTGAATTCCTTACACACCTGGACCAAACCCAAATGCCCAAGTAGCGATGCGTTTATTTTAAAGCCCCCTTACCTTCTGCCTCAATATAAGCCCGGAGACAGGAGAGCAGCCAGAACTGGGCCGCCCAGGTGAAGTGACTTGCTCAGGATCACCTGGCCAGAAAGTGTCAGAGGCCAAATTTGAACCCAACTCCCACAGACTCCAAGCCTGGCACTCTATATTCACTGCGCTACCTAGCTGCTCGGCCCTCCAGTAGTTATAATGATCTTTAAGTTGTGAGGAATATTTTTTCAGCCAATCTGTACCTAAACAAAAGAGGCAAAGCTCCGAGCCAGTTCAGGTTTATGGAGCGACACCGATGTCCCTCGGCCGAGCTGGGCCATGAGGCTTCCTCCTACCTAAGACAATGGTATGAGTTTCCCTAAAGTAGGCCAAAGCCAGCACTTCTCCCTCTGCTCTGGGGAGTAATTGCCCCCCTCCCCCCAGCCCCAGCAGCCTGCACTGGCCCTCTGGGCACCTCCTCTGCTGCTGAGGATTTCCTTTCGGAGATGGCTACAGGGGTGCGCCCTACCTCCCCTCCATTGGGTGGCTGCTGGCTCCTGGAGGAGTTGTCTCAGCTTCTCCCCCCCCCCCCCCCCTGTCTTCCTGGCCTGGGACCTTCCCTTCCCATGGGCGAGTCCTCCACTGCTAAATGTGGCGCCTTCCCTTCGCTTCACCCCTTGTAGCCTCTGGAACTCTGGGAATGGCTCGGAGCCATCGTCCCAGATGAAGGGCTTCCTTTGGCTGGCTCACTCCTGCCGGGTTCTTCTCTCTGGGGTCCTCTTTAAAGGGGCAAGTCTGAGTCTCTTCTCTCCGGTGGACCCCCAGGCGGGTGTGCTAGCCCGGGGAGTGCCCCACCCACCCTAAGGGGTGGAGTCTAGGGCAGGGCCTGGGAGGAGAGGCTGGGGAGGTTGGAGGAAAGGGCTCATCCCGAGGGCCTTCGAGGCTGGCCTGGGCGGTGCTCTTGGGACTAGGAGGACCTTCCCAGTTTGGGCTGGCTGGAAGCGGGGAGTCTTGAGCCTCAGCCGGCCCTTCTGTTCTTCCTTTACAGGGCCGAGCTCTCTGCCGCCCATCTGCCAGGTGAGCCTGATTG
>NC_058131.1:1733240-1768146 GCF_016433145.1 Gracilinanus agilis | reverse complement strand
AGAACAGCTTCACGAGGGGCTCCAGGAAAGGCAGGCAGTCACCCAGAGTGGGAGCCCCCAGGCAGGCTCCCTGGGTCCGAGATGAAGGGGCGGGTGGTGAGGGGAGAGACTGGGCTTCCGGGCAGGGGGGGGGAGGGCGCACAGGCTGTCTCCTGGTTACCAGGAAGGCTTAGAATTAGAATTAGTTGTGCTACGGCTTCCAGGGGGCTGGGGCCGGGGCTGGGGCTACAGTCTGGTGCCATCCTAGGGGGGCGGCCGGGGTAGAGAAGGACAAGACGGAGGCGCTTTGCCAAATGGAGTCACTTTGGTTGCTTTGCTGCCTGCACAGGGAGCCGGAGAGCGGAGAGAATGACCCCTGGGAGCCTCCGACGCCCAGCCCAGGTGAGTGCCTGACCGCCCCGGCCTGGATGGCCTCTTCCATAGACCTAGAGGACTGTCCAGGAAGCTTCTGGTCACTTCTTTTATCTTTTTTTTTTTTTAAACCCTTAACTTCTGTGTATTGGCTCCTAGGCGGAAGAGTGGTCAGGGTGGGCCGTGGGGGTCAAGTGACTTGCCCAGGGTCACCCAGCTGGGAAGTGTCTGAGGCCAGATTTGAACCCAGGACCTCCTGCCTCTAGGCCTGGCTCTTAATCCACTGAGCTACCCAGCTGCCCCTGGTCAGTTCTTGACACAAATGGGCACGCCACTGAATCCAGTGCGGCAACACTTTTCCTAAGAATAAATAAGTTTAGATAAATTGAGTCAAATCCTCCGAGCCATGTCACAATTTGGGTTTTCCTGGAAGAGGACCAAGTCCTCCAACAAAGCCTGAGTCCTGAGGAGTGCCAGGAGCCCTGAGCCCTGGAAGGAACCTTCTTTTAGAACCTGGAAGGATCAGCCAGAAAAGTATAAGAAGAGTCCTGCCCAGCCACGCTGCTCCTTGGCTAGTTCTACTAGGCAGCGTCCCTTGTTTGTCCAGAGGGGAGGTCAGCCTGGAAGTCCCCATCTGACCGGCCTCAGAGCCACTGGGTGGTTGGGGGGAGAAGGCTGTTTCCTGTGCCCACTCCGGAGGGGGATGGGCCCAGATGTTTAGTTCCATACCTGAAGGTCAGAACTCCTGCCAGGCATCCCCGGGCACAAGGAGGCATGAGATCCATGGTCTCCAAGGCCCAAGTGAAAGCAGTTTAAAACTGACCTAAAACATAGAAGCAACTAGATACTGTCTTAGAATTTCCATGAGGATTCTCTGATCATGTCTGGGGGGCTGGGGGGGGTCCTCTTCTCTGCTGGGTTACCATGAGCCATTGGTACTTTGGCATCTGAGCTCTGGCTCCTCCCCTCCCTGGGGTGGTTTGGAAGCTCCCCCTCCTGCTAGCTGCCCAGCCAGGACAGCCACTTCCCCCCCTCCCCCGTGGCCCCTACTCTCCGTCTGCATGCCCGATGCCCTCTTCCCAAGAGGAGGGTGTGTGTGTGTGTATATGTGTGTGTGTGTGTGTGTGTGTGTGTGTGTGTGTGTGTGTGTGAGAGAGAGAGAGAGAGAAAGAGCGAGCGCGCGCGCTACCAGGCCTAGCAGAGAGGCAGAGCAGAAGGTTCTTCAAAAGAGGAGCCTCCATGGCTCAGAGGCCTTAACAGACAGAGCCATTTGTACCTGTAGTCAGGAAGAATTGAGTTCAGAACTGGCCTCAGCTAGCTGTGTGACCCTGGACAAATCACTTATCCCTGTCGGCATCAGTTTCCTCATCTACAAAATGAGCTGGAGGAGGAAATGGCAAACCAGCCCAGTATCTGCCTAGAAAACCCCAAATGGGTTTGGAAGAGCTGGCCGCCCTGGAAAAAGCAAATGAAAGGTTAATGAGCGTTTGTTTAGGGCCTCCTATTTCCCTGGTTAAGAGGATAAAGAGAAAAGAGTGAGTTCATGGAAGTAAGGGGCAGGCCTGGGACTTTTCTTATGGAGGGAAGAGGAAGTACTGCAGGAAACATTCAGTCCTTGTTCAGAGACTTTAGGTCCAAAGGCAAAGGATTTGAATCAAGACCAAGGGGAGCAAATAGAGACCGAGGGGAGTGGCTCGTGTCCCCCCAAATCCACGTTCAACCCTCTTATCTGTTTCCTTTGTGATTTTGATTTTTGGCACGATCCTTAATGTTCTCATGTCGAGAATGTATTGTAGACTTGTATGGTGTAAGCTGATGGTCTGAGCCCAATTTCCTTCCAGTCGGCTTCCCAGGTTAAGGTAGCTTGTTTTTCTCCTCTTTATTAAACACTGAGAATATTGGCTCTGTTGGGTCTCGGGCTTCTTTGTTTGATCTGTTCCTTGATTTCTCTCTCTTACCTTCCCAATTCCAGACGGCTTTGATGTTCTAATACAGTCGCAAGTCTTTGCCCCATCTTTCCGCTTTTTCATCCTTTTCCTAATAAAGCAAAACAAATGGATTTTGTCAGGATTTTATTCAGTTCTTCATAATTGGATTAGTGGGGATTTCTTTTTTTTTTGCCTTGTCCCCTTCCCCCATGGGAGGGTTGGAAAATTGATTTTTCTACAGAAACTGCTCCCTCCCTCTTTCCTTCTCTTCCCTCCTTCCCTCTCTGTCTCTCTCTCTGCCTCTGTCTCTCTCAGACACAGAACAACTCCCGAACATGTATGCCAAGAGAATAGATATCAAAGCAAGATGGCTGCTGAGAATGACACAGTTCATTGCATCTTTGGTTTCCAACCCTTCTGTCTTGGGGTGTTCTGGCCCGAGTCCCCTCGCTCCCCCTCGTTCAGGTTTTCTTCTTAGTATTATTAATTGTTTGCTGCTTACATTAACATTCCCAAGGATCTCATCCCCTCTGCTCCCGGCCACCAAAGAGCTGCCTGTCTCCATGAGTTCTCCCTGTCTCCATTGATCAGGCCTCTCTGGACCTGGGCGGCCCTTCACGAGTCGTCGTCCCAGCAATCATTCTGAAGCTCTCGAGTGGAAGAGATAAAAACGATGGTTGGACGGAATATTGAAGAGTTTTGGTGGCCAGGAACGGATCACCCAATTCTAAATGAAAGACTCAAGTCAGGATGACTTTTATGGTAGTTTTTACTTACAAATAGGAAGAGTGAAAGTAGGGACAATGACAGAGAGAGAGAGAGAGAGAGTGACACTGGCCTGGTCCGACGGTCCCAAGCAGGCAGGGGCTTCAGAGGCCCCAGCGAAGGGGGACGCAGGCTAATTAAACGAGGCTTCTTCCAAGACCAGGAGGCTGTGCTTCTAGAAAAGCCAAGGAAAGGGAGTCCGTCTTTCACTCCCATGTGACAATCCAAAGGGAAGCAGTCTGAGGTCTCAAGCCCAGCTCCTCCAAGGCCAAGTTCAAAGGGCCAAATCCCCCTCACAGGAAGTTACCATCATATTGAAAAGATAGTTCTTTGCGCCACTTCCTGCATCTACCCTCCAGTTCTATGTGAACAAATGGCAGCTTTAACCTTGCTTCGGACTGCCTGGGCAGTCAGTTGTTTTTGATTAGTCATTCACTGGCACACGTAGGTCCCAGCCACCCCCCCAGCCCAATTAATCCCAAATGGGGTGGGCTGTGTACATTCCTGGTGGCTAAAGTCTACAGAATAAATGGGAGAGCTAATTCCATCTTCACACTAGAAATGCTCCCTCGATTCTACTCCTTTAGCTCTAAATAATTTCAATGTAACACCAGAAATTTGTCTAATCTGCAATTAAACGACTGAGGCAGCGCTCTGAGCCAGTCCCTGTTGACTAGGGGGAGCCGGGCCCCCTCCAGCAAACGGGCCCAGACCTTCCTCACGATCTGGGACCCCCAGCTTCTTCTCCAGAGTACAGCTCTTATTCCCTTTGGAGACCAGCCCCATCCTTGTGTGCCTGGTCAGTCCAGCCCTCAGGGCACTCTCTCCCGGGTGGTCTCCAAAGTCTGGTCACGATGCTTCCAAACAATGAGGTGGGCCTGGGACAACCAGCCCATCTGGACACCCCCTCCCAGCAGAGGGCCCTGGCATGGTAGCGATGGGCCCCGCACTGGTATGATTTGGCATTGGGTCTGTGGGTGCTGAGGGAGGAGTGACAGGCGGAGGTTCTCCTGTATCTCGGGGCTCTTCCCTGAAGCTTGGAGGGGCATCTGAGTGGACGAGGCCCCTTGAAGCCATGCTGGCGGGTTGTAGTTTCACCTCAAGTTTCTGAGAGGAAAGACTCCTGTTCACCAGGGACCCCTGACTGGCTGCTTCGGATCCTTGTTTGTTCATAATATGTAGCTAATCACTTTCCCTCCGGAATCACATTAGATAATACTGAAGTTAGTGGTTTCAGATGGGCCGGGAGCTACTGCTATACGGTGGGGGTCAGATTGTTTCTCACCTCATGTGGGCCTTTCCTTGTTTTAAAAAAAGAACCTGCTCCTCATTTCTCTCGGGGCAGTACTATTCCATCATAATCATACACCACCACTTGTGCAGCCATTCCTTGATCCATGGGCGTCCCCTCGATTTCCAGCTCTCCCCTAACATCCCACCTAAACCTACAGGAAGCTTCCCCGACCCCTCTTAATTCTGGCGTCTTCTTTCTGTTAATTATTTCCTATTTAGCCTGCACATAACTTGCTTTGTATAGGTTTGCATGGTGTCTCACCCACTGGATTGTAAGCTCCTTGGGGGCAAGGACTGGCTTCCTTAGCACAGCTTGCCACATAGGTGGTGCTTGAGAAATGTTTTGGGGATTGATCTTTCCTATTCCTTGATGACCTTGGCATACCACTCTTCTGTTCCCTCCTCTCATGTATCTTACCTTGTGTAATATAGTCCCTCCCAGAAGCCTTCACGTGTAGGCAGCCTGGTGAAAGACGCTCCTGGCCTTCTCTTCACTGGTATCTCTCCCAGGTGTTCTCATTCAACCCTGTCTCCTTGTGAACTTTGAGAAAGAAGTCTTACTGGTCTTCTGTTGCTGCTGCTGCCCTTTGTGCCTTTATTCACTCCTCCTGGGTTTCTGCTCTTTGGAGTATTTAAGAAGCAACTAATCTTTTCCATCATGTTGTGTTTTTTTTCCCCCTAAAAATATTCTTGAGTCCTCTTCATTGTTGAAATACCCACTTTTTGTCTCATTGTTGAGCTCACATTTGCAGGTTAGCTCAGCCTGGGTTGGGGCCTGGGCTCCCGTGCTCTCCGGAACATGCTTCCATTCCTTCCTTATTTCTCCTGGATTTGGAATGGATTCACTTCTTCTCTAATGTCCTTTCCCCCTTGTAAATGGAACATTTTCTCTTGATGGCTTGTAGAACTTTTTGTTTCTAAATTTAGTTCTTTAGTGTAACCACTCCCTGTCTGGGAATTGGCAACCTCAGGTTTCTTTCTGGAGGTGATCTGTGAATTCTTCCAGTTGGATTTTCATGCTCTACGTTCAGAAGTTCTGGCCAGTCTTCTTGGATTGTTATGATTGTGTTCATGTTTTTTACCTCGTGGTGTTCTTCTGGGAGGCCCAGGATTCTCTGGTTGTCTGTGGGCATCCTTTGTTTGAATTGAGTGTTTTTCTTTCGATGTTATGTTTGCTTTTGCTTTTCTTCTTCTAGATTGTTTTTCATTTTGGTGTTTTCACATCCCCAGGCTTCTCTCTTGCTTTCTTTGGGGACACTTGCATTCCTCTAGCCTCTTGGCCAGAAAGATACAGCACAGGAAAGAAGCTCAGAAGGAGTTTGGGATGAGGTGGAGGCATCCAAGTTGGGAGTCAGTCAGAAAAGTCCCAAAGAATAGAGCCAGGTGTGAAGTGAGGAGATGGCCAAGGTAAGCTTTCTCCTTAAAAGGGGCTTGGAATTCCCCTCAACCCTCTTCCCCATAGCCTGTGGTGGGGAGAGGCTTGAGAAAGAAAGACTTGGAATAGCTTCTGATGGGCATGAGCAAGGGCATCTGCTAGAGATCCCTTGGCGATCCGTAAAAGGACTGGCCTTCCTTTAGTGAGAGCCCCCACTGTGGGTGCTATGCAGTGACGACAGGACCTAAGAAGAGCCCCTCGAGAAAAGGAAAGACCCCTAAATGCGGGGAAGTCTCCAAAAGGCTAAAAGGGCCTGAAGGGTCAAATCAGATGGTTTACAGCAGAAATCAGAAGGAATTCTGCAGTGGATGGAGACTGGTTCCCAGGTAGCAGAATCCCCCATTAAGTGGGCCCGGCCCGTGCCCTGATGATAGAGATGGAAGACAAACTCCAAGCACATGTTCCAGATACATGTTGTCTGTGGAGGAGGTTGGAAATAGAGATCATTAGATTCTTTTTTTTTTTTTAACCCCCCCCCCCCTTTCCGTCTTGGAGTCGATACTGTGTATTGGCTCCAAGGCAGAAGAGTGGTAAGGGTGTGCAATGGGGGTCAAGTGACTCGCCCAGGGTCACCCGGCTGGGAAGTGTCTGAGGCCAGATTGGAACCCAGGACCTCCCGTCTCTAGGCCTGGCTCTCCATCCACTGAGCTACCCAGCTGCCCCTGATCATTAGATTCTTGTTCTCCCGAGAGTCTAGAGTCGAGGGCCACGCATAGAGCATTTATTTCTCACTTTGAAAGTGCTTGTCCCGAGAGCTCAAAGTCCCAGCTCCTTAAATGTTGCTTTTGTAATCCTTTCTCCACCATAGTTACACTCCAAGCAGGCAGCTGTGCTAGGTATCACCCTGTGACAAAACTACACATGCCGTAGACAAATGAGAGCAAACGCCCGGGATGCCTCGGCTTCGGCCCGTCCTGCCCAGAGGGCATAACAGATCTCTTCCTTCCTGGGCTGGGAACTGTCTCATTCGTGCCAACCAGGAAAGTCCAGACTCGGAGCCATTCCTCCTTCTCTCCTCTCCCTGCGTCCATCCACCGAAGACCCCCGTCCGCCTCCCAGGAAACCGAGTGGCTTTCTTCTCCGGCTTCTCTTTCCCTCTGGCACCCGCCGTTCTCCCCAGCTTCTCACTCGCTTTTCTCAGAATTCTCTTTATCAGCTCGAATGGAGAAGAGCGCTGCCCCCCCCCCCCCCCGCTTTCTCAGCTGCCACAGAGAACACAGACCCTCCCTGATTCCGTGGGGTGACCCGTGCCGCAGCAGCACAATTCTGGCTCTAAGCGTTGGCTGCCCCCGGGGGCCGGCACTGGCTGGCCTGCGTCCCTCGGGAGCGCCCTTCAGCTCCGCGTCCTCTGACTCTTGGTGGTTTAGGGGTTGCTGACCTTCAAGGATGTGGCCGTGGACTTCACCCCGCAGGAATGGAGCGCCTTGGAGCGGCCTCAGAAGGAGCTCTACCAGGAGGTGATGCTGGAGAACGCCCGGAACCTGCTCTCCCTGGGTAAGGAGGCGTCCCTTGGTGCCAAGTCCCGTGTCCAGCAGACGGTGGCCTCCGGCTGCCCGGCTACCCGGGGAAGGTTCTGGCGTTGCGCGGTAAACGCGGGGCTTCCCTTTGTGGGCTTGCCGGCTGGGTCTTCTCCGCGTTGAACCGGGCCGTGGGCTCTTCTCAGGGATGGCTCAGTCTCAGCTCCGCCTGCACAGCACTGCTTGGGCCACGTCTCGGAGAGCTGCCCGGCAGCTCTTCCTCTCCCTGTCCTCCCGGGGATGGGTCAACCCGTGGGGATTCCCTTCTTTGTACCAAGCAGGAGTCGCGGCTCCCAGCGCCTTGCTGGGCCCGGAGCCGCCTTGTCCTCAGTCTTCCTTCCTGTGGCCCTGCACAGACCGGGGGAAGGACGGGTGGGGGGACGACTTAGATTCACCTCCTCTTTGGCAGGTGCTGTGTGGCAGGGGAAAAGGGGGCTTTGGGGGCTCGATATTGTGTAAGTGGAATTAGCTCATCCTCCTTCATTGTCAGACTCCAGCCATCAGGAATAATGGCACCCCCCCACCCATGGGAGGGGGAGATTCGAACTAGTATCAGTCCTCAAGTGAGGATAATCTCAAGTCAAAAGTGACTTTTGTGGGGGGTTATTTACAATTAGGAAGGCCGAAGGCAGGGAAAATGAGAGAGAGAAACTCTGACCGGGATCAGAGGCCCCAGCAGAGGAGGCTCAGAGGTGAATTCAACCAGGCTTCTGGCCACGAGGCCTCCAAGAAGAGAGGCCAGAGAGGCCTCCCTGAGGCTGGAGCCTCCAGAATCGCCCAGGGAGGAGGAGGAGAGTCAGCCTGACTCACCCACGTGACAGTTCAGAGGGAAGCCGTCTGAGGTCCCACCAGAGATCCTTCCACACCAAGTTTGAAGTGCCAACTGCCTCCACAGGAAGTGACCAACCTATTTAAAAGGCAGCAGCTTTCCACGCTTCCTGCGTCCACCTCCAGTTTCACAGGGACAAACAGCAGCCTCGACCCTGTTTTGGACTGCCCAGGGGGCAGCCCCTTGTTTCTGATTGGTCACTTACCATCACGTGGGGGCCACTTAATTCTAAGTCCGGTGGGAGACATCATTCCTGGTGGCTAAAGTCTAAAGAAGGAACGAGGGGAGCCGATTCCATTCACACACATGCCAACAGAACGTCACTCCGTCCTCACAATAAGCTTCCAAGTTAGGCGATTTTATTATCCCATTTGACAGCTGAAGAAACTGAGGCAAAAAGGTCTCATGACTTGCCCAGGGGCACACGGCTGCTCCCTGACTGCCTGAGCCCACCTTTAATCAGACATTCCTGACTCTAGGCTCAGGGCTCCCTCCATGGCCCTCCCAGCTCCCTCGGGTTTCTGGATAACGGAAAGTACGGCCGCTGCGTCCACCCTTCCAGGA
The DNA here is from genome assembly GCF_016433145.1 of Gracilinanus agilis. NCBI lineage: Eukaryota > Metazoa > Chordata > Mammalia > Didelphimorphia > Didelphidae > Gracilinanus > Gracilinanus agilis. The sequence continues at coordinate 1,759,464 of NC_058131.1, read as the reverse complement.
AGAAGATGCCCTGAGACCGGATTTATTTCCTGCTTCCAGACTGGCTCCACGAGCCTCTTTCCAACTCCTCCCCCAAGTAAATGCTGTCCAAACTGCTGCAGGGATCCTAAACCCCCACCGTCCTGTTGTGGGTGCTCTGTTGTGGGTGCTCGTGTGCCCCTGCCCTTGTCTAGAGCGGCAGCCTGGCTGCGAACCAGTTTGGAGATCCCCAGCGGGAGCACAGACACCCCCTGGGCTCGTCCCGAGGCTCATTGGGGAATGACCCAGCTGCTGAGGCTCCCGGGGGGTCTGGCACAGTAACCCCTTTTTATTGTTAAGCCTCGCCTTTGTAAGAGGGAGATTTTAGGTATTAAAATTCAGGTTGATTCCGTAATTAAATAGACCCAAGTCAGGATGGGGTTTAAAGCCGTTTATTTACAATCAGGAAGGCTGAAGGTAGGGAAATAGAGAGAGGGAGAGGCCGGTCCAGGCCTGCAGAGGCCTGGATGGAGAGAGGCTTAAAAGCCTAGTTAACCACAAGGCCCAGCCATCAGAGAGGCTGAAGCCTACCTAAGGCAGAGAGTCTGGGAAACGCTGAGGCAGGCCAGGAAGTCGGCCTAACTTTCCCACGTGAGGATTCAGAGTGGCAGCAGCCTGAGGTCTCCCCCGAGAACCTGCAGCTCCACGATCAAAGCTGGAACTCCGTCACCAAGGAAGTCACCACGTGCTCGAAGAGATGGCGTCTCCCGTCACTTCCGGGGCCACCCCTAACTCAAGTGGACACGTGGCAGCCTCTGTACTGCTTTGGGCTGCCCAAAGGGCCGTCCCTTGTCCTTGGTTTGTTACTTATTGTCACGTGGGGGTCACTCGTCCCCCTCCCCACTGAGGGACGTGGGGATGACATCATCTCAGGTAAGTAGAGTTTGACTCTGAATGGGCCGGAGCTAATTCCATTTACACACCTTCCTTCTTGGAGTCAATCCTGTGTATTGGCTCCTAGGTGGAAGAGTGGTCAGGGTGGGCCAGGGGGGTCAAGTGACTTGCCCAGGGTCACCCAGCTGGGAAGTGTCTGAGGCCAGATTGGAACCCAGGACCTCCCGTCTCCAGGCCTGGCTCTCCATCCACTGAGCTACCCGGCCACCCCTGCACAATAACCCTTTGATCCAGTTTGGGGCTAGGAATTTCTGCCAGAAGATCGGGGTTCCTCGGAATCCAGGACAATGGGGCGCAGGCCTGTTCTTCCTCACAAGCACTAACGGGGGAGGGGAATAGCCCCAGCTGGGATTCTCTAAATGGACTTGCTGAGTTCACGCCTCTGCCTACAGAGAACTAAAAGATGAGTTTCTCTCCGTCCTCCCCCCCTCCCATCCCCCTCCCCAGGGCTTCCAGTTCCCCGGGAAGACGTGGTCTTGTACTTTGAGCAAAAGGAGGTCGCGTGGATGCCGGAGGAGAAAGGCCTGAGGAGGTCCTTCTGCCCAGGTGAGTGAGGGGAGAGCAGCTGTGGGAGAGCTGGGCTTGCGGGAGGCTTCTCGAGGGAAGCCAGACCTGAGTCTGCATTCTGCAGTGGCTTCCTGGACAAGTCCCTGAACTGCTGGGCCTCAGTTTCCCCATCTTTCAGAGGGGCTGGTCAGACTTTCTGGGGTTCAGTTTGCTCCTAGAAGAGATCATCGCTCGATACTGGGGGGCATTTGGCTACCCAGTACAGGCTCTTGTGGTTTATTTGTTTCAGTCCAGTCTGACTCTTGTTACCCCATTTGCAGTTTATCTACAAAGCTATTGGAATAGTTGCCCTTTTCCCTCTACAGCTCACCTTACAGCTGAGGAAACGGAGGCAAAGAGGGTCAAGTGACTTGCCCAGGGTCACCTAACTAGTACTTGTCTGAGGCTGGATTTGAACGCAAGTCCTCCTGACTCTTGGCCCAGCCCTCCATCCTCTGTGCCGTCTCGCTCACCCATTTTTAGACCTTTAAGTCAAGAAGCCTTAAGTGCCCGCCCTCTGCCAGGCCCTGGGCTAAGGTACAGGATGTGAACTTCAGGGGCCTTTTTCCTTGTGGGGAGGCCATCAGGCACCCAGGGAGGTGGAAACCACTAAGTGTACCCGAGAAATGGAGCGAATCGAGGGAGAAGGGCCCTGAGCTAAGGCAGGGAGGTCTGGAAGAGACTCATGCTGGAAGGCTGGATTTATTTTCTTTTCAACAAACCTTTATCTGCTTCCCAAGCACCAGGATAAGGGCTCATTGGTTCGTTTTTTTCAAAAAAGAAATAGACTTTGGGGCAGCTGGGTGGCTCAGTGAGTAGAGTCAGGTCTGGGAACTGGGTGTCCTGGGTTCAAATCTGGGCTCAGACACTTGCTCCCGATATGACTCTGGGAAGTCCCATGTCCTCAGTTGCAAGGCCCTTACTGCTCTTTGGTCTTAGAATCCATGGTAACACCAGAAGGTTTGGGTTAAAAAAGAGGACAAAGAAAGAAAAACAGTTCATAGAAATGTGGAGATTCTGGGTCATTCTGGGCAGAGGAGTCTCAGTGAAACCATGGACTTGGGAGTTCCCCAGAAAGCCGGGGAAGGGAGTTAGGAACCCCTCCCCCCAGCTGGGAATGGCCACGTCCGACTGTTTAGCCTCCAAATGCAGTGTCTCATGGGGAGTGTTTGGAGGCTTCCAGAGAAATGGGGTTCCTGTGGGAGGCTGCAGAAGAGGGGATGTCCTGAAGGCGAAGAAGGGCTGGAATGGGCCGAGAATTTAGCACACAGGAGGGGACCGTTTTCTCATCTCATGGCACGTGGAGGGGGAGAAGCTCCAGCAGGACAACTATGTTTTCAGGGAAACCAGAGACCAGATTCCCAGCTGAGAGGGGTGGGGTGGGGTGGGAGGTGGAGAATGGAAGGAAGCCATGAGGGAGGGCTGGGGGCTGCTGTGGCGACTGCCACGGGGCATCAGTCAGGGCGATGTCAGAGGGTCCCCCTGCCCCAGGGAGGGCTCAGCTGTGATGGCATCGTGGCCCTCAGAAGCCCGATGGGGAGATCTTCCCTCTCAGCAGCCATTCAGCAGCACAGAAGGAGGAAGGAAGGCCACTGCCTCACCTGGAAGTAATTCCAGGCCAAGTTGCATCAATCCCCAAGCCCAGCCCTTTCCTCATCTTTGTCCAGTTCTTGGAGAATCATGGACCAGCCTCCTGTGCATGACCGCTGCCTCAGTGAGGGAGACAGGGCTGGGGACTCCCAGGGTTCTTCCCATAGCAGGAGTCCCTTCAGGAGCCTAGAAAGAAGCCCCTTTCTAAGTGGCCTTAAGGATTAAGTCTGGTCCAGAGTTACCTGGATTTGAACCTGTCCAAGGTTGTTGAGATCTCTTTATCATCTCTGATAATCTGATAAGGACCCTTTAGTTGATAAGGAAATAAGGAGTGGACCAGGGAGTTGTCTTTTAGCTCCTGCTTCCAGCTCAGGCTCCAGGAGCCTGGAGTTTATTATATATGTTTCAAGACTCATTTCACACAAAAGAACCCCACCCCCGAAACTTTGCAGATACGCAGAAGTTACAAATTATGTCACATCAAAACACAAAAAGTCTCATTGGCTTCAGAATAGACCGAGGCCAAGGCTGAATTTTGACTGGCTTCTTATCAGAAAGCCAAGTTGGGAGTATTTTTCTCAGGGTTGAATTGTCCCTGCTAAGGTTTTGGCCTTGGCTGTACCAGGAAGCAGCATTCCTGGTCAAAGGGGAACAGTGTTAACCCTTTAAATTCAGGTTTGCTAGGAACTTAAAGCTTTTCAGTAAGGCCACAATACTTTTCAATAAGAAATCACAAGGATCACAAAAGGGGTCAAAAGAGGAGTCTCAGATTTTTATCTATTTTATCTTATTGGCTTCCCACACGAGGTGACTGCTTGGAGGTGATGAGGTGTAAGGAAGAAACTGAAATACAGCCGAGAGCAGAGCAGGCATTGGATACGTGGGAGAGAAACCAGAGTGCAGGCAGTGAGGCAGAGGCTGGGGTCTCCTGGGAGCCCTGGGCCCAGGCAGTGATCCATAAACCTGGATTAAGGCCCTCCTAGGTTCTAGGCCCTGAGGATACAAAGGGAGGCTATCAAAGAGGCCTCCCTCTGATCTAGGATGCAAATATGCAGGCCATTCAGCAGGAAGCAACAGATCAGGAATTTCACTTTTAGCTGATCCCTGGAAAAGAGAGTGCAATGAAGAGGCACAAGTTCAGCTGAGAGTAAGGAAATGCAGAACAGGATTGGGGAGGAATTCGTGGAAATCAAAAGGATCATGATTTTCAAAGCTAGCATTGACAGCGCCTAGGATGTGCCCCTTAAATTATATCTGTGTTATCTCTTACTTGATCCTCCAAGGAGCCTGGCGAATTAGGTACTATTATGCTCATTTTACGGATGAAGAAACTCAGGCAAACTGAGGTTCTGGGGCTTGGTCAGGGTCACAGTACCAGCAAATTTCTGAGGTTGGGTTGGAAACTTATATCTTCGTGAATCGAGGCCGAGCATTATATCCACTGAACCACCAGCCACTTGATGTTTGTTTAACTGTTATCAGTTCTAAGACAGAAGAGCAGCAAGGGCTAGATAATGGGAGTTAAGTGACCCGTTCAAGGTCACACAGCTAGGAAGCAATTATTTTCTTTATTGAACTTTTGTATCTTTTTTCCCATTTGGTCAGTTCTACTTTTTAAGGAATTGTTTTCTTCCATGAAAGTACTCCCTTTTTCCATTTCTTTGGTTTTCTTTTTATGGAATTATTATCTTCTTTGAGCAAAGGTATCTGTGGCTCAGCACTTAAGAACATTAAGCCTGGCCTCAGAAAGACTCAGACACTTCTAGCTCTGTGACCCTGTGAAGTCATTTAACTTCTTATTGCTTAAAAAAAAAAAAAAAGGATTCATTGGAGAAAGAGGTGGCAAAGCATTCCAGTATCTTTCCCAAGAAAACCTCCTGCATATCTATAGTTCATGAGGCCATGAAGATTCAGACAAGGCTAAACAGTGAACACTTTTTTCAATGCATTTTTGTGCCTCTTTTTCCACTTGGCTAGTTCAGCTTTTTGGATAGCTGTTTTCTTCAGTGAATTTCTGTATATTTTATTCAACCTGGGGGCTTCCTTTACCAAGATGTTGACTATTTTTCCATGATTCTCTTGCATCCCTCGTTTTCTTTGACAGTTTACATTTATTTTTGTCAGATTACATATTAATACAATTTTTAATAATCATTTTCTGACATTTTGCAATCCATGTTCTTTTTTCTACCCCATGTTCTAAAACAGCGATGGGCAAACTTTTTAAAGAGGGGCCAAAGGAAAGGAAATGCTCCTTTGTCAGTCTGTTTCTAAGGCAACTCTTTCAAAGTTTCATTGTATTGAATCCTACTCATTGTATTTGTCAGATTAGGAAGAATGTCATGCGAGGCTGGATAGAACATTTCAGGGGGCCACATCTGGCCCACATAGTTTGCCCATCACTGTTCAAAAAGAAGACATGACTTCCCTAAAGAGAAATTCATGTAGGAAATGAAGTGAAGAATGGCTTATTTCCATCTGCCTTCAGATTCTGTCTGTTCTTTCTGTGATAGTGGATGGCCATTTCCCTCCTTGTTAGGCCATTCAGTGGATCATCATACCATACTGCTGTTACTGTAGAGTGTTCTGATTCTGTTCACTTCATATAGAGCTTTCCAAGTTTCTCATTTCTTTAATCAACTTTTCTTCTACATCTTATTTGATTTTTAAAATCCTTTTTATGTTTGTCCAGGAGTTCTTGGCCCCATTTCACATTTCCTTAAGGCTTTTCATATAGTTGTTCTGACATTTTCCCCTTCTGAGTTCGTCTTTTGATCTTCCTTGTCACCACAGTAACTTTATGGTGAGTTTTTCATTCTCTTTTGCTCCTTTTTTCCAGCCTCTTTTATGATCCTTACCTTAAGGCTAACGTTGGGCTCTGCGTCTGGGGCGGAGGAGGCGCTGCCCCAGCTTCTTGTGCTACGCCTGCTCTGGTGTGCAGTCGTGACCCTGACTGGCTTTGAGGTCTGCACAGGGGTGTGGGGGTGACCTGGCTACCTTGCTGTGGGGTGGCCTGCTATTTATTTAGCCCCTGTGTTGGCTTGTGTTCCCCTCTTCCCTCAGGGAGACAGATCTTTCCTCCTGGCCTTCTATATTGTTTTAGGATAGAAAATTGTTTCCCCTCCATCTTTTTTTGGCTTCTGCTATTCCAGAATTCCTTTTTGAGGCATTTTTGTAGATATTTAGAGGTGAGTTTGGGAGAGCTCAGTGAGTTCCTTCCTCCTTCCTCCATCTTGCCTCTATGTCCCTCTGATCTTCTCCTGGCATTTTCAAATGATCGATTCTGCCCATTGAAGCATGAAGATTCTCCTCTTTGCTTGGGAAAATAGAACATCATTCAGCGTGTGTTTTGCTAGAACAGAGAAGGGGACATAATTCAATATGTGTGCATAGTGGTCTGTATGTGTGTGTATTATATATATATTATATATATATATATATATATATATATATGTATGTATGTATTTGTTTTTATTGCACATTTCTTTCAGGAGGAGAAATCAAGCATGACGTGAGAGGGACATCTCCAGAGATAGGCCATTCTGCGGAAGAGACTCGCAAGCGAAGGTTCATGAGCGACGGTCCCAGGGAGTCCCCTTTGAGAACCCGCAGCAGGGAGAACACTTATGAATGTAATCCATACGAAAAGGCCTTGAGCCGCAGCTCCAGTTTTGCTCAACCTCAGAGAATCCACACTGGAGAGAAACTTTATGGATGCCATCAGTGTGGAAAGACTTTCCGCTGGAGCTCCTCTCTGGCTCAGCATCAGAGAACCCACACTGGGGAGAAGCCTTACCAATGTAAGCAGTGTGGGAAAGCCTACACTCAGAAGGCCAGTCTGATTCTCCATCAGAAGATGCACAACGGGAAGAAGCCTTATGAATGTGGCCAATGTGGAAAGACGTTCTCAAAGGGCTCTAGTCTTGCTTTCCATGCGAAAACGCACAAGGGAGAGAAACCCTACGAGTGCAGCCAATGTGGGAAGATTCTGAAATGCAGCTTCAGTCTCGTTGTTCATCAGAGAATCCACACTGGAGAGAAACCCTATAAGTGTGACGAGTGTGGGAAGAGCTTTCGACAGTTCTACAAATTTGCTGAACATCAGGGAATCCACACGGGAGAGAAACCTTACGAATGTACCCAATGTGGAAAGACTTTCCGAAGGAGCAACAATCTTATTAAACATCAGAGGATCCACACTGGTGAGAAACCCTATAAGTGCAGCCACTGCGGCAAGTCCTTTTCCCAAGGCTCCCAGCTTGTCTTCCACGAGAGAACTCATACTGGAGAGAAGCGTTACGAATGTGATCAGTGTGGGAAGGCTTTCACGTGGAACTCCAGTCTTGCGCTACATCAGAAGATCCACAGAGGAGAGAGACCTTATGAGTGCAAAGACTGTGGCAAGACGTTCCGAGTCAGGGCCATTCTTAACCTCCATCAGAGAATCCACACTGGAGAGAATCTTTATGAATGTAGCCAGTGTGGAAAAGCTTTTACCCAAAAGTCCAACCTCACCCAGCATCTGAGGACCCACAGTGGAGAGAAGCCTTTCAAATGTTGCCAGTGTGGAAAGGCTTTCAAGTATAAGAAGAGTCTCGACGTACATAAGTGTGTCAAAACGGCAGAGAAGCATTTTGAGTGTCTTCAGTGTGGAAAGATTTTGAAGAGCAGGAAGAGTTTCGTCTTCCACGAGAGGCTTCACACTGAAGAGAATATCTATAAGTGTGACCAATGTGAAAAGATTTTCCAAGGCAAAAAGGCCCTCGCTCTGCACAAGAAAGTCCACACTGGAGAGACACGGTACGAATGTAAGGACTGCGGGAAGGTTTTCAGCCAGAGTTGTCGCTTTGTCGTCCATCAAAGAATCCACACCGGAGAGAGGCCTTACGAGTGCGATCAGTGTGGGAAGACGTACACCCAGCGGGGCCATCTTACTGTGCATCAGAGGATCCACACTGGAGAAAAGCGTTATGAGTGCACTCAGTGTGGAAAGGCTTACACCCAGGGCAGCCATCTCACTGTGCATCTCAGAGTCCACACCGGAGAGAAACCTTACGAGTGCAGTCAGTGTGGCAAAACCTTCAGAAGAAAGCAAGAGCTTCATTCCCACCAGAGAGTTCACACCAGGTAGGAATCCTATCCGTGTGGCTAAAAGAGAGAGCCGTTCAGAGAGAGTCCAGAGCTTCCCAGCAGAAGATTCAGTGGGTACGAGAGCCGTCGAGGGGTGGAATGTGTCACACAAAGAAGCCTTCGCCACGTGCTCCGTGGGCTCCTGCCTCTCTCTGGGAGATGGAGGTAACAGTCAAGGCTCAAGTGTTTTCTCCGAGTATAACAAAATGGGGAAATTGCGCTGACCCTCTAGGTTGCAAAATGTCAACAGCAGGCAGTAGAGTTACCCACCAACCACAGGGTTGAGTGAAAGGAAACATTTGGATGTTCTGGAAAATAGAATATCTTCAGAAGAAGGAGGGGGCTTATGGCAATTGGAAGAGGGAAGACATCCGAGTTGTCTGAGGATATAAAATTGGGGCAACTGAGGGGAATTTCATGGTCTTCCCCCAGGCCTCCCCGATGTGTACATATTCAGCCACCATTGAGGCCACGGCATGTGACAATCAAGAAACTTCTCATTAACTTGAAGTCATTTCTGCCTCCTGGTTTTGGGGACCCAACAGTCACGGCTATGAGGGATTCCCCTGATGGACTTGAGGCAGGACAAAAGGTGGCGTAAATAGGCCGCTGCTGCTCAGCAGGTAAGAGGCCCTGCGGTCTATCTAAAAAGTGGTCTTGCTGAAACTGGGAATCGAGAAGAACTAAATTCCATATAAGAGGCATCTGGCTTATTTGACATCTGCAGTCAGTCAGGGCCTCTGGACAGTCAGAGAGACCTACCTTCAGGGACTCCGAAAGGAAGTGGTTTGGTGTCTTGGTAAGTCCCGACTGACCTTTTCCTCTGGCCCGATTGGTCATTGGAAAAGGATTATAAAGAGAACAAAAACTTTTCTGTGGAATTTTCAGAGCCATCAAAAAGACACGGACTCTTCAGACTCTGCGCTTTTAAACCTGGCCAAGTTGGTAAGTAGACAAGAAACACCAAAGAAAAAGGAACCTTTTTTCCAGGCTACAGAAATGTATGGCATCCTCAATGAAAGACTAAATGTGTGAATTTAATAAGGGTGGCAAAGCCACGAGGGTGGAATAAGGGCAGGAAGTCACCTGACTTTCCCTCCAAACCACCTTAAAATACCTCCTATAATCCAGTTCTGGAGGGGCTGTAAGTTGACCACAATGGTCTGATTGAACAATAAAAAGAAGGGGCCAGAAAGAAGAAGAGGAAGGGGGAAGGGAGAGCTAGAATGGTGTCGATGATCTCACTGAAATGAGATGGGAAAGGAGCTTGCAATGGAAGGGGAAGATGGAGGGCTGGCAGAACAAATACTCAGAATTATCTCAAAAAAAGGAATAACAGCTACACAGTTCCAACACAGAAATCCATCCATGGAAGTGTGAGAGGGAAGAGGCAACCCAAAAGGACTGCTTCATGGAAAGGGGACCCATTAGGAGAGGAAGTGGTAAGAAGTGAAACAGATTAGAGGCACGACAGTAAAAAGAGAGAGGACAGATGGAAACAGATTGGAGATGGAAACGAGCAGGTATCCTGTTTTCAATGTGAACGAGACGAACTCAGTCATAAGACAAAAACAGATATTAGGATGGATTTAAAACCAGATTCCTATGACATATAGATTTATAAGAAACATACAGATCAAAAATACAGGTCTGGAACAGACAGTTGTAATTCAGAGGAAACCCAAAAAAGAGCAATTAGGAACTCAAAGGCAGAAAAAAAAAGCAAGAATAGATTTAATTAAAACAGATAGTAGGGAAACTGCTTTATCCTAAAGGGTAGCACACAATGAAGTAATATCAACATTAAACATACTACCAAATGGTATAGCTTCCAAGTTATTAAAAGAAATGTTAAATGAATTAGAGAAGGAAAAAGTTTTAAAACTATGCCAGTACAACACCACTATCAGAATTAGATAAATCCAACCAAAAATAAGCCAGAAAGAAGTTGAGTTGGACAGAATTTTAAGAAATATAGATAGGCTAGACCTCTTCAGAAAATTGAATAGGAATATAAAGGAGTCTATCTTTTTTCTTAGTGATACATGACACCTTCACTAAATTCAACTATATAGGAGGGCATAAAACCCACAACTGGGTGCTGAAATATGAAATTCATCCTTTTCAGGAGATAAATCTTATCTCAAGCATACCATATCACACTTCAGACTATCCTTCCCACTGTCCAAATAACCTTCCTAATGCAGATATCTGGCCCTTTCAGAAACCTTTAGTGGCTTCTGTGTTCTTAGAGGCTAACAGAACATCCTTATCCTGCCATTTTGAGCTTTCTAAGGACTGTCTCCAAACTTTCAAGCCTAGTTGTCAGGAAGCATTTATTAAGTACCCATCTACTAAGTGCCAGGCAATGTGGTAAATCCTGGGCATATTAAAAGGCAAGGCAGAAAGTTCCTGGTCTCCAGGAGCTGCTTTAATCGAGGAGAGACCATGCAGACAGCCGTGGACAAACAATGTGAACAGATGAATCAGAGATGATCTGGGGGAAAGCGGGTATGTGGAAAAAGGAGAGTTGGAGTTGTAAGTTGTAGGAAGCTCTTGGGGAGGAGATGAGGAGGGAGAGAATTCCAGGCACGAAAGACTGTCAGTGAAAGTCATGAGCATTGTTTGATAGTGCTGCCCTTCACTTCCTTAGAGTTGAAACCAAAGTGGACTAATCTCATTGTCCTGGGTCCTTCTCATCTCCTGCCCAAAAGACTTCTCTAGGTCTTGGGTTGGAAAGGATCCCTATCTGTGACTCGGGCAGTCCTTTGCTTCATTTAAGACCTGGTCCTCGTGTCACTTCCTTTACATAGCCCTCCCTGAGTCCTTGGTCTCCAAGGGGCCTTTCCCTGCAGAGTTTTTCCCTCTGTCCCTCTTCTCTTCCTTTCTTACTTTCTAGATCATGTCGTGCTTTCCAATGTACATATCCTTCTTCCGTGTTGCACTGTAAACGTCTTTGGGGAGGGTCTTGTCCATCTTACCCTTTGGGTTTGGGAGGCTGAATATAGTTAGCCATTGAAGGGAAATGTGTAGATCTAAATTTGAACGGTTTGCTTTATCCTTGGAGAAAGAGCCGCAGTGTTGTATTTGAAGAAGCAAAGCCTGGGTTTCAAAATACTAGTTCCCATTTTGTATTGGATCAACCATGATTTTGCCTCCCTATGCTAAGTACAAGTCCTCAAGGAAAAGAACATTGAAAAAGAAAGATGGGGAGAGACAAGGGAGGGAGCTGGAAGGGAGCTGAAACATACCCCACCCCAAAACCCCCAAATCAACTAGATAAATATCTATAATTTTCCACTTTTCCTATCATCAACTCAGTCATCTTAGGCAGAAGATGAACATGTTGGCTCTAAGTAATAATATCACCCTTGTTTTCATAATACTTTTGGCCTTTTGGTACTCTATAGCATGAATGGGTCTCTTTTGGTTTTCCTTCTTGTTTGGAGGTTGGGATATATTTTTTTCAAATGGTTGTTGATCATTTTTTCTTTTTTGTACTACTTGTCCTTATCACTCTCTGATTTATCTGCTGGGAAATGCTCTTTACTCTTAGAAATTTGGTGAGTCCATTTCTCACATATGCTCACTGTCATTGTATTATTGGAAATATTTACTACGTAAATAAGAGTTTCTTATTCTTGATTGCATTGCTTTGATTTACATTAAAGGTTTAAAAAAATTTTGGTATCTTATACTTTGCTTCAATTCACACCTTTGATTTCCTCTGGCTGAACAAGTGGTCTCTGATTGTAATGGAATACTATACTGCTCTAAGAAATGAGCAGGAAGATTTCAGAAAAACCTGGAAAGACTTGCATGAACGGATGCGAAGTGAAGTGAGCAGAACCCAAAGACTGGCACACAGTAACAGCTGTATTCCATGATGAACAGTTGAATGATCTCCCTCTTCTCAGCAATACAGTGATCCCAAGGATTCATGACGAAAAATGCCACGCACCTGCAGAGAAGGAACTGATGGGGTCTGAATACATTTCATTTCACTTTTTTGGTTGTTCAAGAGCTCTTCCCCAAAATGACTGATATGGGAAAATGTTTTACATGATTATAGATGTAAAATGTATATCTAATTCCTTACAGTCTCAGGGAACAGGGAAGAGAGGAAAGGTGGGGGAGTGAGAAAGAGAATTTGGAACTCAAAATTTTTTTTAAATGAATGTTAATTATTTTTATACATAATGTGTGGGAGGAATTAAACATTATAAAAATTATTCCATCTGTATTTGTAAAAGGCACAATTCTTTGTCTTCTAGTTTTTTGAATTTATTCTGTCATGGTTCAAGATGTTGGTCTGTCCCCCAATTTTTATTTATTTAATTTTTGCTGCATTGTTATGCACTTTTCCCAGTAATTTTTTTAAATCCTCACCTGTCATAGAATCAAATACTAAGACAAAAGGTAAGGGTTTCTAAAAATAAAAAAAAGAATACTGTATATTGGTTCCAAGGCAGAAGGGCAGTAAAGGCTAGGCAGTAGGAATTAAGTGATTTTCCCACAGCCACACATCTAAGAAGTATATGAGACGAGATTTGAACCTAGGACTTGGGTTCAAATCCTGTTTCTAGGCTTGGCTCTCAAACCAATAGGGTACTTACCTGCCCCCAAGCTATTTTCCTTTTAATGCTTTTCCTTATTATTTCTCAAATGTTATTTTGTGATATGAATTTCACTTGGTCGAAGCTGACAAAGGATACTCTTTGTCTCGATAGGGACAACATTAAATCTACAGTAGAGTAGCTGGGTAATTCACTTTTGCGTTGGCTCCATTTAACCATAAAACTCTATCATCTCTAGTTCTTCCTTTCTTTAAAAATATATTCTAAGGTCCTAGGTTCAAATCCGGCCTCAGACACTTCCCAGCTGTGTGACCCTGGGCAAGTCACTTGACCCCCATTGCCTACCCTTACCAATCTTCCACCTATAAGTCAATACACAGAAGTTAAGGGTTTAAAATTAAAAAAAAAAAAAATATATATATATATATATATATATTCTATATCTCACCGTAAGCCCTAGAACAGTGATGGTGAACCTTTTAGAGGGGTGGGCGATGTGTAAAATGCCCTCCGGTGTGTGTGGAGAGGAGTAGCCCAGCCCTGCATCCCTCTGGCTTTCTGGCAGCAAACTGTGCTGGGGTGATGGCACACATGTCCACAGAAAAGGCTCTGAGTGCCCCCTCTGGCATGCACACCATAGGTTTGTCACCACAGCCCTCGGAGGTTAATGCCTCTCATTTCATATGGTGGTCCCATGGCCACTAAAATTGCCACATTTCAGGCAGGCTCACTTGCTTTCCCTGCTTTCCATTTAGTCGTTGAATCTTCAGTGCTTGGCACCAATCAGGTGCTTAATATTTTTATTGACTGACTTGGTCACCAGGAAGCTGGCGCAGCTGGCTGCTGTGTGTAGAATGCTCTTCCTCATCCATACCTTTTGGAATTTCTCCCTTCAGTGCAAAAGCTCAATTTCCCAACCCTTATTTGATTTCCCCCAGTAGTTCCTGGTCTCCCCCCCTCAAAATGACTTGAGATTTCCAGTGGAGATGTTTGGGGGATTGATTTCTCTGTGGACATGGGAGCTCCTGGAGGCTTGAGACTGGCTCACTTTTCAATCTGTATCCCTAGCACCCAGGACAGCACTGTGCCCTAACAAGTGAGAAATCTGGGTCAGAGCTCTGCCTTTCCACTCCCAGCACCCCCTCCCCCCCTTTGGACACAGGAATCCAAGCCCTTTTCCTGGCCCCTCTTGTCAGGACTTAGGCTGCTTCCCTATCGGGTCCCAAGTATCTGGCTCCTTGTCTCCAGTTTCCCTTTAGGCATTCCGAGCTGTTTCAGAGGGTCCCAGAAGGGCCCCCAGCCCCCTCAGAACACCATCATTCTGCCTTCCCAGGCTCAGCTGCCCACTTGGAGCTCTTCTGTCTCTCAAGGGTCCCTGACCGCCCTGCCATGAGCTACATTTAGAATTTCTTTCCTGCTGGATCCTATTTTTGCTGCCTCTCCCCAGGCCTCCTGCTTCCCTATTCAAAGTTCTTTCAGAGCCTGGAGGGCTCCTGCCTGCTAGGGGGGCTGATCCCAGACTTCATTTTGTCTTCCAGCCTCAGGCTCCCCGGATGCTCCATCCCAGAGGGTCCCCCCCCCCATCTTCAAACAAGATAATGGTGTGTTCGTTGGGGAGAGGGGATGCTGGGAGGACAGAGGACAAACTGGGATAAGAACTCAGGAGCCGCTGAGGCTCTGACTAGTCTGGTCCCATCTGGAATCCCCAAACCCTTTTTGTCCCTTGGGGTTCTATAGGGGAGGAGGAGGGGGTGGGGCAAAAAAGAAGGAAGAAGAGGGGGAGGGCTTCCACCAAAGACCGTTTTCATTTCCAGGCTTGACCTTAGCCGTCCCCCCCCCCCCAGTTGATGGATGGAGTCTCTCTCCCAAGGGAGGGTGTGGCCCTTTGTAATTCTCTTGGGACCTCACTAAATCCGAACAGTCCAGCATCCTGGCCGAGAAGAAAAGGGGTCCACAGCTGGGACCCTTCTCCGTCCCTAGCTCAGTCTGCAGGAGACCCTGCCTGACTCCGGCAGCTATTGGGTCAAAACCAGACTCCTCCCTTTTGGAGGGAAATCAGAGCCTCTTTATGTGGGGTTCAAGAAAAGGCAGTCACCCAGGGGACCTTGGACCCTCGGGGACCAAGGTGAAAGGGGGGGTCTGGATGGGCTTTGGTGTACTTGGAGGAAAGCAGGAGGGACTTCCCAGGGGGCTGCAGGCTGTCTTCTGGTTCTCAGGAAGGCTCAGAATTCATCTCTTACCGAGAGCTTTGGATGTGGCTCCAGACTGGTCCCATCAAAGTGGGGAGCGGCTGGGCAGAGAAGGACAAGATGGAGGCGTCTTACCAAATGGAGTCACTTTGGTTGCTGAGAGAATGGCCCTGAGAGCCTCAGACGCCCACCCAACGGGAGGGCGGCCCCTCCGTAGCCTTGACCACCATCGGCCATTGAGGCCATTTCCGTAGACTTTGAGGATTGTCTAGGAAGCTTCCGGATCAGGTTTTGCCAGAAATGGGCACCGCGTTGAATCCAGCAGTAACAACGCTGCCTTTAAACTGATTCATCGGTACTTGGGCATCTGAGCTCTAACGCCTCTCCTCCCCGCAAATTGCTGCCCTCCATTGTTTGGCTTTAAGTTCTCCCCCATTAGTCTCTATAGAGATGGTACCTTCGCCCACCCCTCCACGCCCACAACTTCTCCCCCTCCTTTTTTTCTTTTCGGCTAAGCTGCCCCTTGTCGCCCCCAAAGGTCCAGGCAAACCCCTTCCCACTGGAGTCTGGGCTGGAACATCCTGGAGCAGAGCCCTGAAGGCTTCCCCAGCTCTTGCCCGTGTCTGAGCTGCCATGGGAGCAGAAATTGTCCTCCTGGCTCTGCTCTTAGCTTCCTCCTCCCTCACCTCCCAGGTCTTCTCGGAGCTCTCCGAGTCCTCCCCCTTCCCCTGCTTAGGCCAGGTCGGGGACCCTCCGGAGCCGAGGCTCCTCTGCGCTAAGCGCTTTGGAAACTTCTGGGCATCCACGATGGAAGGAACAACCTGTGCCCGCCCTCAGGGAGTGCCCAGGCGAACAGGGGAGACAACTTGTCAGGAGCGGCATCCAGACGAGCTCTAGCTAGCACGAGAGGCAGGTCCTTCTTCCCTCCGTTGGAGGATCATGGCTTGACGTGGGCATGAATTGGATTGAAGGGAGGCAGAGCGTACAAAGCCTTCAGCCTCATTCTCTCTTCCAGTCATCCAAGTGCCGCGGTGAGACAAAGGCCAGGACCAGGGCTGACGGCCCAAGATGCAACGGACCAAAGTCTCCGCCGCACCTGCTTCAGCCATTTTTGTGGCCTTTGGAACAAGTTTTTGTCACCCACCCCTTCTGCCAGGGGACATTCCTCCTATGGGTGTCAGGCCTTTTGGGTTCCTCTCCACCTCGTTCAGGTGGTCTGAGGCAGTTTACCAGCCTGTGGTTCCTCTTAGAACACCCTGTAAAATCCCAAAAGGGAATTCCTCTGAGAGCGAAGGCTCTAACCATTCGGAGCTTGGAACGTTAATTTTTTAGAAGGTTAATTAATTTTAGAAATTAGAAAATTATTAATTTTAGAAATTCTATATGAGACTTGAAGGAGACCAAGAGGCCCAGGTGAGGAGGGAGACTGCTGCCACCACGAGAGAAGACACAGAGTCAGGCAGTGGAGGGTCCCTGGGTCAGAGGAAGAGGAGGTGAGGAGTAAGGTGGGTAGGAAGACTGGAAAGGGAGTTGGGGCTGGTTCTGTGTTCCTACTGTGTGCCAGGGATTGCATTTTATTTCATTTAATCCTGTTTTAAGAAGTGTCAGGGTTCTTTGTTGTGATACCTAGATGGAGACAGCACAGGATGTAGCCAGGGAGGTAAACTGCCCCTTTGGTATCTAATATAACAGGAGTAGAGAATGGCCATCAATGACCTTCTGTTCCAGACATCATAGCTATGTATATCAAATCTCTCCTCCTGAGAAGAGTCAAAACAGTTTTGCGTAAGACAAAGAAAAGTGCAGAAATGATGCCTTTTTCTTTTTTTTCCAAAAAGGAGCTTCAAGTATTCAAAGGTCTTTAGTAGAGCTTTTTGTGCCTACAGTCAGGAAGAACTTGGCTCAAACCTGGTTTCAGATATTTCCTAGCTGTGTGACCCTGGGCAAGTCACAACCTCTGATTGACAAAAGTATCCACTGAAGAAGGAAATGCAGAGAGCTGTGCTCCATGGGTCCCAAACACAACCCAAGGACTGAACAACAACAAACAAAACATTACCTTCTTTATGTATTAGTTTGCACAGAATACTTGTCAGAAAGACTCATCTTTCCTGAGTTCAAATCCAGCCCCAAACGCTTTTTACCTATGTAACTCAGGGCAAATCACATCAAGCTGTTTGCCTCAGTTTCCTCATCTGTAAAATGAGCTGGGGAAGGAAATGGCTGACCACTCTAGTAACTTTGCCAAGAAAACCCAGACGAGGTCAGGAAAAGCTGGGACCACTGAAAAAAGATTGAAAATTTAATTAGTATTTGTTGAAGATCTTTTACTTTATCAAATATACATTTGATAGAATTTTCCTGTCTTCTGTTATTTTGAGTATTTCACATTTTTTGAAGTATTCCTCTATTTCTTTTGAGTTCTCTGTTTCAGTGTATATAATGTTGCATAATATGTTCTGGCTATGCTTTCCATTTTTTTCTTTTTTTTTTAATGTCCTGATTCACTTTTATTGACTGAATTTTCTATTCTCTTTTTAATTAACGAAGGGCTTAATAATCAGTTTTATTAATCTTTTTAAAGAACCAGGCTTTAGTTTTATTTGTCATTTCTATTGTGGTGAAAATGTTGTACACCAGTACAAAAACTCCAAGCCAAATAGATTTATTGAGAGGAGGCCAAACACCCAATAAAGCCGGACTCTGTCAAGTTCAGAACCAGAGACCTTGAGCCTTCAGAGACAGCCTTTTTGATGCCAAGAAATCTGATGACACAGTGACAGAAAATACAACCGTAATTAAAATAGGTTACAAAATCTTTCACATGGGTGTTTCTTTTCTTTTTAAAAAAAATTTTTTTTAAACCCTTAACTTCTGTGTATTGGCTCCTAGGTGGAAGAGTGGGAAGGGTGGGCCATGGGGGTCAAGTGACTTGCCCAGGGTCACCCAGCTGGGAAGTTTCTGAGACCGGATTTGAACCCAGGATCTCCCATCTCTAGGCCTGACTCTCAATCCACTGAGCTACCCAGCTGCCCCACATGGGCATTTCTTAATTAATGGCCATTAAGTGCTGGTTAAGTGTAAAAGAGATCCCTGTGGACAGTAACTTAGGTCTATTATTACAGCTGACTTTTCCAAGGCCTTTGCAACACTTGGTCAGGGTCTTGGTGTTTTTGCTGATGATTATGGTGTAATATGAGGAGTCAGCAGTTTGGTTAACTGATACGTGCAAACAAGAGAAGCCCATTTTGTAATGCACACTAGAGGGGTGCGGTAGGATTAGTGGAAACTCCTGGGTTCTAGGTCAAGATATAAACGAGATCTGATACTTTGCTAAACTGTAATTTTCTAAGCTGATCTTTATCATTTTTATAAAGCAAACTATATTATTTGACTAAAAACTAATGATTGGGTTATGAAAATAATCATAAAGGCTAATACTATTATAATCATCAAAGGGGGTGGGAGGTTTCGTACTCACAGTGTCCCTCCTCTGATCCAAAGATAGATGCGAGCATCTTTCCACTGGATCATTTACAATCTGAGGGACCACAGTCGGAGCAATGATCAGTTTGTGAGTGGATACACTTATGTTAATACAAAGTCATGGATTAAAGTCAGTTGTTACCTTAATTGCTAATACAGCGAAGCACTAATCCATATCTCTAGGATGAGCAGGTGTAGCTGTAAGCAAACATGACAGTATTTGGCAGGGTCACATAGTGGTGCCACTAGAGTCTCTGGGGACTTCTTGCAGCCGCTTTGCTTCTTCCAGGGCAATCAGTCTAGCCCAGCCTCCATCGTTTTGAATCCAGTCTGCTAGTTTGGTCTCTAGGTGGGTCACCATGCAGCCCTCCATCTGATCTACTAGTGGCTCCATCTTTTTATTGATGCTGTTCCAAAGGAAAAGAATCCCACCAGATGACCCCAGTTGATCCTGTTGTCAAAAAGTTCATCCGAAACCCCGGGGGAAATAATGTTGGGCTGTTTCAGGTGATAAGTTGAACTGGATTGTCAGTTCAGGAAAGTGCCTTGAAAGAGGGGTTCAAATTGGTCTCCAGGAACATGCAGAGCCCGATGCAGGGGTTCAGTTGCAGGGCTCCCCCTAGGTGTGTTTCACAATCGTAGCCCTTCTGCTTT
The DNA here is from genome assembly GCF_016433145.1 of Gracilinanus agilis. Lineage (NCBI taxonomy): Eukaryota > Metazoa > Chordata > Mammalia > Didelphimorphia > Didelphidae > Gracilinanus > Gracilinanus agilis. The sequence continues at coordinate 1,740,380 of NC_058131.1, read as the reverse complement.
AGCTGGTAACTTCACCAAATCTGCCAGGAGGGCTCTAATGTCTGGAGCTGGGACTGGAGGGCCATGTGGGTGGATAACCTGTTAATATTTGTAGAAGTGATAATAGGTGAGAGAAAGTAAACATTCTATAAAACAGCTGTGAAGAGGTAAGCAAACACAAGTTAATTGTAGCCACCCCAAAAGGTTAACTGAGGTTGCGATAATGACAAAAAGCACAGAAAGGCGGCTGCAATATTCCAAAAAAAGGATGGAAAACATTATAATGAATTTCTGGGACAAGATGGACACCACTTTGAGTGACAAGATCATCAGCTGGAGACCTCAGAATGTACCCAGGTGCCGTGAGCCAGGGCCAAAAGTCAGTTGGAGCCAACCCTCTAAATACCCATCATGCACAGCACAGGACAGCTCATTCTGGAGCAATCTTGGGAGGTGGGAGGTTCAAGAGAGGGAGGGTAGGCCCTATATCTGCAATTCAATTGCCTTGCCTGAGAGACCTAGAGAGCTATTACATCTACCATCAAAAGAGCTGAGAGAGAGCAGTAGCACTGTCATTCAAGAAGATCAGCAGCACCCTTCCCTATTCTTGGGCTTGGCTCTAGCCAAGTCAAGCCAGAGTTAGTGAGAGGGTGAAGAATCTCCAGCCTCCGCTTGATCCAGCAACCTCTCTAGCTTCTATCATCTCCTTAGATAATCAGCAATAGCATTCCCAGATCCTCCATCCTTTCCCTTGTTCCTAACCCTGTGAAGCCAGAATTAAATACAGTTGTTAGATACCAAGTCAAAGATTAAAGGACCTTTCCTGAGTGGTTAATGTATCTAAAGCCATTAGGAAGGGGAAAATCATCACACAGTCAGACTCACAGCGTTATCCATACAGTGCACCAATAGCCCTTATCAATAATCATTCCAACCCCAGGTTGAGGAACTAGAAAAGCTGACAACACACACACCTTCTCAGTGGTTCCCTGCTTAGGCATCTGTTGGAAGAAGACAGCTGGCAGGCTCAATCCAGCAGAGCCCGTCAGGTGGGGAGAGGCATCGCCTAGCTGTCAGGAGCACCCCCACAGAGGTCAGTGTGTGCGTGTGTCCTCTCTGCTCATTCTCTTTTAACAAAAACAGCCCTGTGACAAGGAGGACCATAGAATCTTCCCTGCCTTGCCAAAGTACGAGCATCTACCTGCATACCTGCCGTAGCACATCTCTGAAAACAGCAATGGTGGCAAGCAAAGAGAGGCTGAATGGTGGTATGCTCTCATGGATCCGCACAGGTCCCAGGAAGGGTACATCCAGCCCTGACAGCTCCTATAGACCTCCCATAGAAGTCACAGCAAGAATTACACCATGCTACCTCAACCCTACTTCTAGGGCTGTTCCACGTGTCACACATTCATGTTGCAGTGGCTATAGTGACAACAAGGCCATTAGGCAGCCGATGTTGAAATAGTTCATGAGGAAGTGGAATCATGTCTGATGTGGAAGAGAGTGAAGAGCCAGCAGGTGCAGGACCTGTGGGTGCAGGATCAGAGGCACCCTGTCCACTGGGTCGTGCTCTGTCTTGGGAAAGACCACAGAGCCTTCCTTGTTAGTCTTAGATGGTCTCTAAGGGAAAGGACAAAGTCCACGTAGGGTGGGGGGCGTGGGGAGAATTCCACCAATAGTAGGTTAGGATCAAATAACACAGTAAATATTCCTCAGAGAGGTTGTGAGGAACTGGTTCTAGGTGTGTTCCTGCCCAGGGTATTGCAACAAGAAGTGGGATAGGATAGAAAAGACTAGGAGAACCGTGAAAGAGTTTACATCTGGGAATATAGCCGAGGAAAGTCTATGTAACACTTAGAAGCGAGCTAATACTAGGCAAACTGATTAGTACAGCGTTTTATAATTATCTTCACTAGAAAAGAAGCCCAAGAACAAGCAGGGCCCACTTAAGGATGAATTAAATTAGGCCTCCACCGTTAAACCATGAGGCTATCCAGGAAAACCAGGTGGATGGGTCCCTCCAGGAAGAAGTTCCCTTTTACATGGGTGTTTGGCTAAGAGCAAATAGAGTCATTGAGTAGATGCTGTAATGCTCCCATATCATCAACGATGACAATATTTATGGATATGGCCAATAGGATCGATTCAGTATAGCACAGGCTCATTCCATAAGCATGTGGGCGAGAATTCCTCCTCAGGCTAGCCTAGATGTATGTGAATGAGTGGCTGCTGCATCTCATGCCAATCCCTCCAGTTCAGATGACAAATTCAGCAGTGATCCCTTGGTGAATAAGTGTGCAACGTCTGGCACCACTCAAAGCCTCTGTATGATGTTTATGGTCACAGTTGGGGTCAGATACGTTACTCCACAAGGGTCAAACACATCTGAGGGAAAAGAGGAGAAAGCTTGACCAGTACAAAGGAAGAATTTTTCAACCACAGCCCCACAGTCATGTAAGAATTCTCCAAAATAGATGAAGATCAGGTAGGGACTTGAGGTGACAGGGACGTTTTACATTTCCCAAATTTCTAGCAAGCCTTTGGTCTAAGGAAGCCTGCATTCGGTGGCAGCAACTTAAGCCACCAAATGTGGGGGGAAATGCAAATATCTGGCCAGGAGTGGTCATGAGCACTTTTGCAAGAGAAGTCTTAATGAGCACAATTAAATGGCTTTACAGTCTCTCTAAAGGTTAGAACCATGACTGATAGCCAGCTGCCCTCAGTATGGCACATGCCTGTTTTCTGGTCTTGGGCACTGACAAGTTCTGCAATGGCTTACATTTCCTTTTGGGGGAAAGTCATTTTTCCAGTGTTTTAGATATCTTTTGTCCACACGGAGAGAATTCCTGAATCAAATAGAGTGGCAAAGGGAAGGTCTAGATCAAAGCAGAAATTTTGAAGATGACAATTGGAAAGTTCTTTTACAGAGAAATCTTGTGGAGATTTTATGATACTGATGGTTTTGTCAGGTAAATGCAAACATTTTGGGGGTTGATAAAGATAGAATAGCAGGCAGCACACAAATCAATAAAAATGAATTGTTATCCTCAAAGAAGAAATCATAGAAACAATTACAGATTTCATGAAAGAGAATGACAACGAGGAGACATCATACCAAAAACCTATGGGATACAGCCAAAGCAGTACTTAGGGGAAAATTGACAGTGATGCTCCAGGATCGATCAAGTAAAAACATTGATTCCAAATATACATTAAGTAAAAGAGAATCTTATTACATATCATACACGAATTCTCTGTTTCTTTCCCCACACTGTCAGGCTAAAGTAACTTCCTTTGAGCCAGAAGAACATTGTACACAGAGACTGATACACTGTGGTAAAATCAAATGTAATGGACTTCTGTACTAGCAGCACTGCAATGACCCAGGACAGCTCTGAGGGATTTATGGAAAAGATGCTACCCACGTTCAGAGGAAGAACTACAGGAGTGGAAACACAGAAGAAAAACAACTGCTTGAACACATGGGTTGATGCGGACATGATTGGGGATGTAGACTCTAAACAACCACACCAATGCAACTATCAATAATATGGAAATAGGTCTTGATTGATGACACATCTTAAAACCAGTGGAAATGTGCATTGGCTATTGGGGGGAGGGAGTAGGGGGGTGAAGGGGAAAGTAAGAACATGAATCATGTAACCATGGAAATTTTTTCTAAAAAAATAAGATAAAAAAATTAAATAAAGTAACTTTCTTAATTTGATTCCAGTTTTTAGCCTGAATCTCAACCCATGTTCTCAAAATTGTTCCTTTCCAGATCTCTCTTTTTCTTCCTGTATTCTATGACTATGTGTCCTCTGATTTCACAATAATAGCAAAACCCTCTTATCCTGGATTTCTTAACTTGGGGCATCTGTTCAACAGGGGCTAGAACTGTTTCAGTTTCCTGGCCAGACCTTGTCATTTCTAGTCCTTTATTTTTCACTTCATACATATATAAAGCAATTGCTTTAAATTTTCCAATACGTTCTTTAATATAAATTGCATTTCCCTGTACATTGAGCTGCTTTTTTTCTACTAAAGGGAAAACAGGGGCTGTGGCTGGTTTCAGTTCTTCTTTTTTCTCACTGACCTGCTCTGGTTTTAGTTCCTCTTTTCTCTCCTTACACTGTTCTCCTTCTGGTTCAAAATAGGAGGGAGGGGCAATGGAGGGAACAGATAAGACAGGGTAAAGCTTGTTTGGGTCTGAATTAATCCCTCTATTTGCCAGCTCCTGCCAATATTCCAGGTATTCCAACTGTTCCCATTTTTCTTGTTTTTCTAAGAAGGCTTCTAACTTATTTTTAGTATAAAGATTGAAAGTTCCAAATTTAGGCCAAAAGTTCCTGAGAGTCTTGCACCAATTAAAATAGTATTCTATAGCTTTATTTCTCTCCATTCCTTTACCTACTGGTAAATTCTCATTGTCCCATTCAATTAAATTTTTTCCCAATGGAGAGTCCCTAGGAATTTCCCTTTTGCTCTGCCTAGTGCCCATATTGAGTGGAAAAAACCTGGAGAAAGGAGAACCTGTCCAGACCTGACTAGGCACTCAGGTCAGACTAAAACCACTCTCTGAATTGAGTTAGACAGCTTATACAAGCTGGATCAATGCTCCTTTTGGCTAGGATCACTAACGGATCCAAGGACTTCTTCCTAAGAGGGAAGAAACATTTAGTTTCTTTTTAGGAAAATACCCAATTCTTGCTCAGCTTCAAAGACAAGCTTCACAGTGGGGGGAAAAAGCAGAAATGAAACTTCTCTGAATAAAGTCTCAGGAACTACGGCATATTTCAAATTAACAGCTAATCTGATAAAGATTGAAATCAGAAAGAATGAGGGCTTTGAGGAGGTTTTCAACCTTCGGTTGTTGAAAAACCACTCAGGAATACTTTCCAGCTTGGAGTTTGGTTCAAACCCACGAGGAATCTTTGCTCGTGGATCTTGCCTTCAAGAAGGGGCTGAGAGCAAAACCCCACAAGTGAGTACCCTGAAAGAAAACCCTTCTTGGAGGAAGGACCTCTGAGGGACACCAAAATGTGGAGAAAATGTATCACACCAGTACAAAAACTTTAACAGGTTTATCGAGAGGTGGCCAAACTCCCACTAAAGCCGAACTTTGGTCAAGATCAGAACCAGAGACCCCGAGCCTTAGGAGGTAACCTTTTTGATGCCAAGAAATCTGATGACACAGTGACAGAAAATACGAGCAGAATTAAAACAGAAAGGACACAAAATCGTTCACATGGGCGTTTCTTAATTAATAACCGTCAAGTGCTGTAAAAGTGTAAAAAAGACCACGATGGATGGCAGCTTAGGTCTATTATTCCAGCTGACCTTTCCAAGGCCTTTGCAACACTCAGTCAGGGTCTTGGTGTTTTTGCTGATGATTATGGTGTAATATGAGGAGTCAGCAGTTGGGTTAACCGATATGTGCAAACAAGAGAAGCCCTCCACCTCCTGTGTGCATCTTGTAATATTAGCACACCCTCTAGGGGTGCGGTAGGGTTAGTGGAAACTCCTGGGTTCTAGGTCAAGATATAAACAAGATTTCATACTTTGCTAAGCTGTAATTTTCTAAGCTGACCTTTATCATTTTTATAAAGCAAACTATATTATTTGGCTAAAAACTAATGATTGGGTTATAAAAATAATCATAAAGGCTAATACTATTATAATCATCAAAGAGGGTAGGAGGTTTCACACTCACAGTACGCCTTTTGTTTCTAATTTATCCATTTCCCTTCTAAATTTTAATATCTTTTGTGCTTATTTAGTTTTATTTGTTGATATTCCAATTTTTAAAGGACCGATTCCGTTTATTAATCTTCTATTTTCCTGCTCATCTGTGATCGTAAGGATATCTTTTCTTCCTGAAGACTGCTTTAACGGAATCCCAGGAATTCTGATTTGTCGTGTCATCTTTAAAATTTTCTTTTGCCGTTATTCATAATTTCTCTGATCTGTTCTTTGACTCAGCCATTAGTTAAGTATCATCTCTATTTGGATTTGTATCTTTGGTGTGAAGTCCCCAAACCAATTTCCATTCTTATTTCATTATAGAATTAAAATATATGTTGACTATTTATGCCTTTTAAAAATGTTTGCATTATCTCTGTGACCTGCCCCTCCACACTATTATGCTTTACAAAGATTTTAACAAAAAGCAGGACCCAACCTAGTTTCACAACTCTGAGCTTTAAAATAACAAGTTTTCATCTTAATTCTGGGGGTGGGGGTTGGGGGGGTGAATAAAAGAGACAAATGACTTTATAAGAATATCCCAGCTCAATATTATTTTTCCCCCAATTTGGTCTCCCAAATCTCTGCAAACTACTCATGGAGCTGTTCCTTGCAGCTCCTTCCTTTTGGGGATAGGGGAAGTGTTTGGAAGCCTCTTCTTTAGCTCCTAGTTGGGCCTTAATGTTCCTTTTTTATTGCTCTCCAATTCCAGCATAGATAGTGTGGGAAGGACAGGGGAGGGATAAAGCTTGTTTATTCTTCTATCTTTTGCCAGGCGCTGTGCTAAAGGCTTTCTTTACAATATGGCGTCTCTTCATCCTCACAATAATCTTCCAAATTAGGTGATATTATTTTCCCCATTTGACAGTTGAGGAAACAGAGAAGTTAAGTGACTTGTCCAGGATCATACTAATAGTAACTGAACCAGGCATTCTTGATTCTGGACTCCGGGCTTTCTTTTCTTTTCTTTTCTTTTCTTTTCTTTTCTTTTCTTTTCTTTTCTTTTCTTTTCTTTTCTTTTCTTTTCTTTTCTTTTCTTTTCTTTTCTTTTCTTTTCTTTTCTTTTCTTTTCTTTTCTTTTCTTTTCTTTTCTTTTCTTTTCTTTTCTTTTCTTTTCTTTTCTTTTCTTTTCTTTTCTTTTCTTTTCTTTTCTTTTCTTTTCTTTTCTTTTCTTTTCTTTTCTTTTCTTTTCTTTTCTTTTCTTTTCTTTTCTTTTCTTTTCTTTTCTTTTCTTTTCTTTTCTTTTCTTTTCTTTTCTTTTCTTTTCTTTTCTTTTCTTTTCTTTTCTTTTCTTTTCTTTTCTTTTCTTTTCTTTTCTTTTCTTTTCTTTTCTTTTCTTTTCTTTTCTTTTCTTTTCTTTTCTTTTCTTTTCTTTTCTTTTCTTTTCTTTTCTTTTCTTTTCTTTTCTTTTCT